>NC_140169.1:129468579-129961079 GCF_963971535.1 Notolepis coatsorum
GGCCTATGTAAACCTAGGTGTGTATCTTAGCCCCTCACTCAGATGGCCTATGTAAACCTAGGTGTGTATCTTAGCCCCTCACTCAGATGGCCTATGTCAGGGGTCGGCAATTAGGTTTGCCCACGGGCCAAATTTTCCCCAAGCCATTGTGTGGCGGGCCAATGATAGTGATTTTTTTTTTAACTCTGTCAAAAAAAAAACGACATACGGTATACATGTTTGCACACTGTCTTTTTTCTATTATAAAGTGCCTCTCACACAGTGCATAACACATGAACAGATCAGTCATTTGATTTTAATGCAGGTGCTCGCATTATAAATCGAATGTATTATTATTAGTATAACACATGAACAGATCAGTAGGGTGCATTTGATTTGAAGCACCACGGCGGGTGTATTATACATCGAATTTATTATTATTATAACACATGAACAGATCAGTAGGGTGCATTTGATTTGAAGCACCACGGCGGGTGTATTATACATCGAATGTATTATTATTATTAAAACACAACACTCACCATAATGCAGGCAGCCCTGCCCTGGGCTTATTATTGTTTTTGCTTCGGTCCTCCAAAATCCATGCTCATGTCCACTCGCGTTGAATGCCCACCCAATGTCCACCCAACTTGAACACAGTTGCTTGCTTCATTGCCTCGTGTTGCCATGTCAACACGCGAGAGTCACCGGTTGCTTATTATTGTTTCGGTCCAAAGAAGTTATCCAAAGACGTTTGTTTTGTTTTTGCAAACGTTTGCGCGCATGATGGCATCCCAAACGCGGAAGTGAAAGTGAAATTCCATTGGTTCTCCCAGTCCACGTGACCATTTCTAGCATTTCAATTGGCTATAGTGACAGCCATAGATATGATGAATAGATATATACAGCTTCACAAAGACACTCTGGCGTCACGACGAGTGAATATTTCCTGCGCGTAAAATAAACATCATATTCTCAAAATAACCTGACAGGCCAGAAATTATTGCTGGCGGGCCCATTTCGGCCCGCGGGCCGCCTATTGCCGATCCCTGGCCTATGTAAACCTAGGTGTGTATCTTAGCCCCTCACTCAGGTGGCATATGTAAACCTAGGTGTGTATTTTGTTTTAAACTTGACGGTTGGTAGGATTATAGCAGCGCCGGCCAGTTTGGGGCCTGTGGGCGCCCCCTTTGTTTTGACTCGCCACAGCATTTGACAAGCTCATGCTTATTCCCCTCTTGTTATTTTAAAGTGCTGTAACATCCTAACTGTAATGACTACAAAGCGGAAATTGTGCGCAGCTAAAAAGTACATAATTAGTTTTATGGCACAGTGCTACTTCCCTAATTAAATTACGTACGTCATCTACAAGGAATTACGGCATTCTCTCTGAGCTGAGTGAGTGATGAATTTACACGTGTCAATACTAGGCCTACGGGTGAATTATATGACCGTTTATGAACATGTGCTTTCCTGGATTGTCAAGAAAAACTCCTTTCTTGGGGGAAAGCCAAAGGAAAATGATTTCTCAATACGAGTGGGAACCCTGATATTGAAATGGGTGTCGGTCCGGAAAGCGATGAGTGCGTGTTCTGCTTTCTGTGTGTCTGAACTCCGCTGTTGCGTAGTTGCCATAGACCCGTCAAAGCAAACCATTACTCAGAATAACATGGAGTCTTTTTCCTCACACTTTGGCCACAGCAGATAACGGTAACAACGGAACTATGTGATGATTGAGCTGCATGATGCTGCCTTTTCTAGAGGAGACTTGTTTATTCACCAGGAGACGCTGCAGTTGTTGTCCAGGACGGGCGCTGAACAGTGGAAATGAGTGGCCTGGATAGTGAATTATATCAGCCAGTTGTCCCCGTCTCATATTAGTGAGTTGATGTGTCCTTGTAGTCCTGCAGGGTCTTTCAGGGCCTCCTGGTGGTTCCTAGATTAGATTTAGATTAAAATGTATTGTCATTAATACAGCACAAGTACAATACAGAACGAAAAGAAGTTTGGCATCCAACCAGAGTGCAAATGTGACAGTAAAGTGCTAGGAGTGTAGTGCTAATCAGATGTATGTACGCGTTGTATTATAAATAGAGACAGTATGACTAGGGTTGGGTAGTACCGACGTGATTCGGTAGGTACCTAATTCGGTACCCATCCCTAAGTTTGACTACTACTGGCCAGCAGCGTAACTAGTAAGAGTAGGATACAGTACTAGGGCTGTACCGAATGTCATTTTTTAACATTCAAAGCTTCTATTGAAGTATTCGAACAAAGCTTCGAATGTCTGCCGTCATATTTTATGACTTAATCCAAAAAAAAATTGATTTTTTTTATCCTCAAACTAAATCCTCAATTTGAATAAAGTCATTAATCTGATTTAAATTAGTATTTTTTTTAAAATTAAATCAACTTTCTTTAATGAATATAACTCATCAGTTTCGTCAACATAAATAATCCAATAAGGGCACGGTTAGTACGAAAGTGATGGTGACGTCTTGATTAGATGGAGCTCTGAGTGCCAAGCGGATGCAGATAGGCTACATCATTTATGATAAATGTTTTATTTAAATTTTTATGATGAGCCATATACTATAATAGTATAATACTTTAATATTAGTGTAGCCTAATCTTTATCTGCAACTGTGAAGAAAACCCCCATTGGTTTAAACAGAATAAATAGACACATAAAAAATATATATAAAAAAAAAAAAAAAAATTATAGAACATTTTAAATTCAAATGTTGATTTAGAATTCTAATGTCAACATTATGAACGAAGCTTCGAACTATTCGGTACAGCCCTAATATGTACAGATATAGATATAGTAAAGAATATGTGCAGGTAAGTACAGGTGAGGATAGGTATATATGCGGTGGGATTTTTTTTATTTAAATAAATAAATAAAAAATATATATACATATGATACATCATTATAGTCCTAGGTCGAAGCTCACATCAAAAGGTGCTTTTGCTGCCCCTGTACTATTGGAACCACCTCTTCCCAAACAGATCGGCTGAATCAGTCACACATTTTAAGAAGCTTATGAAAACATGCATTTTCCTAGTCTGCTATAGTTTTTGTATAATAGCTATTTATTTTATTATTTGAGTGTGTGGGGAACTTGGTTACTACTCTCGGTTACTCTGACATGTTATGTTTGGACCTAGGATTGCTTTTGGAGCTCCACTCACCCACTGCACGCTCTCTAAAGCAACTCCATTCTGCAGCCGGTAGATTTCCCTTTGTTCGTACGAGATTATACAATCCATGTGAAATGCTCTGGTGTACTGTGTGTACATCACCTTGCAAAATATAGACTCTAAGCAAAGCTACTATTGACACTCAACATCGTCTTAGCAACTTTACAATCCGTTACTTAATATATGTTGTGGAATAGTCTACCAGAGGAGTTAAAAGAAAGTAAAAATACTGCTAATTTCAAAAGGAAGTACAAACAACGTATTCTTGAGAAGTATGCCGTATGATGGTTAACCGTTTTTTTTTAATCAAATTGATTAGATCAATTGTTCACATTTTTTATTGCTGATTGTTGTTAATGATTGAATTTTTGTTTTTTTTGGTTGATAACGAAGATCAACAATAAATTGATTACCGGTAATAAATAAATAAAGCCCTAACCTTTTCGGCCAATTTGTAATTTGATTTGTGTGTTGTTTTTGTGTACATGCTAAATCGCTCGAAATATACTTCATTCATTCAAACAATATTGCTTTGTTAGTTCTAAAGTGTGATCACAGCAAGGGTTTCACTAACTAGGGAACATGAATACAGCCTAGGCTGCTGTAGAGTTGCCTTTCAGTGTCTATTTTCTCTCCCAATTAAATTGTACTGATAGCAGTGTTGTTCAATAGTTTACATCCTAATGAGCAGCAGTCTAATGGTATTTTGTGAAAATGAAATAACACATCCGGCATGGAACGAGGCATTTAAAAACGAGCACGAGACAGAGTCATGGCGACCACCTGCGTCCGACAAAGACGTGCCAGATTGTCCGCGACCGAGTGAGTGGCCACGATTTGCCCACAGCGCCAGTCCCCGCCCCTCGCACAGTGAGGAAAAACGACTACTCGACCAACAAAGTCTTGGTCGACGAAGACCGAACCAACGTAGTGCATTATCTGGGTGCCCTGGTGAGGACATTATATTGGAATGTGTGTACACACTTGTGAGTTAATAGTGGTGTTTGAAGGAGGCTACGCTGCCTCTTCTCTTTTTTCTTTTTTTCTTTATCAACGCCTATTAAAAGGAATTTCAAATGTACTTCCCCCACTCTTATTTATTTAATCAGTCTTTTCTTCTTTCTCTCTTTAAAGGGGAATAAAATAAACATGTGGTCAGCCTGCTGGAGGTAATTGGCTCTCTTTTTGTGGTACCTCCTAACGAGGTCTTCAGCCGAGGGGGTGGGTGGTCTGTCATTAGGTTGTGATGCCTTGCGTGGCCACAGACTGACACATGGTGATCCAGAGCAGTCTGTCCCTCTCCTGCCGAGCTGCGCACGGACTGCTCTCTAGCTACATGGCTGCCAAGTCCCCCTCACCATCTTCACTGAGAATGTACTGTGTGTGTGTGTGTGTGTGTGGGGAGGTCTTTTAGAATTCTCTGAGTTGGACTGTTGTGTGTTTGCAGACTTTCATGGAAGGGTACTTGGTGCGATTGTGAGATGTAAGCAGCCGCTCCCGTCTTGGGTCTACTAGTTAATTGGGCCCAGGAGCAGGGGTGGCTGCGCACCTGTTGTGCATCAGAGCAATCGATGAGCACCGACCCCCCCCCCCACACACACACACACACACACACACACACACACAGATGAGAGCCTTTTTGTCACGACAACATTCCATCTGCTCCTGGCTTGTTACATCTTGCCACTCTCTTCAATTAACCGGTTTGTTTCTTCACCAACTTCTGCCTGTGTATCTGTGTCTTGAGAGCCTGCTAAAAAGACACTTAGGTGGCTTGTGGTAGACCACAGGTATGCAGTGCACACCGTGCACACACACATGTGCATACACACACACACTTTTATCCAAGTCCCAGAACTCTGCTTTTTAATTTAATAAAAAGCTTTTAATTAAACTTTTTCAATTATTCGCCACAAACTATTCTTCCCCATCACCTTGGATTCGGACCATGGGTTTTTTTTGGGGGGGGGGGGGGACAACCATAAGTTAAGGCAAGAGAAATATTTGAATTACAAAACAATGGAACTGACTAATGTTTCCTTCAGGGAGAAGAGGCTGAGAGGAAGGCGTGAGAGGGAAGACAGGCAGACAGAGAGAGAGAGAGAGAGAATATGAGGTATAAGATGATTAAAAGGTCTAGAGGGGGATAAGCGCCCAGAACTAGTTTGAGAGGCAGAAAAAAACGCAGCACAATAAATAAAACGGCAACGCGAGGGGGACGTCTGCAGAGTTTTAGAGATTACAGTAGAGGAGAGATGCTGCAAAGAGCCTGCATACTGTGATCTCTCTCTCTCTCTCTAAAACAACCAGCCAATGCCATCCCTCCTTCTTCTCTTCCCTCTCTCCTTCCTTCACTTTCTCCTCTTCCTGCTGTTCTCTCTTTACCCTCTTTACGAATTCACATGCAGACCCCGCCGCTCATCACTCCCCTACCCACCCCCCTCCACTCCACATCTCTGTTTTTCCTCTGCCGTGTGTCTGTTTTCTGCTTCTCTGCCTCTCTCCCTCTCCCTCTCTCTCCCCCTCTCTCTCTCTCTGTCTGCTGGCGTCCTCTCCCCTGTGCCCAGTCTTTGATACTGGGCCTGTGGTATTTGAGTGAGTTGAGGGGATGAGGGGGTGAGGGGGTGAGTGGAGGGGATGTGGGGGGGGTTGGGGGAGGCTCTCTCCTGCCTGCCTGCCTGGCTGGCTGGCTGGCTGCCTCTGAGAGCACAGCTGCAGTGAAGCAGACACGTCCGGCCTGCCACACTGACGTTAAAGCCTGCTGCCTCTCCCCCCCCCCCCCCCCCCGTGCGCGCGCACACACACACACACACACACACACCATTCTAATTTACTTGCAGGCTGAAAGGAGTGTTGTTTATCTGTAGCCCTAGAGGCTGATCTGCATCCTGTGAATGTGCCCCCTCCTCCTCCTCCTCCTCTCGTGCCCTTCCTCTCTCTCTCACTCTCTCATTTCTCCTCTCCTTTTTCTTCTCCCTCGCTCCTTTGATTCAGCGCACTCTCTCCGTGCGCTGCGGCTCACTCTCCATAATTAGAATGCGCACAAGGGGGATGGAAAATGAGAGAGAGAAGAGAGAGGGTAGAGGAGGAGGAGGAGGGGAGACTGAAGCGGAGAGCGAGAGGGCTGGGGGTGTGTGCTGCCGAAGCAGACAGAGCCCGAGCTGATTGGCTGAGCTGTTGGCAAGGGGCGGAGGGGGGGATGGGTTGCTGTGCTGTCATTGGCTGGCACAGGGCCCAGGGGCAGATGGGGGAGCTCAGTGCAGTGCCTCTCCTTTCCTTTCCTTTCCTATCTCTTCTCCTTTCCTTTCCTCTTCTATGTCCTCTCTTCCTCTACTCTCCTCTCTTCTTCAGCTTTCCTCTCCTCTTTTCCTCTGCTCTCTTCCTCTGCGCTCTCCTCTCTCCTACAGAGAGCCAAGCTCCACTCATCAACAGCTCATCAAATCCACCACAGCACTGAGGGGAAAAAGCTAGCACAAGGCTGTCTGTTATTACTCCGTGTGTGTGTGTGTGTGTGTGTGTGTGTGTGTGTGTGTGTGTGTGTGTGTGTGTGTGTGTGTGTGTGTGTGTGTGTGTGTGTGTGTGTGTGTGTGTGTGTGTGTGTTGACGTGTGTGTGAAAGATGAGAGAGGAAGAGGCTCCCTCCCTCCCTCACAGGCTTTTTCATATCAGCTGCAGACTGAAGTAGAAGATGAAAGCTGCAGCAAAACTGACTGGTGGAGCCGTTTTATAGGATTAAAGGGGCACTTCAATAAAAAGAAAACAATGCTGATTTATTTTGAACATATTCTCTCACCCATCCAAAAACTATAAAACTGTTTTGACAGTTATTGAGAGTACATTTATTTGCATATGGCCCACCAGTGATGTCACCGGGAACATTGACTGTTAAATTACAGCGCCATGAAATGATGGAAAAAATAGCAATACCCTGTTTTATAGAGACCGCTACCTTATCATTTTTATTGAGCTGTAATTAACACAACACAAGGATTCAATGGCCCCGATGACATCATTGTGGCCATATTCAAACTCAATTACGGTACTCTCAATAACGTGTTGAACAAAATGTATGTATGCAAAACTTTATAGAGTTTTTGGATGTGTCCGAGATTATGTGCAAAATAAATCTGCATCGTTTTTTTGGTGAAGTGCCCCTTTAAATATTGAAATAGGAAAGGAGAGTCGTGTTGTTTCTGACGGTCAGGGTTTGGGTCTCGCCTGCTTCAAGTGACTTCTCTGTGATGGCCAAGATTACTCAGAATTAGAAAGAAAAAATATATATATTAATTTGTTAAATGTGAATTCTACTTCAGCCTGGTCACGCAGTATTTTTTTCTCCCCAATCTCTCCTCCTCCTTATCCCCCTTTCTCCCTATGAAAGCATCAGTTGAAGTAGTAGTTTCCATTTCAAAGTGTGGGTGTGTGTGAGAGAGAGAGCGAGCCCTCTTTTATTCAGAGCAAAAGTGATGCTCTTGAGGTGAAGAGTGCCCTCTGCCCTCCTCTTCTACCTTCATCTCTCTTTCTCTCTTTTTCCTCTTTCTATCTCGTCTCTATTTTCTCTCTTTCTTTCTCTTTTTCCTATTTCTATCTCTCTCTTTTCTCTCTCTCACACCCTCTTTCTCTCACACCCTCTTTCTCTCCCTTCTCTCTCTCTCTCTCTCTCTCTCTCTATCTCTCTCTCTCTCTCTCCCTTGTGATGGCATGGTCCTGCTGTCGAATAGGGAGGCTGTGCTCAAGTCAACAAGCATCTACAGTTGAGCTCCTGCATTCATATTGTCATATTGTATCGTGTGATGTACAATATCCCCCTTGAAGTGTCCATGTTGCCCTACTGTGTTTCTTCTTTCTACCCCTCCTGTGACCATTTGGAGCTGTGAAATAAACCCTAGTCAGATAGCGAGGAGGATCACAGTCAACAAGCCCCCCTCCTGCTCCACTGTGTGTGTGTGTGTGTGTGTGTGTGTGTGTGTGTGTGTGTGTGTGTGTGTGTGTGTGTGACGTGATAAAGTCACAGTGTGTAGCAGACATATGTCGTCTAGACCCTTTTGATAATGTGGGGGGGGGGAGAGAGAGAGAGAGAGAGTGGGCGACTCTTGGCGGGCGGACGACTAGAAACACTGCCTCAACCGACCGAGCAACCAGCGTGTCTTGTCCATCACCAGACCGCCGCTCGGGCGTTACCAAGGACCTAGACAAAAGGCGCCAGCTGGCACCGTGCCAGCCCCGGCGCAGCTGAGGGGGGGTGAGATGAGGCAGCCAGCAGGGACGGCATCTACTGCCCTCCATCACTCTCCTTGTCTCGACGTCTCCTTCCCTCCATCACTCTCCTTCCCTCCATCACTCTCCTTGTCTCCTTCCCTCCATCACTCTCCTTGTCTCCTTCCCTCTCCTTGTCTCCTTCCCTCCATCACTCTCCTTGTCTCCTTCCCTCCATCACTCTCCTTGTCTCCTTCCCTCCATCACACTCCTTGTCTCCTTCCCTCCATCACTCTCCTTGTCTCCTTCCCTCCATCACTCTCCTTGTCTCCTTCCCTCCATCACACTCCTTGTCTCCTTTCCTCCATCACTCTCCTTGTCTCCTTCCCTCCATCACTCTCCTTGTCTCCTTCCCTCCATCACTCTCCTTGGTCTCGACGTCCCCCTCGCACATTGATTCGGTTTGGGAGACGACAATTATACAGACTTAACTTTCCATGAAAGATAATGAAAGTCCCAAGACGGGTCCCAAATGTTTTTTTGGTGTGTTTCATTTAGGGATGCTCCGAAAAGATTATATCGGATATCGGCCCCGATATGACAAAAATTGCTAGATCGGGTATCGGAGACAATTTTATATACTGTATATATATTTTTTGTTATTTAATTTTCAGTACATTTATATCTATGTGTTAATTTGTTACAATTTGTTACATTTTGTTTCACTAAGTTAGGAAAGTATTGTTTTAAGTCGAGCCTGATGTTGCCTTGCACAAAAGAATGATCCCAGTCTCTTCCACACAGTGATGCATACAGTTTATTAATTGAACAATGGGTATCGGATCGGTACTCTGTATCGGCCGATACCCAAAGCCCAGCTATCGGTATCGGGACTGAAAAAGTCGGATAACCCCCCCCCCCCCCCCCCCTCGTTTCTCTTTTGCCTTTGTTCCAGATGAATCCCAAGATACCCCCCCCCCAACCCAAACACGTCCCCCCCAAACCCAAACACGTCCCACTACAGTCCTCTCCAGCCGAGCCATGAATATATTGTTTTAATGATACTGCACTTCATCTACACCCATTATATTTAGTTTTCACGCCGGCACGCTCGCTCCCAATCTCACTCATCTCCTCTGAGAAATCATTTAAATAGCTATCCTGACTTCTCTGCTGTTTCCCTCCAGCTGTCCTTATCAAGCGGTGATTTCCAACTCTATGTGTGTTCTCATCCTGATTGTTATTCCTAGCGAGGCCTCCCTGAAAAGACTGGATTTGGAGGATTTATGTATTTTATCATGACTAATCTGCCTTTTTTCACTTTTCAGTTGTAGCTTTTTGGTGTCTTCTGAGGTCTTCTGTACTATTGAGTGGTTAGAAATAGAATGTTTACGATCCGTAATAGGGCTGGGCAATATATCGAGTATACTCGATGTATTGCGGCTTGTTCTACGTGAGATGTAGTAAATTACTATATCGTGAACATCGAGTATATGTTGTCGCGGCTGATATGAGACTTGCTTTAGTGCAGAGCGTTCCTCTCATTTCATTATAGACAGACCAGCGCGGACCTTAAATGACATGCAATTGTAATTTCATTACACAGACCAGTGCGGACCTTCAATGACATGCAATGGGCTAATGTTAGCTGCTAAGTTAAACCATAAATAGGCTAAGCTAACTAGCGTTAGCTCTTAGCTGCTAACCCTGGAAGCGGTCAAAGCGGACTCCACGACACTAGTTCCATTTGTGAGAAAAGGGGGTGGGTTATATTGACGACGCTTGACAACAGAGGTTTAAAGATAACTTCATATTTATTGGTTATTCGTTTCTTGCATCCAGTTTCAATCTCTGTGTGTTCAACTTCCTGTGTTTACATTCGAGTGTGACATCGCCTACGGCAGCTTATAAATTCAAAACGCAAACTCTCTCTCTCTCTCTCTCTCTCTCTCTCTCTCTCTTTTCAATGATTTAAAGTGGCCAAACGTTACAGTATAAATACTAACTGGATAGTTGATATAAACATTTCATTTCATTATCTGAAATATTCTAAAATCATTAAGTCTGCTATAAGCCATTATCCCTTTGTAAGGCTTTGTGTGTGATTATTATTTTCTCACAGTAGTGTGTATATATATATATGTGTGTGTGTTTGGCTAAAGTGGATAGAAAACACAGTACTGTGCAAAAGTCTTAGGCACCCAATAGTTTTTATATAAATTGTCTTGGATGTAAATAATTTTTTTATTAGTGTCAGTAGACTACTCTTAGTACATTTTCATTTAATAATTTTTTAAAGCATCTTCATGGTTTAATAATGGAAACATATTTTGCAGGGACTTATTATAATCATCATATTGGCGTGAATGTATGCATCAAAGGGTTAAATCAAGCATTTTTAAGTGCTTTAGAGGAAATGTCAAAATATCGCGATATATATCGTGTATCGTGATATGGCTAAAAAATATCGCGATATCATTTAGAGGCCGTATCGCCCAGCCCTAATGATGCACCGATAATATATCCGTAGACAATCGGCATCAGCCCAGTTGAATTTTTACAGCCAATATTTGGCCTATTGTAGAATTATTGTGACCTTTTGTTACAGGTAGAGTTTTGCTTAATGCACGTGCCCACTGGACAAAAGAATAACACGGACATAGATTTGACACGAGCAGTGTTGTAACCCCCACAGACACGTCATTACCTGAGGCGTGTGTCCACTGTCCAATCCTTATCGGCTGATTATAGGGAGGTGTAGTGGTTACGTCATTGGTGTTTCCTGCACGGTCCACCCTCCTTAAAATTGCCATATACCTGTATTTCCAATGGACCCATTTCTAAATCGTCTCGTTTAAAACAAATAAAGCATCAACATTGGCATGGTGTACATTTCTGTGTGTATTCATCCACAATCTATAGCTCAGCATAATTTTTTTTGCAATTAATCGTAAAAGTAGCAAAATAACTGTTTATGTTTTCTACACTTCAAGTTGGCGCTGCTGACTAACGTCACCACAGAGTAGACTCCTGGCTTTAGCAAAGTATGCTGCCAGGGAACTTATGGACACGACAGTAGACATTGCTTACGTCTAGTACGTTTAGCTAGGTAACGTTAGCTATGGGTAAAGTTAACGTTCGTTAGCTTGGTATCAGCGCAACTGTCAATGGCCGTGACGTGTATTAGGCGACAGCACTGAACAACAGGTGTTCTACTGGTAAGTGGAGTTCTTTTTAACGACTAATTAAAAACCTTATAACTAACTTAATTTCAACCAAAAATGCTTAAACAATAATGTTAGTGATAGAAGGGAACTCATTTTGGGCAAAAATGGAAAGCTTGGCAATGTTCATGAGGCAGAATTATTACAATAGCCGATAATAAATTTTCCCAATGATAAATCCCTATACGGGTGGAATGTGCAGGAAACTAAAGTGACGTCAGACTTAGGGCTGGGCGATAAAACAATAACTATTGTTTTATCTAATTATCGCGATATATTTTAATAATTGATATCGATCGATAATAAAAAAATATATATAATAATAAATAAATAAAATAAAAATCTTGTGTCCTGCAACAGGGCAGCTTTAACACTTTCAATGCCGGAGCTCGGTGCACGATTTAGTGCTTCCTTGCCACCACCCACTTCAATGATAGAGCTCTCATATTTGCAAACGCATAAACTATGTCTTAAATTATGTGTCTAATCTGGCCGTCGCTTATCAATGACTTGTTTGCAGTCAACATTGTCGAAACGGATTGTTTTTTAATCGGTTCATTTCCGTTTTATACCATTTTGAAACACTAGTTTTTCAGGAAAAGTTTCAGGAAAAAGTTTCAGGAAAATATAAAGATTCTGTGATAATCGCCCTTTACTGGAATATTCTGGAATACACAAAAAACTTTGACATTTTTCGGCCTATTTATGAATAGTTTTCAAATAAACGCTAGATTATCGATAGTATATGTGTACTTATGCACGCTATAGAAGCGAGTTGAAAAATCGATTTTCTCATTTCCTGATCAGCACTCACGCACACATACACACATAGGGCACACGTTGATATCTCTGTGAAAAAAGTTCTGATTATCCTAAGACTGGTCAAATAGATTCCTTACCTCAGATCGGATGTTCTCCAAAAAGATTATTCCAATTCCTGATCGCCATTCCAAATATCGATCGCGTTTATTGTATTGTGTATGTATTCCACGCTGTTTTGGGGCTCAGCAATGAATCCGATCCTCTCGAGTGGCTTGCCCGAGAAGTAAAATGAGGACGCTGGATTCCCCCCCCCCCCCCCCCCCCCCCCCCATGTGTTTCGTTTCAATCCATTCCAAAGGGGTGCAGTACCACAGGGAGACGATAGGGGGCGGTATTTTCCCAATGGAGCTCAGAGAGAGTTTGCAGCACTAACGTGAGACTAGATTGATGAAATATTAATTCAAATCGCTAATAAATTAAAAAAAAAAAGCTAGATCTCGTCGTTGGCAATGAACGGTCGGCATGAACAAACGACATATCTCGTCGTTGGCATTGAAAGTGTTAAAACCAGAGACCGTGGACAGACTTGTCTTTCTTGCCTGCAACTTAAAGTAATGGCTTTGCTTGTCCAAATAATAATACTGACCAAATTGAGATTTTTCTCTTGTCCATTTATTTTGTTTGCTTTCTAATTTAAAATACAGTTTGAAACCGTCTGTACACAGTAGACTATGTGTGCTAGCAGAGCTAGTCTCCAGTTGGTGGTTTGTCCACCAAAAAAGCGCCAAAAAATAGAAAAGAAACTAGCAGAGCCAGAACTATTCAACTCCCCTGGAGCCACAGCCAGCTGAGAAGCCTGTTTACTTTCGCTTTCAAACCAGCTGCAGCCTGAGAACTGGAGTGTGAGGGGATGTAACACTAAAGATGGTGGCAACGACAAAGAATTGCTGCAAAATAAAAATAAAAATAAAAAATATTTTCTTTATTTAATACTTATAACAATATCGATAATTATCTATATGGAGTGATATGATAACATTATCATATCGTTATCCTGATATAATTTTTGACTATATCGCCCAGCCCTAGTCAGACTACACCTCCCTATAGGCGGAGAAAAATCATATCGTCCTCGGAAAAAGAAAAAACATTGGTGTATCCCTAATTTGTAGGATCGATGGTCATGGATTGTGTAACTCAGGCCTCCTACTGAGAGAAGCACTACCTCCACGCATGGACCCCGCCGTCCGTCTCTAATGGGGAATGTGTGGGAGCTGTGGCCAGAAAGCCAGCCCTGCTGGGGTGACGAGACATTGACTAGAATACATGGGATCAAACGTGTGTAACCTGACGAGGTTAGGCGAGTAGGTGAGGGGTAAATGGATCGGGGAGAGTGTTCTCCTCCACAAATGTTCCTAATTCATTCTTCTTTGAGATGGAGAGGGAGAGAGAGAGGGATATACCTTTACAAAATGCTTACAATGCAGTTCAGAATTGATCCTCCATGAGCAAAAGTTTCTCTCTCCTCATCTTGTCATCTGCTCACATCACAGAAACAATAAGGCATACAAAGCACCTGGCGTGTTCCTTACTGTTCCACACCCAGTCTGAGGCTCTTACGCTTTCCCCTTAGGCAGCCTCACTTTCCCCTTAGACAGCCTCACGTTCCCCTTAGGCAGCCTCAGTTTCCCCTTAGACAGCCTCACGTTCCCCTTAGGCAGCCTCACTTTCCCCTTAGACAGCCTCACTTCCCCCTTAGGCAGCCTCACTTTCCCCTTAGACAGCCTCACGTTCCCCTTAGGCAGCCTCAGAGTCCCCTTAGACAGCCTCACTTTCCCCTTAGACAGCCTCACTTTCCCCTTAGACAGCCTCACGTTCCCCTTAGACAGCCTCACGTTCCCCTTAGGCAGCCTCAGTTTCCCCTTAGACAGCCTCACTTTCCCCTTAGACATCCTCACTTTCCCCTTAGACAGCCTCACTTTCCCCTTAGACAGCCTCACGTTCCCCTTAGGCAGCCTCAGTTTCCCCTTAGACAGCCTCACTTTCCCCTTAGACATCCTCACTTTCCCCTTAGGCAGCCTCACTTTCCCCTTAGACAGCCTCACGTTCCCCTTAGGCAGCCTCAGTTTCCCCTTAGACAGCCTCACATTCCCCTTATGCAGCCTCAGTTTCCCCTTAGACAGCCTCACTTTCCCCTTAGACATCCTCACTTTCCCCTTAGACAGCCTCACTTTCCCCTTAGACAGCCTCACGTTCCCCTTAGACAGCCTCACTTTCCCCTTAGACATCCTCACTTTCCCCTTAGACATCCTCACTTTCCCCTTAGACATCCTCACTTTCCCCTTAGACATCCTCACTTTCCCCTTTCACTTTCCCCTTAGACAGCCTCACTTTCCCCTTAGACAGCCTCAGTTTCCCCTTAGACAGCCTCACTTTCCCCTTAGACATCCTCACTTTCCCCTTAGACAGCCTCACTTTCTCCTTAGACAGCCTCACTTTCCCCTTAGACAGCCTCACGTTCCCCTTAGACAGCCTCACTTTCCCCTTGCCTCACTTTCCCCTTAGACAGCCTCACTTTTCCCTGCTTTTCTATTGGGTTTGTGTTGAAAGGAAAGAGGCTAGAATATCCTGCTATTCCAGTCCTTATCTAGTCCTTTCACAGTCCTATTCTAGCCCTATTCTAGTTATATGCCAGTCCTGTTCCAGTCCTGTACCAGTCCTTATCTAGTCCTATTCCAGTCCTGTTGTAGTCCTATTCCAGTTATATGTCAGTCCTGTTCCAGTCTTTATCTAGTCCTATTCCAGTTATATGTCAGTCCTGTTCCAGTCCTTATCTAGTCCTATTCCAGTCCTGTTCTAGTCCTATTTCAGTTATGTCAGTCATATTCCAGTCCTTATCTAGTCCTATTCCAGTCCTATTGTAGTTCTATTCCAGTTATGTCAGTCCTGTTCCAGTCCCTATCTAGTCCTATTCCAGTCATGTTCCAGTCCTGTACCAGTCCTAATCTAGTGCTATTCCAGTCCTATTCCAGTCCTGTTCTAGTCCTATTCCAGTTATATGGCAGTCCTGTTCTAATCCTAATCTAGTCCTGCTCCAATCCTAATGTAGTGCTATTCCAGTTCTGTACCAGTCGTAATCTAATCCTATTCCAGTCCTGTTTTGGTCCTATTCCAGCCATGGATCAGTCCTAATCTAGTCCCATTCCAGTTCTATTTCAGTCCGATTCCAAACCTGTTCTAGTCATATTATAATCATTTTCTAGTCCTGTTGCAACCCTATTCTAGTCCTGTTGTAGTCATATTCCACTACTCACACCCAGCTCAGCTTCATATGGAATCTGCTTCTCTAAAATGGACGCCAGTTCAGGTATGAGTCAATCCCACTGTAGGTCTGCCCACTATTAGTCCATTCATTCATTCAAATCGGTTGTTAAGCTTTTTGTCAGTTAAAGGGCAACACCACCCAAAATAAGAATTCAAATATGTTCAATAAAAATGTGTGAACATGAGCTATTTTCTCATGAAGCCAGAAACCAGCGAAGTAAGAATCAGACTTGTGATGTCATCAGGTATAAAGTCTGGAGCTGCTCCATGGACAATAAATGGGAGACTGATTTTGTGGGCCCACAGAATGTCTGTTTGAGTTTGTATACCCAAGTGAGCTTTATTAACGTATTCACAATTCTGAAACCGGAAATGTATCTGTATTAACGGAACATTCCCCTGGCTTCTATTCTATCAGTGTCACTGTCACCTAGAAGAACATCGTCTGTGGAACAGCTTCAGACTTCATACTTGATGACATCACATGTTTGAGTTGGAGGCTTGGAGCACTCAAGTTTTAGATTCTGGAGAAATTTGTTTGTTTTCACTAATATTATTGGACTGTCTTATGGTACGTTCAAATACAACGCAAAGTGAAATTTAGAGGCAAATTCATATAAAGTACATTTGAAAGACGGAGGCGAACAGACACAGCTTCGCTCTAGGCGGATAACAATGGACATGAACTGGACTGCTATGAATGCTCTGTGACATTATAGATATTGAATAGGTTACATTTAGAAATGGTCTAATTTTTGTAAATGTCAACAATGGCACTGTTGAGACCAAACGCACTAGCTTGTCTCCATGCCAGTTTTGCTAGTTATCAACCGTCAAACTGATGCAAGTAAAGCAAGACAATATTTCTCATGTTGTATCTGAACGTACAGTAAAGATCAGGGGATTATCATGTAGAAATTCTTAAATGAGCAGAAGGACAATAATGTAGGAAGTACAGTTTTTACAGTTTTGTCTTTGCAACTGACTATTTGAATTGAATAGTCAACAAAATACTAAGAACATCTCGAGGACGACGCTATTTCATACACACATTGAATAAATGTACCGCAGTGACAACATCACATTGCAAACATCCACAAGTACTGGACGTCAAAGTCATATTTCAGTTCTTTCTGAAGCTGGCGTAGCTAGTAATGCCTGTTGTCGGCCCCCCGTCCCCGTCCCTCTGCTCTGAAGCACGTTCACACATTGTCTCGGGAGAGAACTCCACCTTAATACGCCAGCACGCCTCAGATTGTCAGATTTCACAGTAGGGGAGAGCAGACCTGGTGAATGTCTCCGTGTGAGCACACATCACAGTGTCTGCTCCGGGGAGGCGACCACCTCTGATGCCCCCTGTCGCTGCTCTGAATCACCCTCACTTTTGATGGGAGGGGGTCTAGGCAAGTCGGGGCCCAGGCGCTCTAGCTGTCCGTATATATTCATTTTCATATAATTTAGTCAAGGCCGTAATTTCTTTATCAAAGTTATGTAGTAGAAAATGGCATCTGGCAGACATGTTTTGTAGCTTCAGTGTCTTGGTCTCTCAGGACCTACCTGACCACCACCAGCCTCCTCTCTCACGAGGAGGTCCATGTTGAAACGCCTCCTGTCTCCTCTGCTGCAGCCATGAGAGGAGCTATTCTACTGGCTTTGTGTTGAGAGGAAAGAGGCTATAATATTCTGCTATTCCAGTCCTTATCTAGTCCTATTCCAGTCCTGTTCTAGTCCTATCTCAGTTATATGTCAATCCTGTTCCAGTCCTGTACCAGTCCTTATCTAGTCCTATTCCAGTTATATGTTAGCCCTGTACCAGTCCTTATCTAGTCCTATTCCAGTTATATGTTAGCCCTGTACCAGTCCTTATCTAGTCATATTCCAGTTATATGTTAGCCCTGTACCAGTCCTTATCTAGTCATATTCCAGTCCTGTTCTAGTCCTATCTCAGTTATATGTCAGTCCTGTTCCAGTCCTGTACCAGTCCTGATCTAGTCCTATTCCAGTTATATGTTAGCCCTGTACCAGTCCTGATCTAGTCCTATTCCAGTCCTGTTCTAGTCCTATCTCAGTTATATGTCAGTCCTGTTCCAGTCCTTATCTAGTCCTATTACAGTCCTTATCTAGTCCTATTCCAGTCCTGTTCTAGTCCTATTCCAGTTATATGTCAGTCCTGTTCCAGTCCTAAACCAGTCTTAACCTAGTCCTATATCAGTCCTGAAGGTGGGTCGGGAGAGAAGATGGCGCCTGGCAGACATGTTTTGGAGCTTAGGGGACGTACTACCTAACCACCACCAGCCTCCCCTTTTTTTGAGGGAAGTTTTGGTTTAGAAAAGGCCTGTGCCCGTCTCGTCCGCTGCATCCAGGATGAGGGGAGAGGAGCGAAGGCAGAACGTGCAGTGGAGGCACAGAGCATGTGTGTTTAGGCACGTAGCTACTCCCCCACACACACCGAGCGCACCGCTCCCCGGCAGGCCGCGGTGAATCACCGAGTGGCTCACGCGGGGAAGAGGCTGAACCGTTCTGACGGCTAGAGAAATCAGCAAGTCGAACAAGTAGATTATTATTTTATTTTTTTTAAATCTTTTTCTCCGCCTGATTTTCTATGCTTTTCTCCCCATCCCAATTTAGTCGTTATGCCAATTCCCCCCCTCCCCTACCTGGTCGTTGTGCGCATGTTCCCCCTACTGGTCGGTACAAGGGAACCCTGAAGTCTACCACATGCTTCCTCCGACACATGTGGAGACAGCCAGCCGCTCTCTTTTCACCTGACAGCGCGGACTCTCATTGGTGAAGTGTAAAGCGTGGGAGGTCACGCTGCCTTCACCACTTCCTGCCTTTCGCTGAGCAGGCGCCCTGACCTGACCTGTAGGCGTCACTGTTAGGGCTGGGCGATATGGCCAAAAACGTTATTGTGATAAAATTATTAAATTATTTTCATATCACTCGATATCGATAATTATCGTCGATATAATTTCTGTCAAGTTTAATTAACTTCTTATGCCCGGCGCCGATGGACGGGCTATTAATAGACTCACTTGTTTTGCTGCTGCGAATTTGCAGCCTTGTTTACTACTAGAGTCCTACCTCTCTACCCAGAGGTGCACCGCAGGTCTCCTTCGCTGTCGCCATCTCCTTCACTGATTGGTTGTTAGTGCGTGTGCTCATATCCAAGCTTGGAAAATCGATATATTGAAACTTTGCGACCACGTTTCATGTTTATTTTGAGGAAATAATGTATCGCGATAGTTATCGTTATCGTTTTATCGCCCAGCCCTAGTCACTGTCCACAACGCCAGATGCCCACCCTCGACTTCCCTCCCGCTAACTCAGCCAAACGAGTTAGTATGACGATCGGCCCAAGCCGCAGGCAATGCTGACTCCGGGAGTCGAGACCGCAGCCTCTTGCATTGGTGACGAGCGCAATCTCCGCTACGCCACCCGACCGCCTGACAAGTAGATTTTCCAGCCGGTAAAAAGCGGCGGCAGCACCCGTCGTCTCAACGTGACACCGTGGCACGCACCACCGCCTTGGATTTCACTAACAATTTAGCATATATATATATATATATATCTTATTGTTTTTTGTTTTGTTTTGTTTGTTCTTTGTACTGTGTGTATATACATCATCCGTAGCTGCCAAGGGCACTGCGCTGCATGGATTGAGAGGGGAAGAAGGATGCATGCGTGAGGCAGCGGCGGCCTCTCTGCAGGCCCACTGATTCGTAGCGGGGGGGGGGGGGGGGCAAATTACACCCTGATTATTCCTCCATGTTTTAATTGGCTTGTGGGGAGGGGGGGGGGGCGTTGGAGGGTATGTGTCAGGAGGGGTGATGAAGGATGAGCGTGTGACATTCTGCATTATTCAAGCAGCCAGGCGGCGGCTGTGGGGAGTGCACCGCCGGGGAGGGGAGAGGAAGAGGAAGAGGAAGAGAGCTCTGTGGTGAAGGAGCAGTGTAAAGAGAGTCTCCGCTCATTTATTTATCCACTTCTCATTTGCTGCGGAGAGAGAGAGAGAGAGGGGGGGGGGGGGGTGGGGGCTATAAAGTCTGAATGACCAATGAGGCTGAATAATTATATTCATCAATTTGGTAAGCCGAAGCCTTTAACGAATGTGAATAATTATAACCATAAATCATGCGAGCGGCGCGAGTCTTCGCAAATATGCAGACGGTTTAAGTGGCCCTCCGTAGTGTTTTCAAACGGGGAAATAAAGGCTTTGTCCTTTCGACCTGTAACACGGGGGGGCAGAGACGCGCTCCGTCCAATCAGAAGTCTTCACGACCCCCGCCCCTCCCGCGACGGCGGCCTCGTAAATGTCCCAAAACACGTGGGATTTAAGTGGCACGATCATGAGGGGATGAGAAAAACCCTGTCGCAAAGTAGTTGACACAGTGGGATTGTCTTCCAGCGTCGTTTCACGGACTGGTGGTTACTGTTATTACCAGCCAGTGATGTCAGTATTAAAGCCTGCATCGGTATCGCTGGGTGTGTATTTAAAGTCTTTTTTTTATAGCGGCCGTTATCCTCGGAGAAACTACATGAGTATTATTATAATGATGGGTGAACTCTGCCGGGCACCATCATCACTGTGCTCAGTGGCTGGAGGGGTGCAGGCTGGAGGGGTGCAGGCCTTGGTGGGGTGCAGGCTGGAGGGGTGCAGGCTGGAGGGGTGCAGGCCTTGGAGGGGTGCAGGCTGGAGGGGTGCAGGCTGGAGGGGTGCAGGCTGGAGGGGTGCAGGCCTTGGTGGGGTGCAGGCTGGAGGGGTGCAGGCCTTGGTGGGGTGCAGGCTGGAGGGGTGCAGGCCTTGGTGGGGTGCAGGCTGGAGGGGTGCAGGCCTTGGTGGGGTGCAGGCTGGAGGGGTGCAGGCTGGAGGGGTGCAGGCCTTGGTGGGGTGCAGGCTGGAGGGGTGCAGGCTGGAGGGGTGCAGGCTGGAGGGGTGCAGGCCTTGGAGGGGTGCAGGCTGGAGGGGTGCAGGCTGGAGGGGTGCAGGCCTTGGTGGGGTGCAGGCTGGAGGGGTGCAGGCTGGAGGGGTGCAGGCCTTGGTGGGGTGCAGGCTGGAGGGGTGCAGGCTGGAGGGGTGCAGGCCTTGGAGGGGTGCAGGCTGGAGGGGTGCAGGCCTTGGTGTGGTGCCACTCTTCAGGGGTGCGGGGGGGGGGCTGGGGGTCTCTTGGCACCATCTGTAGTTTGGCGAGGCCTGGTCTTGTGTTTACTGTCATTTCTCTCGTCCTGGGCGCACTTTGTGAAAACGTGTCAATAATTCAGATGGTTCGATGCCCGTTTCATTGTGAGCAGGATGAGTCGTTGCACGGAACGAGAGACCGAAGTCTCTGGCGGAGAGGGGGGGGGGGGGGCGTGGAATGGACATTTTCCGTCCTCCTGTTGGTTTTGGGTTTGCCTCTTTTAATCGACTTAAAAGAGATTTCCAACTCGCTGTCACTCTGTGTTTAGAGACGCACTTTCAAGCTGGTTACGAACTGTTAGCAAAACAGTGTTTTATAACCTGTCGCTGAGGAATGGTCAGTGATCGCATTTTAATGTGCGGTTTGACTTCATGAATCTGGCTATAAATGTGAATGACGTCGCCTTGCTTAAGTGCCTCGTCTAACCCCCCCCCCCCTCTCTCTCTCCTCTGCTATGTTGTGTTTCCAGGACCTGTCGGGCTCCATCGATGACCTGCCCACAGGCACGGAGGCGGCCATCAGCTCCGCGGTCAGCGCCTCGGGCTCCACCAGCAGCCAGGGCGAGCAGAGCAACCCGGCCCAGTCGCCCTTCTCCCCCCACGTGTCCCCACGCCTCCCCGGCCTGCGCAGCGGCCCGTCGCCCTCCCCCGTTGGCTCCCCCGCGGGCTCCAGCCACTCGCGCTCCGGGCCCATCTCCCCCGCCAGCATCCCAGGTACGATCCACGCGCACGCCGGGGTGACAGTGGCTCTAGGTAGAGCCATTGTCTCAGATTCCCGGTTCGATTCCCGGGCAGCGTGTCGATGTGTCCTTGAGCAAGACACTTGACCCCTAATTGCTCCCGATGAGCAGGTTGGCACCTTGCATGGTTGCTTTCGCCGTCGGTGTGTGGATGTGTAGAGTGTGAGTAGGGCTGGGCGATATGGCCTAAATATGATATCACGATATTTTCTGACCTTTCGGCGATACACGATACGCATCACGATGTTTTTCTTTTTTTCCCCAAACAATTCATTATGAGGCTTACCAAGACAGTATTTGAGTTTGCAAGCTAACATTAAAGACAAAATAAAATACCCATGCATTTAGCATTTTTATATTATATATTAGATTTAGATTATTGGATTATTAGATTATATATTGCATATATTTAGCAATGAGATATTATATGATTTAGATATGAAATATGATGAATTGAAAATGGGGGACCCTGATGGAAACAAGACGAAAGTCTTTCTCAGGTCTGCATCCTCTTAACAATTGTATGTATTGAGCTGTACTGTACTGTACTCATTCTGCAATCTGTTAATACATTTTTCAATCAATCAATCAATCATGAATTGAAAATGGGGGACCCTGATGTAAACAAGACGAAAGTCTTTCTCTGGTCTGCATCCTCCAGTCCACTGTTGACTGTTGTTGTATTGAGCTGTACTGTATTGTACCTATGCTGCAATCTGTTAATAATGTTTATATTCATTCAGTCGGCAAACAGAATCATTTTGATTGACAGTCGCGTCTGCCAATTACGTCACATCGCTTGCACCCGCCCTGCTGTTCTTAGCACCAATCGGCAAGCGTCATTCGGCAAGCGTCATTTTTTACTTCCGCCATTGGAGAGCTCAATGAAAACAACAATGGCAGCGGTAGCTCGCCGCGGCCGACGTTTAGCTTTGAGCTCTGCAGAATGACTAAACGACTGGAGGCATAATGATTTTACTGCAACGGATGTTATAATAAAAGCCTTTCCATACATCTGTCTGATTGAAAACGTTATTAACAGACCGCAGAATGGGCACAACTGAGTCAGCACGGGCTGAGATATGAACGGCTAATGCTTGCTATATCTAGGTCGACCTCGGTCGTTGCTATGTAAATACGCTGATGTTATTGAAAGTGTAACTATATAACGTCAATGCCACAAAACGAATGCCTTTGTTATCATAAGTAGTAACTTTTGATGCAGTAGTGTGTGTGGGGCGGCGCTGTTCAAAAGTGTCAACGTGTGGACCAGATTGACGCAACACAAGCCTCTTGGGCAAAACATCACGATATCCACGATACGTTTAAAAAGTGTATCGTTAATGAACTGTACCCGATATTTATATAATATCGTCATATCGCCCAGCCCTAAGTGTGAGGAACAAATTGTAAAGCGCTTTGGATAAAAGCACTATATAAATGCAGCCATTTACCATTTAACCGCTTGGAATCAAGGCGGCACCTTCCGGTAGGCTGGGGGTTTGTTGGTCCGTTAACGTACCTCCTTCCTGTCCTCCTGATGCAGACGACCAGCGATGTGCCGATACTGGTGTCTGATATCTGGGCCGATACCAGGCTAAGATAGGGTTTCCGTATCCGGACAATTTCCCCCTGATAATCAAACCAGATGCCGTTGACCATATTCACAATGAGCCCGTATATAACATGGCAAAGATCTAAGCAAAGCCACTTGATTTCCTGCATTTCTTTTACAAAATCGAAATATGTCAGATCTCTACTGGAGAAAAAGGATGATATCTCAACTTTTATCTCAAATTTGTATCCAGTGACCTCAAACTAGTGGTCTAAGTCTATACTGTCCAGTGACCTCAAACTAGTGGTCCAAGTCTATACTGTTCAGTGACCTCAAACTAGTGGTCTAAGTCTATACTGTTCAGTGACCTCAAACTAGTGGTCTAAGTCTATACTGTCCAGTGACCTCAAACTAGTGGTCTAAGTCTATACTGTTCAGTGACCTCAAACTAGTGGTCTAAGTCTATACTGTCCAGTGACCTCAAACTAGTGGTCTAAGTCTATACTGTCCAGTGACCTCAAACTAGTGGTCTAAGTCTATACTGTTCAGTGACCTCAAACTAGTGGTCTAAGTCTATACTGTTCAGTGACCTCAAACTAGTGGTCTAAGTCTATACTGTCCAGTGACCTCAAACTAGTGGTCTAAGTCTATACTGTCCAGTGACCTCAAACTAGTGGTCCAAGTCTATACTGTCCAGTGACCTCAAACTAGTGGTCCAAGTCTATACCGTTCAGTAAAAGCAATGGATGGGATCGTTCCCTGACGTATGGGACGATGCTTAAAAGTGTAGCAATTGGTATCGGCACTGAAAAAGGGCAGCATTGGGCGCGTCCCCAACCACAACAGAGTGAGTCCGTGTCCTAGGAAACGACGGCTTCCCCTAATCATGGAAAAACTCACATCCCCGCATTGAATTTCCCGGTCCCAAGTACTGTATGAATGTGATCCACATGCCCTCACTGCACACACACACACACACACACACACACTCACACACACACACACACACACACACACACACAGACACACACAGACACGCACACACAGGAAGGACAGACGGGGAGCCGGTTCACTGTGTTCCAAGCAGCGTTAGGGTTGGGTACCGTTCACATTTGAACCGATACTGGTACCAGTACCAGTTCCTGGAATTCGGTATCGGTATCCAGCGGTACCGTTTTTTCAGTACTTACTTTGTTAAGCCTTAAGGTCCCCCTATAGGGGGATCCTGCTTTTCTTTATCATAAATCGATCAATATAGACCGTATTAGATCCCCAATTATCATATCATGGGGTATCATTGGAAAGCCACACTCATTGGCTACAACCCTGTGCAAGGATTTTCGAGATCGCCAAATGATTGACGGAGCTAGATCCCCGGGAGTCGGGGGTGGTAATGTGTACTTTTGCGTACTTTGGGGCACGCCTCACATATCGGCATGTAACTCGAGAACCGCTGAACGGATTTTGTCACCTGAAAGGGCAATCGACAGGCAACAAATAGGGCTTTAATACTATCTATATATTGTATTAAAAGAAATGCACACCCGAGCCACTAGAGGTCGGCAAAGAATCGTCCACATGTGGGCCCTTGGATGTTAAGAGGTCAATGTTTTAAAAAAAAATTTGTAGCCAAGAGTAAAGACCATAACCCTATCAAAAACAGTAGTCAAAGTGTATATTTTCATTTTTACCGATGTTTTATACGATTTATCGGAAAATGCTAATTATCGTAAAAACCGCAAGGAAATGACTAAATCCAGATTCAACCCTGCCATTGGAAAGAGGAGCATTTTCCCTATCCATAGATGTATGATTTGGCCATAATAAGGTCAAGTTCAAGGTCAAATATGAATTTTATAATTGAAAATCGATTATCATTAATTACTGTATCTACAAATCCTTCTGTTTAATCATCTTCCCGCAGTTCATTTGCTTAGCATTTTTGTACACATGATCTCAATAAGGTGGTGAATGAGCTCAGTGAGCATTTTCTCCTACCCGTATACATTTTTGATCAAAGATGCAAAAATCATAAATCATAATTTATATTCTCCTTTGTTTCATCACAATTTACTCAAGCCTAGTAACAGACACAATATTTTTGACACTGGAAATACATACCCCCAGGTCCCTAGATGTTCCTAGATACCAAGAACATGCAAATTGACCTTGCAGAAGTGGAGCAATCTTCCATTTACTTAGGCATGTACCTTTAGGTGAGATACGGCTTACAGCTTATCAGGTTAACTCTCTGTAATAACAAATTTTTTTAATTTCAGTTGTAAAAAAACGTTTTAAAATGTCTCAATTTCGGGCGGCTACGTGGCGTAGTGGGCAAGGCGCTCGCCACGAATGCGGAGACGCTGGGCTCGCCTGTTCGAGCCCAGCGCTCCACATTGCTTTCAGTTTAGCTGGTCGTTCATACTAATACACATTGGCCGTATTAGGGTGTGGGAAACTGATGGGTGGGGATCGGGCGTTGTGGACAGCGACTCCTACAGGTCGGTTGGTGCGCCTGCGCAGTAGAATCAGGAAGTGTCCCACGCGTTACTCCTCGCCACTGAGAGATCGAGCCGCGCAGGTGAAAAGATGCGACTGCTGTTACCTCAAGTACCGGAGGGGACTTGTGCTATGTATGACTTAGTCCACATTGCAGCCGGCTTGTGGGAGGCAAGAAACAGCGTTCGTGACAGGGGAGGGTAGAATTGGATGATACGAAATTGGGATGGGAGAAAATATAGAAAATGGGAGAAAAAGTGGATAAAAAAAAAAAATCTCAATTTCAACATTGTTATTTATTTAGAAAATGTTGTTATTTATTGTTGTAACACACCACACAAAATAAATCGCATGATCATGTATTATGTTTTTAAATGTTTAAATATCAACATTATCTCGCCATCCAAAGACCCAAGAGACGGCACAGTAATATCTATATTTGTGGAAAAGGCTCCCTCTTGTCTAGTAATATTACTAAACATGTAAAGGTACCTGACATTTGGTACCGATTGGTCTAGCATGAATCTGTACCCAACCCTAGGCAGCGTACAACAGCCGCAGTAGGTCGGGGGGCCAGCTCACTGTATTCCAGGCAGCAGCGTACAGACGCAGTAGGTCGGGGCTGCATGTCATGCCTGTAGGGATGGGTAGCGAATCCGGTACTTTTGATCCACTTCTTCTCCTTATTTTTCTATTTTTCTCCCATCCCAATTTCGCCTCGCCAATTCTCCCTTCAATTCTCCCCTCCCCTGTCTCGAACGTTGCTAGACTATGCCTCCCACTGGTCGGCTGCAGTGAGGACGAAGCCTTGCATCACGTGTCCCCTCCGGTACACAAGGAGGCAGCCGTCGCATCTTTTCACCTGCACAGCGCAATCTCTCAGTGGCGAGGAGTAACGCGTGGGAGGCTCACGCTGCTACTTCCTGATTCTGCTGTACAGGCGCATCAACCGACCTGTAGGAGTCGCCGTCCACAACGTCCAATCCCCACCCACCAGCTTCCCCACCCCCTAACACTGCCAATTGTGTTAGTATGAACGACCAGCCAAGCTGGTAGCAACGCAGAGAGCTGGGCTCGAACCCAGCGTATCCTGCGTTAGTGGCGAGCGCCTTGCCCACTGCGCCACTTAGCCGCCCTCGAATCCGGTACTTTTAAGGGTATCGATCGAATCACGCCGGTACTACCGAGTACCGATTCACGTGAGATCCACCGGTGCCACATTTCGGTAATAATGTAATCCTTGTTTATACGCTCGCTGCAATATTATATATATTAACAAATTGTTCTAAATAAATAATAATGATAATAAATTATTTTTAAGTTTGGACACATTCTTTACAACTGAGGTAGGTAGATTACATTTTTAGAGACTAAATGTGAATGGTACCCAGCCCTAGTCGGTCCTGGTTCAGCTGTGGAGAGAAGGAGGGGGGGAAGAAGGCCCTTTGTCTCATTATAGACGGTGCCCTGTGAACTTGTTTTAAGTTGGAGCCATGTATAGCAGTTGGTCACAGTGGGGGGGGCGAGGGGGGGGGGGGGGGGGGGGCGTTCTGTTCCTTAAAGCAAGGCAGCTGGGTCAAGGGAGGAGTACTCTGGGTTCGGCTCCAAAACAAAGGCCCCAGTCATTAAAATAGTTTCTAAAACTATGTTGGCAGAGTTAACTTTTAACACAATTACTCTCCCACTGTGTACTGTGTTGTTGGCCTTCTCTGTTTGACATCGGGGCTGAGGGAGTAGTAATAAAAAAATTATATATATAGTTACTTCATATATATTATATATATATATATATTCTCATCATTTATTCGTCTAAAGCCACAGGACTTTCCCATCTCTTGCTGCTCCTGGTGGTGATAACGAGGCCAGCAGGAGACCATTTACCCATGATGTGCACTCGGCTCCCTCTCAAGCCTACTGGGAGGACCACCAGCCATTAGCCCTGCGCTGTATTGCCAGAATCCCCATAACTGACCTTTTGATCTCCACAGCATCGCCATGGACACCACAACACACACACACACACACACACACACACACACACACACACACACACACACACACATACACATTACATACATAAAACACACACACACAACCGCTTTGCTTCGCTCCCAGGCCTCATTATAGGGAGCGAACTCTGGAGCTCCCAGGGAGGAGGTGTTTAGCTAGGCATGCAGCTCACATGGCCCACCGTCTGTCTGTCTGTCTGTCTGTCTGTCTGTCTGTCTGTCTGTCTCTCTGTCTCTCTGTCTCTCTGTCTCTCTGTCTGGCTGTCTCTCTCTGTCTGGCTGTCTCTCTCTGTCTGTCTGTCTCTCTATCTCTCTGTCTCTGTCTGTCTCTCCCTCTGTCTGTCTGCCTGCCTGCCTGCCTGCCTGCCTGTGACCTCTCTGTAACGGTTGCTCCTGTCGCCTCTCTCTCCGTCTCCTCAGGGACCCAGATGGCCCCCCAGACGCCTGGGAGCGTGTCGGACGTGGGCTCTCACTCCACCCTGAGTCAGTCGCCTATGTCTCAGAGAGAGGAGCGAGGTGAGACTCTCATGGCCGCTCCACTCACCGTCACCCTCAGGAGGACTGCCCCCCAATAAAGACACCTGTAGTCCACGAATAGGATTTGTATCCACTGTTTAATAGACAAATCTAGAAATATAGTATACATTATCCACTTAAAGGACCTGTCCATACCGGTCTAATTCTGACTTCTCGCCATTACCTGAGATTGCCTGTCTTCAGTAAACATTGTTTACTGATGTTAATATTTGTTGTTGTTTACTGAGTAAGGTGATGTTGAGAAGGGATGGAAAGTACTCCAGGAAAAGACACATGTAGACTTTATATAAAAATAGGGAAACAATGTCCAGGCACGCACCGGCAGTGCGTGCCTGGACATTGTTTCCCTATTTTTATGTATGATATCAGAGGTTACAGCACCCAGTGTCAAGTCTAGTGAGGTGAGCGCGTTCTACAACTTTTTTCACCGATCTACTTTAGCCACACTGGAAGCCTCTGCATGGCGTTTGTTATTATCTACTGGGTGCTTCTGGCTGTTGTGCCTATCTGAATGGATTGTAGAGTAATACAGTTAACGTTGGCGAAAATAAACGATAGCAACGAGGGCAAAGGTGCAGGGAAGCTGCTAAGACATTTCTCAGTCATTTATTGGAAAAACCAACAAAATACAACATGTGGAGGGGATCTTTAAAAATGAAAAATGCTTTTCATTGTACTAAAGGTTTTCAGAGGAACAATGTTTTCAAACTTTATTATCTAAAGGCGGTAAGTTAGAGTGTTGCGTTCATTCATAGATAAAGACAGTAGAGGTTGAGTACTTTCTTATATAAACATGGTAAGTTAGAGTGTTGCGTTCATTCATAGATAAAGACAGTAGAGGTTGAGTACTTTCTTATATAAACATGGTAAGTTGGAGTGTTGCGTTCATTCATAGATAAAGACAGTAGAGGTTGAGTACTTTCTTATGATATATATTGCATTATATTCACACTCCCAAGTGATTTGGATTGACTTTACAACTGCAAATACAGGGGCTGCCCAAAACACCTCAAAGCGGGAGTTATATGGTTCATTATCCTTCTGCAAGTGAAAGCAGTCATGCAGAAGAACCACTTTAAATCCAGCGCTCATTAAAGGCCGAAGCATTTTCGTGAATGTTGGGCCATAACGACCGATTATTCGACTAATCAGCTTAAGAGGGCGGGGGTGGAAATTGGCCAATTTCAAGTTCAACATTTAGCAAAGTCAGTGAAGTCGGGACAATTTTAAAATGTCAAGCACATTCTTTTCCGCTCAGCTTCCACCCGCACTCGGACGGAAGCGCTAGTCTCTCCCCTGTGATGTATAGTAATGACCTGCCTCTGATGTGTGTCTGAGTGAGTCAGTAGACCCCTCTCTCTGGGGCGTTTTCCATGGAGTCATTAGTGGAACGGATCTCCACCAGACCAGGCTCCACTCCGATGCCACAGGGAGCCTGTCAGCACTGGGCCGGACCTTAAGCCCTCAACGGCAGAGCAGCCGCGGTGTGACGCTTTCTCTCTCGCGCCTGTTAGCCAGTAACAGCGCTCGCTCAAGTCCTCTGTGACCTCATACCGTGTCTGTCGGCATATTTTCTGTGGGCCCGTAAGTCCGCCTCGCCGCTCGCTCCCGTCCAGCACTAGGTGGACATTGGCGTTGTGACTTAACATTCAAGAATAACACCACGTGAGCCAGCTGGACAGGGGCTGTTTTTATCCCCCTGTGAAGGGGGCCATTGTTACCAGAGGTGCTGGTACAGAAGTATTAATTAAATGGACTGTTGTATTAATTGAAGTACCGCGCCAGAGCCGTTGAGTACCTTGTCCTTTTGGCTACACTGAGCTGAGTGTGTATTGAAGCTGAGGAGCTGCATTGAAGTGCTCTTATCTCTTGCCCTTCAATTACAGTCTGATAATAAGTCCACATTTCAATTCATGGTGTCATATGTTATGTGTTTCAGGTTAAATGTTGTTAGGGATCATATCTGTGGTGCTTTTCATTAGACGAGGCCAAAATCAATTCCTGCCCCAGAACTAGACCCGTTGCTAGTAAATGAGCCTTGGAAATATAAATGTCTACTTTAGAATTTACACCCACTGGCCTCTTTACCAGGAGATTCTTCCATTGTGTGTTTGTTTGTATCCTCAGGGTTCCCACCTGCCATGCAGAGGAACGCCCCAGGCCCACAGTATGGCCCCCAGCAGTCGGGGCCCCCTATGTCTCCTCACCAATCTCCAGGGGGCCCCATGCACCAGGGCTCCTATCAGCAGCAGGGGGGCTCCTCCTATGGCCCTCAGGCCAGCCAGTACGGACCCCAAGGTAACCCCCTCTGCCAGGCCTGGAAAGCCTCTTCACCTCGGTGTACCACTACGCCGGAATTATTTTTACTGTATCAATGTGGGGTATATTCACATGCCTTCTTGGAGGATTTGATTTGTAAATGGAAAAATACGCTTTTTGGAACTTTCTTTAAAACGTTGTAAATCAGAATATAGGTCTGTTTTATACCCCCAAACATTACGAATACAAACGAACCAGTACAGCCAATAATAAATAATAATAATACATTGTATTTATAAAGCGCTTTTCAAAACCCAAAGACGCTGACAATGAGCAAAACAAATGAACAAAGAAACAAGAAAAGAAAAAAAACAGGATGAATAAACCAACTCGCGTTTGACCTGTTTAGTTGGTCCTCGTATCAAGAGCTCTGCCAGTCAACCAGAGAAGGGAATGTTCAGTCACTTCTGGTGGCAGGGGGCGGAGCTTCCCATCTGTTGGATCACGGATTGGTTACAGGATCTCTGCTGCTGCTGCTGCTCCATAGTTTCTGGGAGTTTTTATACGGCTGAGACTTTAGCCTGGAGTTTCTGTTAATGGAGCCGTGCTGTGCGCCAATGGGATAAAAGACTTAGAGGCACAGATTCATCAATCTCTACTGTTGTTTCAGCTGAGGATGAAAACCAACCCAAGAGAGAGAGGGAGGGAGAGAGAGAGCGAGGGAGAGAGAGAGAGAGAGAGAGAGAGGGAGGGAGAGAGAGAGGGAGGGAGGGAGAGAGAGAGCGATGGAGAGAGAGAGATGAGAGTTTGCCTGCGCTGTGCCCTCACACAAACGCGCTCAAACACGCATGCTCATCTGGAGCAAGGCTTCAAATGCATTGGGTTGTTATGGTAATCCATCTTGTGTGCCTTAGCGTGCCTTTTTGATGAATGCTAGGCTGCGTGAACGTGTGTACACTCTGTGTGTTTTCTTAGCTTTCTCCACCCCTCCCTGGCTGCTGTACCAGGCTGATTAATAGTGCCTGCTGCCCCGCTGATCCACGGCTGGGATGGAGGCTTGGCAGGGGCACACAGACATCCAGAGTGGTACCACAGCTGTACCCTGCTCTGGATGTGAGGAGGGGGGGGGGGGGGGGGGGGCTGATTCTAGGTCCACTTCCTTTTTTTATTTTTCCATCAAGGTGCAAGCTGCTGTTTGCCTTTTACTAGTAGGTGAGTGTTTGAGTTGAAAGGGTAGCTGAGAGAGGGTTGTGAGTCTGGTGTCGGATGCTGGCGTCCCAGGAGGGCTCTGGGATTATCGTGGTTCAGGGTCGGGGCTGAACAGAGGGCTCGACGGTGCACGAGAATTTCCATATAATTGGCAAGCGCTCCAGAACCGCGGCCTAGACAAGCTAGCTCTCTCTCTCTCTCTGTCTCTGTAACAAGAGAGCTTGTTAACATGAGGGGGACCCAGAATAACTCTTGGAAGGGAGAAAATAGCTGCTCTATCCCTAACACCACGGCTATTTCATGTATTTTTGGACATCAGAAGTGTGTGCGTGTGTGCGTGTGTGTGTGTGTGTGTGTGTGTGTGTGTGTGTGTGTGTGTGTGTGTGTGTGTGTGTGTGTGTGTGTGTGTGTGTGTGTGTGTGTGTGTGTGTGTGTGTGTGTGTGTGTGTGTGTGTGTTAACTCCCTGAAGTTGTGAAATATGCAACAGGGAGAGAGAAGCGGGCTTGGCTGGAGGCTCCCTGGGGGAGAGGTAGTGGTGGAACATGAAGCAACACTGTGTGAGTTCACATCTCTCAGCAGCTGCTGTGGCCAGACAGAGGGGGAATCACAAATCCTAATTGTGCATAAAAGTGGTTGGCTGGCAAAGCTCTCGCAATTCTGCTACGGAGAACATCCTCTGGGGAAGGACGCGGGATGAGAGAGGGGAAGATCCTCTTCACGACAACGCCGTCCTGTTGGCCCTGACGTTGTGGTTCAGGCAGCTGCTCAGGGCCCCTGCGTTGTCTTTCCACTTGGTTTGGTACAGAACCACCTCTGCCATTAGTTACAGAACCACCTCTATTAACTAGTGGTGTTGTTTGGTCTTCCCACCAGTCAGGACAACCGAGACCCGCCCAATTTTTGCTTTTGTCGACTAAAAAGTTAAAACACGCTTCAATCAATATCCGATATGAAGAAGGCAGAAGAATCTTTTCTTTTTTTATATAATGTATTTATTTATTTATTTTATTAAAAAAATAACATTTGTACTGTCTTTTACTAGTATGCACTCTGTTACTAAGGAATCTGCCTATATTATACCTACCTAGTACCTACTATGATAATATGTCTATACTACAGAGTTGCTTTGGATAAAAGCGCCCGCTAAATGATTAAATGTAAAAAATGATGTAAAATGTCTTCTAGGGTACGTAGGTTATGTTAGCGATGCTGTTGACGACTCCCATCTGATCCTCAGTCTCACTCTCTCTCCCTGGTCTCCCCGCTGCAGGTAACTACCCCCGGCCGGCAAACTACGGAGGAGCTCCCAGTGCCAACTACAGCGGCCCAGGCCCCGGCATGGCCAACAGTCTGGGCATGAACGCCAGCAGTCCCATGCACGGCCAGGGTCCCGGGCAGCCCTCGGGGTCTATGCCCGCCGGCGGGGCTTGGGACCGGGGACGGTGCGGGCGTCAGTACCCTGGCGCCGCCAACAACATAGCGCCAACCTCCCCTAGTATGCCACAGCCCGCCGGCCAGGCATGGGGCCGCCCAACGCCAACCGCAAGAACCCCCATGAATCGGGCCCCAGTGCCATGCAAGGTGCCAACGCCTCCCCTCAGGCCAGGTGAGTGCCTTTTTGATTAGAGAACTGGCGCTGCTGTTCCTGCGTTCAGGTTCACCCATCATTTTCAAATCATTATCATCCCTCCACACACGCATGCATGTTCATCCCAAAGGTCTTGTGTGTTTTTATCATCCGGCATCTTTCCTCGTGAGTTTAGATCGAATCAGAATGTATTACTTCTCTGCATTCCCCTACTCCAGGCCTCCCTACGCGCGCTCCCCCGCCTACCCGAGCCAGTCTTGGCCCGGGGTGCGCCCTGCCCTATCTCCTACCCCCCACCCCCATCCTCACCCTCCTCCTCCTGCTCCTCCTCCTGCTCCTCCTCCTCCCCCCCACCACCATCCTCACCCTCCTCCTCCTCCCCCCCACCACCATCCTCCTGCTCCTGCTCCTCCTCCTCCTCCCCCCCACCACCATCCTCACCCTCCTCCTCCTCCCCCCCACCACCATCCTCACCTCCTCCTCCTGCTCCTCCTCCTCCTCCCCCCCCCACCACCATCCTCACCCTCCTCCTCCTCCTCCCCCCCACCACATCCTCCTCCTCCTGCTCTCCTCCCCCCCCCCCCCCCCCCCCACCACCAGCAGCAGGTCAGCAGCTCTCAGGGCCATCCTATGAGCCAGCAGTACGGGTAGGTCTCCGTGCTGCTGCCTGTGTAACATACCAGTCCACCGGCGCGTCCACTAACTCCCAAGATGCTACGCAACAGCTGCAGAAGTACTGACCAACGCACTACGGGCTGTTCTACTAACCGGGTCACATTCCTTCTCCTCTCACTTTTACTCACCAACGCACTACGGGCTGTTCTACTAACCGGGTCACATTCCTTCTCCTCTCACTGTTACTCACCAACGCACTACGGGCTGTTCTACTAACCGGGGCACATTCCTTCTTCTCTGTAAATAAGAGATGCAGTGTGTTTATATATTTATTTATTTTTAAGTGCTGAAATAATCTCTTAAGTCATTGACTGCCACGCTGTTTTCCCATCTCCACTCAATGGCGCCAGCGTTATTGACCATTTTAGCGATGTTTGCGGACCCATCGTGTGTTCTGTATTATAGCTATGGAGACAATAGTTTGACAGGCATTGTTCATAGTTCAACACTGACTCATTTCTACATACTGTAGTTTGTGCGCTATTCCCTGCTAAACATCGCCCCTTTCCAAAATAATCCAGTCTTTTTTCATAGATTGCGAGATATGACGCGTTATATGCATTATGCCCAAATTGTTCGGGTTGCTCGCCTGAAACTCCAAATACTTCCAAATCAAAGGTATATATACCATATACATATGTGTCTTCACAAAATCATCAAGGGGAGGGGGTCGTTTTAACTCGAAACTGCGATCGTTACCAAAAGCATGTTTTAGGTCCGGTAAAATACGACACTGTGATCGGTACAGAAGCATGTTTTAGGTTAAAAAAATACCAGCCGGTTACCTAAGATAGACCTTACCTCAGTCAGAAGGTACTCCAAAATTAATAAATCCCAGTCGTCCCATGGCGATTGCAATTACTCGTGTATATTGGACATGGCTACCATACGGGAAAGAATAGGTCTGAGGCACCAGATCTCCCGATTGCCATGTCCTGATCCACTCCGAGGCGGAAGCAGCCGGAGGTAAACTCAGTACTGGATGACAACTGATATCCCCAGTTCAAAAGGTAGGCGATACTGCCACCTGGCGGGATTCGATCGTCATTGCAATTCCAACGTAGGCAGCTGTAGTGTGCCAGGGAGACCCAGGCAGCTCCGAGTGAGTGTTTAGAACGGGGATCAAAGGAAAAATATCAAAGGATCAAAACCCGAGAAAAGTCGGGTTTGGTGCTCAACGGTTGGCGACGAAACCCGACTTTTCTCGGGTTTGGCAGGCAAAGAGTTAACATGTTGTGAATTGAGAGGTGGAGGATAAATTAAACTCCATCGTGGAACACTTTGCCCCCCTTATACAGACCTGCTTAAAACCTCCGAGCGGAAACATTCTAAACCGCTCCAAGGTTTAGTTCCTGTCGCGATATTCCGCTAATACGGTAGCTGGCGGGAAATAAACATGGACCGAAGCCACTCCCTAGCAACGCAATTCCATTGACGACTTGATAGTTTGCCTGCAAAGGTCGATTCAAAAAGAAAAAACATGATCCGCGAAGCTCGTAATATCCCAGAGGGACACCGCTAATTCCGGTCTCACAACATGTGTGTGTTCAGATTCAGGTTCCTTTATTGTCACTTATTTCAGTACTTTACAGCAAGAAGAGTGAAATTATATTTGTTGTGGTCCCTCGACCATAGCAGCTTCCAATAATAAAATACAATACATTTTGCATAGAATAAAGTAAGATGACTAAAATAAGATTACTATAGACAGTTCTAAAAGGTGTGCAGTGCGGATCAGGATGTAGATATTATAAATTAAATAACAAAATGGCTATGTACAGTTCGGAACAAAATTTGTGTCATGATGAGCAATGTGCACATTTTTTAGCAATGTGCAATGCGGTTGTCAGCCGCAACAGTTGCCTGGAGATGATGGGTTGTTTGGAATAAGGAGACAAATGCCCAAACACAAAGGTTTTCCTACAAACGAGGATGTAACGTTTACTCTTGTGTGAGTGGTCTTTAAAAATATTTCACATTCAGCAGCTGCAGGCTGTTTTACCCACAAGTGTATCATTTTGTTCAATATCGCTGAGATCCTAGTGTAGAACACTTTTATTAATTGTTTTTACACACTCACATTCTAAGTGGCATCGTCTGCCTCATTATCTCTCTCCAGGTTAATATTGATTTAAATGAGACTCCAGGTTTGCGCCATAATGAGGCTCATCCAAGAGACGTTGGTTGGTTCCAGGGAGGCCGGAACCGTTCTGTAGCGATGAGCGTAATGAGGGCGATGGAGCGCTCGTGTCCACTGAGCCGGGGTAACATCGCGGTGCTCGGAGAGAGAGAGAGAGAGAGAGAGAGAGAGAGAGAGAGACGAGCGCAGACGATGTGAAAATACCTCGGAAAGCTCTTCACATAACTCGTACGCACGGAAAACGTAACTTCCTTCAAAAATCCTTTTATTATGAGGGCATAATCTAGGATGCTAACTGGGTCTTTCTCAGGTTCTACAAACCGGTAAAACCCACAGCGGTAATAATTCTAAATGGGAGTTTGGATAGAAAAAAAAACTCACGAGTGGCTCAGGTTTGCAGATGGTGAAACATGTTTGTAATTCCTACTAATGTTGAAGGAAAGTGTGTGTGTGTGTGCACGCGCGCGTTAGGGCTGCACGATTTTGGGAAATAATCTAATTGCGATTTTTCTGACAGATATTGCGATTAAATGTGCGATTATAATTTTTAAAAAATTAAGCGGCTCCACAGAGGTTTATTGTAAAATGCGGCTTGCATCTGGCCTACGCGGTGGGTTTTTTCAGGACACCGAGCCTGAAAATTTTTCTTTTTACCTGGGAATCGATACCGGTACCCAACGCTACTTTTTTTCTGTACTTTACTCTCCCTCTCTGAAGTCTAAACTTCACAACACACAATCTAAAACCCCTTACCTCCCTCTCCCAAACCGATCTTGTATCTCAATGGGACTTCCTGGTTAAAAAATAAATAAAATTAAAAAGTTGCGGTTTTTTCTTTTTGATAATTGCATCATTCCAAATCGCGATTTCGATTTAAAATCCATTAATCGTGCATCCCTAGTGTGTGTGTGTGTGTGTGTGACGGAGCTCGCTCTCTCTCCATCCTCCCCTCCAACGGATCTATTACCAGGGTAAATAGAGCAGCCCCAAATGTCACAGATCCAAGTCCGCCCCCACCGGCAGCGTCGGCTCAGTTCAAACACTCCACAGTAGAGAGAGAGACTCTTTGATACTGTTAGCTTTGTGATTTTTCTCCCCCTCCTCTCTTTTTCTTCCTCGGATGTAATCTGTCGGAAATATCTTTCTTTCTCTCTCTTTTCTTCCCCACTTGTTCAGTTGTGTCACTGGCTCCGTCGCTGCACGGCTTGTAACAGACAAATCCGTGTTGTTTAATGTGATGTTTATTTTATTATTCCGTCGCGTCACACAGTGTGTTGTGTTGTGAGCTGTGATGATTGTTGGCTCGTTGGTGTATAAATGAAAGCTCCTCTCCTCTGGCTCTCCAGGCAGGGCGGCTACCCGGGCATGGCCCCCATGGGCGGCATGGGCCCCGGTGGCCCCTACAGTCAGCAGCAGCAGCAACAGCAGCCGGGCAACAGCTCAGGAAGGATGACCCCACAGGGGCCCCCCTACAACAGCCCCCCGCCCTCAGGTACAGTGGACAAACGCCCCGAGCTCATCTAAATTTCTGGTCCTTCCAAATCAACCAGACTCGTGTAACAGGCGTAGTAATACGGCGGCGTGAGGCTCTATTCTAGTCGCGATACACAGCGGACTGGCAAAGTTCTGCCCTTAGTTACTGTTGCTATGTCTGACACACTTTTCAAGATGAACTCTGCTAATTCTATCCATCTGTCTCAGCTAGGTAGGCTGCGGAAATGAAAATAGAATTGCACCCCCCCCCCCCCCATGTCTGTCAACAACACCTGTCAAACATTCCTCCCTTCGTTTGACTACTGTCTGCTTTGCGCTCCTCTTCTCGCCAATCAGAGCATCTTATTCGGCGTGGCATTGTAGGAAGGGGTGCCTGGACACAGATGGATAGATACATTGTCCAGTAATTTGTTAGAGTTTCTCTTGATACAGTAGCCTTTCACCCGCAGTGCGGTGCCCTCAGGTTTAGCAGTAACTCTCGTGTACTTCTGCACATTAACGATTATCCCATTATTCCCATGAAATCCTCCCCACCCGTCTGTCCCGTGCAGGACCCATGCTGATGCCGGGAGAGGGGATGGCCGGTCCCCCTGACGCCAAGCCGAGGCCCGAACACAACAAGGAGGGCAGCGCTCCTCCTCCTCCTCCTCCACCTCCTCCTCCTCCTCCTCCTGCTGCCGCCGCCGCCCCAGAACCAAAACCCAAACCCAAGGTACCTTCTCCTGCCACCTCGGCTGACCACACTGGCTTCTCACTAGCTTGCCCTCCCGCCAGTTTGCTCTCAAAAGCATGTTTTCTAATAGCGGCTGTGTTTTCCAGACACACACCGAATGTGTGAGAATGCGGCATCCTAACAACGCAGACCAACAACAACAACAAAAGACATGCAGAGAATTTGAAAAACATCTGTCTGTTGTGAGCGTTTCTAAAGGGAATATGTTGCGGAGCACTCTCTGTTTCACTGTAGCCTACTTTCCTTCCTGTCAGATAAGAGGAGAAAATTATTCCTAGCACTTGTTTTCTTTTTATTCATTTTTTCCTTCCTGGCAGAAGCCATTCATCTATTATCTACTCATACCCTCTTCAGCAAGTTGTTTATTATTATACCACTCGTGGTTCTCTTGAGTACGTCTCGTCTTTTTTGTGGAAGTGACACAGGCGTACCAAAATAGCCCCACCCCCCAACTCTATAGAGACGTTACCGCTCACAATGCACTCTCATTAGCTGCTGTTCCTTTTAGTCACAATTTCTGTTTGTTTTTTTATTTTTGTGTTTCCCGTGTTTCCTCTCATCTCCTACCTTGTATAAAGTTCCCTCCTCTCACCGGTTTGGTTTCGTGCTCCTCCAGGTGCGAGAAAAGATTCTTCCCCGCCATTTTCTGAGTCGCTTCACCTCATTATCCAGGCGTTTTGGAATTGATCTGGAAAGATGTCGTTTCTTTCCTCTCGTTTGATGATCTCTCCTGGGTTTGCCTGCTCTGTGGCGGCAGCTCCTCACGACGGGCAAAAGCCAGAGCGCGACCAGAGCACATGCTTCCTGTTTCCTTTTCCACCACAGAACTCAGGAATGGGTAGAAAAAGGCCTTTCCTTTTTTTGTGATTAAATTTTTTTAATTTTCAAACATGAAACAACACAGTTCACAACATAATAACAATAATACAATCCATACAACAATAATAATACATAAAAAGACACCAAAAGTATCGACTCAACACTACAATGACTAGACAATAAATAAAATAGATTGTACAATTAACACCCTAATTAACTCCCTCACCACCCATCACAGACTGCATCCCAATCAAAATCTACATCCAACTCCGGGATATCCTTTCTCCAAATCGTATCAAGGGGGAGGTCCTTATACGAGGACGTAAGTAAATGGCGATACAAGTCAGAAACGAAGCCTCTCGATGTCTCTTTGTCATAAAAGAATTTGTGAAAACAGTGACGCTCTAGTGGAACATCCCATGGAACGCCATGAGCCCTCAGGGCTGCTCTTATTTGTAAATAAAAGAAAAAGGAGGTTCTGGGGAGATCAAGTCAAGAGTTTTATTTGTCACGGCATACAAGTATACAATGAAATGCGGGGGGTCTTGCCCGCAACGATTGTGCATAATACAATAATAATATAATAAGAATCCAATAGAACGACATTGTGCAATAATACAAGTAATCAAAGTAGGGCATATCGGTATATGTACATGAGTTATTTACAGAGCATGGTAGGACATGCTAGGTCCTGTGGTAGTGCAATACACTGTTGGCTACGGATGAGGCACTGGGTCTTTATGTACACTGCTATACAATGCTATATTATACAATCTCAAGTTATACTATACTATTCTTAAAGTGACCTTTCCTTTTGTAAAGTGACCATAAGTGTGAGCGTGTGCAGAATGAGTGTGTGTGTGCTCATGTTAAAGTGGCTGCTAGTGTGTGAGCGTGTACAGTGTGTGTGTTGTGTGTGTGCTCATGTGTGCTTGTGTGTTGGATTGGATAGATCTTGGAAAGATCGGAGACCAGTTATCGAAGATGTCTGCAACTAATGACTATTTTGGTAATCGACTAATCTGTCGATTATTTTTTCGGTTAGTCGACTAATCGAAAAACAATTATATAAAAAAAAAAATTAAATACAAATATTTTTTTTTTTTTGCACTACCTATCTTTGTGAAAGTGGCTTCTCAGCTCTGGTCCAGCTGAAGACAGAGCAGAGGAACAGATTGGACATTGAGCATGACCTCAGAGTTGCTTTGAGACTCTTGTCAGGACCAAACAACATCCCCAGTTATCCCATTAGTTCCCCCAAACGTACTGTCGGTCTGTTATGTTAAGCTAAGAAGTCTTCAGCTGGCTGGACCAGAGCTGAGAAGCCACTTTCACAAAGATAGGTAGTGCAACAAAAAAAAAAAAATTATATATATATATATATATTTGTAATGACTAATCGACGCAACAATTCCTCGTCAACGATTTTTTTATAATCGACATCGTCGATTATGTCGACTAATCGTTGCAGCCCTACCCCCAACGTATGGATACCTTTCTTTTCCCATCTAGGGTACCTAATAGGTTGTTGTCCAATAAGGAGTAAATTGTTATTAAATAGAGGGGAATGTGTGTGCCATTTATGGCGGTTAGTACATGCTTTCTGGGTATCACGCCAGGTCTGAATCACATGTGTGATAAGCGGGCCAAATCGTAATTTGCATTGCTTAATTGAAATGTTGGTATACACAATATCTTGAAGTCTATGTGGGGACACCATCTTCTCCTCCAATGGTCGCCAAGACACAGCTGCTTGAGTGTCAAACCAAGTGATCAGAGGTCTCAGAGAGAAAGCTTGAAAATAATATTTATAGTCTGGAAATGCTAAGCCTCCATCGAGTTTACCTCTTTGGGCAGTTGATCTCTTCAAGCGCGGGCGTTTATTATTCCAAACGAATTTATATGAGGCAGAGTGCAACTTCTGCCAGTAACCAGCAGGAGGAGGCAGCGGGAGCATCAATTCTGGGTAAAATATTCATTTTAATCATTGACGCACAGGCCTGTAATGATTTTTATTTATTTTTTACCATCTGTTGAAGTCATTTGTAATCCTGTCACCCAAGCTGGAGTAGTTATACCGTACCGTCTGGCTAATAGTAGGGAATATTTCAGTTCCGAGACATTTAAAGTGCTCCACCATAAGTATGTTTGCAGGCAGAATGGTAGCCTTTGCAGGCTCATTAACTGGAAGAAAAGCATATTTTGGCCAGTTGATCTTAAAGCCGGATAGGCTGCCAAACTCATCTATCACATTGAGAAGATGAGGTAGAGAGACTGAGGGATTCTGCATAAACAGGAGTACATCATCTGCGTATAAGCTGATATGGTGCTGTGTGCCCTGAATTGAAACAGGAGATATAATTTGGGATTGTCTTATGTATTGAGCTAAAGGTTCAAGAGATAAGGCGAAAAGGCCGGGACTAAGAGGGCAACCCTGTCTGGAAGAGCGCGAGACAGAAGAGTGGCGAGCAGAACTTTCCTGTTAAGATCATGGCCGAAGGCCCTGTGTAGAGAACTATGATCATATGAATAAAATCCTCTCCCAACCCCATCCTTCTAAGAACTGCCCACAAGTAAGACCACTCCAATCTGTCAAACGCCTTCATTGCGTCCAAGGACATGACCGCTGTAGGGACTGCCACATCCTTGCTGGCATCAATCACATGTAGTAACCGTCTGAGGTAATGTTAGCTAGGAGAGCTGGTTAGCCGGCATGCCTTGAGCATAGCTTAATTAGGCTAAGGCTTGTTAGCCCGATTCACGTAGATAGCTCCGCCAAGAGAGATCCTTCCCTCCCGACCGGCTTATACGTTAGCATATAGCTCATTCGAGTGAAAGTTATGAAGTACAGTTCGTCCAAATACAAACTCGAAAAAAGATAGTATGCATAACAGTCAATGCGAAGTCCAGTTGCGAAGTTCAATGCTCAGACAATAAAAAGACTAGTGCGTCAAAAAGCACAAGTCGTCTGAATTATATTTGAAAATAGTCAATGTACATACCCATTTCTGGAGATATATAGCGTAGATAATACCATGAATGTTACCGTTCTGTTGAATCGAAAGGCCGTGTTAGGAGAATGGAACGAAATAGTTAGTTGAAAGAGCCCGATAGCCAGCATAGCTTGCGCTAAGCTAACCAAGGCCCGAAGCTCTGCTACTCCCCGGTGCTCGTCGCCTGCCCCGCCGGGGGGCGGCTCACCATCCTCGGACGTGGTGGACGTCGCCATGTCGCGTCTGAGGAACCGCTCCGCTTCGGACGCCGATGTGAATAGGTGGTTGACGGACACAACTCCGCGGCCTACCTTGATTTTCAGAGTCGCAGGGTAAATTAGGAATGCTTCTATGCCCCTCTCACGAGCAATCCCCATGGCTTTCGAGAAGGCCCTGCGGCGCCTGGCGGTATGGTCGTCGGTGAATCTCAGTGTATAGTTGCCCATTTTCGGGGGATGTTTTCTTGCTTCTCGTAAAATAGCCTGTCTTGTAGGGAACCGCAGGCAGCAAAAGATAAAAGTGCGTGAGTGTTTGGCTTTATCCGAGGGGCCATTTCTAAAAATTCAATGCGCTCGCTCAATCTCCGGTGTTTTAATGGACGGAAACCATTGAGGAATCATCTTTTCTAGGTATGAAATCGGCGCGTCTTCTTCAATGCCCTCGGGCAAGCCATAAACTCTAATATTACACCTCCTGTTCCGGTCCTCCAGATCCGCTATCTTATTTTCGTAATAATGGAATTTCTCCCCGACCTCCGACAGTTCAGCGCCGTTGGTTTCAGTCAAGATTGCCACCTCCGCCGTCCTTTCCTCCACTTAGGTGATCCGTGTGGTCGCGCTAGCTAGCTCCTCCTGGAGTGAATCCAGTCTGCTGGTTAGCAAGAGCATGCTAGCGTCGAGCTCAGCGCGGAATAGAGTTCTGATAAAGTCACCATCCGCTTCATTCAATGTCCCCTTCTTATTCGAAAATGTATTCGCCATCACTGTGAAGCAATATATGAATGTATGTCGTGAAATTAACGTCGTAATTGATATATATGTGGAGTGGTCACTGAGCTCGAAAAAAATCACGTCGCCATCCGACCTGATCGCAAACCGGAATCAGAAAAAGGCCTTTCCAAGTGCATCAAGGCAATTTGCCTTGGCGGTACGCCTAAAGACAGCTTCCATAAAGGAGGATGTTGTTGTCATGGAAACGAGACGCTATATCCTGCACGGATGGCGTGTTAAGGGCAATTCCATGCAAATGTCAACCTCACCATGAAAAAATTTAAATAACATGATCATAACCAAACCAATTTCAAATGTATCATCAAGGTCTATATTTTGAAGTACAAAATAGATTTGATCGTAATATTTATGAGAATGCATGTTTTTTCACACTACAGGAGGAGACACAATGATATGGCTGAAACGCTAAATTGTGTTTGCGTTTTGGAGAACCGCTAAAAAACGCGCCGACAACAGCGTGTAGTCTACACGGAGCCGTTGTTGCGAAAACGCCCATGCGCAGTAGATACCATCTGCGTGCCCTCCGGTGACAACAGAGAGCTCCCAGCTCCGTGTCCCTGTGTCCCAAATAGCTGCAGCTACCATGTGTTGTCAAGTTATTCTTATAAGGACCCCAGTCCAAGCTACAACAGTCTGCATTCCCTTAACAATTGTTTGTATTGAGCCGTATTGTATTGTACCCATTATGCAATATGTTAAATAAAGTTTACATCCATTCATTCTGCTAGCATTACCACTGGCTAACATGAGCTAGCATTAGCTATCAAACCCTGTTAGCTCAAAGCTCCTCTTTCAACTTAACAAGCATTAAACAAAATGGCCCAGTCATCTATTCACCTTTGTTTAATACACACAGCGTTGTCTCTAATGTTATCTAACCACTGATAGCTCCCGATATCATCAGTTTGGTGCTGGCTAAGTAGCGTGAGCTAACGTTAGCTTCTAGCCACAATGCTATAGTGTTATAATGGAAAATTCCATTGACGTTAGCATGCAGCTAACAATGCTACCGATCTTTTTTTAGACTAAACTATCCGCTCTTGGTGGTCACTTGTGTTGATGTTAGTTTTGTTTCATCAACAAATGACAGGCAGAACACACAGTGAATGTATCCGTTTTGTTTATTGCACTTTTATTAGGCTTTGCTGAAAAAGAATTGCTGCATTGAGTAAATAGGCAAGATGGTGGCGCGGCATAGGCGCCTGCCTTGTTGACATTTTCTTTGCTGGAGCTTCCAGGAAGTGTATTGGCACATTCAAGTTCTGATTGGTTGAAATTGCCTTCATGTTTGCCACCTACTGCCACCTACTGCTTTGGCAGTGTACTACATCAGTGTGCTCGGGTGACAAAAACGAAAAAAAAACGAAAGTGTGACTCGAGGCGCACGACGTCGCGGCGAAACGCATATGACAATGATACGAAAATGAAACGAAAGGTGTAACCGCAGCTGTTGTCCCAGCCCCCCACCCCCTCTCCCCTGTCCCCCAGCCCTGCTAGTCTGTCCTCTTATCACGGGGAGGACAGCGATAGCATTAGCAGTCCTGCCTGGATAAAGAACACCACCAGTCCTGTTTGATTTGTTTTGTTTTGTTTTTGTTTGTTTTTCTGGTTCGGTGTCAATTTTAGTTTTTGTGTTTTCTTAAAATGTTGTTTTAATATTTTTGTTGTGATATTTGTGGGTTAAGACGTTCTCATTAAAGGCCCAATTAGTGATTGTTGTGACTATAACAATGTGGGGTAGGTTCACATACTTTCTCTGAACTGTAGATGGGAAATATTTGGAGCTTTCTTCACTCATTGTAAATAGGAATATAGCTCGGTTTTGCGCCAATGTTTTACAAACATTACCAACATAAAACACCTTTTGCAGCGAATACCATCAAAAATGCATTTACCTGTTAGTGTTAGTCCTTGTACCTTGTATCAAGAGCCCAAGTCAATCAGCAAGAGAATGAAAACACACGCTCTGTTCCTAATTCTCAATGTTTGACAGTCGAACTACGCTTTTTATTTATGCTTGGATCACTGATTGGGCCTTTTTAAGACATATTAGGTTCAATGAAGTTTGAATACATTTCATGCCTCTTTCTCCCCGAATTCCCCAAAAACCTCATAATCCAGGAGCCAAAACGACCTCTGTTCACATTACCTGATCGATGTCGATGAGAAAGTCACATGACGTGACCCTGTGGGACGTGATGGTGCCTCGTGTGGTAGAACGGTGTGGTTTTCTCACACCGCATAACACTCCCATTCAACTGCGGTTGAATGACTTGAACAACAATATAGTCTGACCCTCTGTTGCTGGCGCTGACCTGTCTCTGGTGTAACGTGATGGTTGTCATCGTGGCTTGAGATGTCTCACCGGGCAACGCTGAACTGTGTCTTCGTCCCCCCCCTCCGCTGTGTCTCCACAGAAGCCCAGCGCGGCCACCATGACCAACGAGAAGATCACACGCCTGTACGAGATGGGCGGGGAGCCCGAGAGGAGGATGTGGGTGGACCGCTACCTGGCCTTCATGGACGAAAGGGGCACCCCTGTGCCAAACCTGCCCGCTGTGGGCAAGAAGCCCCTTGACCTGTGCAGACTCTACCTGTGTGTGAGGGAGATAGGAGGCCTGGCCATGGTGAGTATGAGTGGCTGAGATAGGAGGCCTGCCCATGGTGAGTATGAGTGGGTGAGATAGGAGGCCTGGCCATGGTGGGTATGAGTGGGTGAGATAGGAGGCCTGGCCATGGTGGGTATGAGTGGGTGAGATAGGAGGCCTGCCCATGGTGAGTATGAGTGGGTGAGATAGGAGGCCTGGCCATGGTGGGTATGAGTGGGTGAGATAGGAGGCCTGGCCATGGTGGGTATGAGTGGGTGAGATAGGAGGCCTGGCCATGGTGGGTATGAGTGGGTGAGATAGGAGGCCTGGCCATGGTGGGTATGAGTGGGTGAGATAGGAGGCCTGGCCATGGTGGGTATGAGTGGGTGAGATAGGAGGCCTGGCCATGGTGGGTATGAGTGGGTGAGATAGGAGGCCTGGCCATGGTGGGTATGAGTGGGTGAGATAGGAGGCCTGGCCATGGTGGGTATGAGTGGGTGAGATAGGTCACACTGGTGAAACGCTATCTCACCTATCTGCCGTCTGCTGTTGGGATCAAGTCTCTTTGTTGGTTGTGGTAGGAAATCTTAGAAAAGATAATATCTGGTACAAATTGTGCCAACAACTATTTAATTAGCTTACAGTCGTAAAATATTCATTTTCTATGCTTTAAATCTAAAACTAAATACGTTAAACTAAATTTTGTTATATAGTAACACGAGATTAAGTACACCTGCCTCTCATCCGTTCTAGTGTTATTGTGGGTATGTTATGTTATAGATAGATATGACTGAATTAAAATGTCAGACTGGTGTTAACTATCTTTTTGCCCCAGTCCTAGTGAATTTGGAGAGAGCATTTACACATGGATGATTTTGCTCTTTGCCTCTATCTATTTCCTATATATGGTGTCGATGCCATAGCAGTGTGGATGGGATGTGAGTCGTATTGATGGTCTTTCACTAGACTCCTTTCACGCTCGTCACGGGAGATGTTGGGATTGCGCTTAACGAAATATCATATTGAGTTGGTTTTAGAAGATATTCCAGTTGCGATACAACTTGCAATGCAATTCTAAGGCGTAGTCTTAAGTATACATTTCCTTTCCATGTCGTTTAAATGATGTTGAGTAAACATTGAGGTTGCCTTCGTTTACAATTTACATTTGCAAATGGTGGATTTTTGGAAATAAAAGATTTTGGGATACAAAATAAATTATCAAAATATACACTTTTGAATGAGAAAGCACCATTAATTCTTTTTTTAAAAGACATCGAAAATATGTCAAATCACACTGGAATTTGCACTGGAATAACCAAATGCTGTCAAATATCGTTATTGACCATATTCACACAGTGACCGGTTTTGCTCTTATGTCATGCTCAGATTGGGATTCCGTTCCATCCTGTTCCCAGTGTTAACCATTTGGGAAAGGAATCCCAACCTGAGCAGACATAGAAAAAGATCAAATCACACTGGAATCTGCACTGGAAAAACCAAATGCTGTCAAATATCTACGTCATGTCGACCACCAGCCCTAGCTGGGATGTCCTGCCAACCTCCGGTATCTCAGGAGCTCCCTCTCTCTCCTGCAGGTGAATAAGAACAAGAAGTGGAGAGAGCTGTCCACCCACCTCAACGTGGGCACGTCCAGCAGCTCCGCCAGCTCCCTGAAGAAGCAGTACATCCAGTACCTGTTTGCCCACGAGTGTAAGGTGGAGCGGGGAGAGGAGCCCCCACCTGAGATCATGGCTGCCGCGGAAGCCAAGAAACAGTCCCACCAGGCCAAGATCCAGCCACCATCTCCCGGTGAGTCTGACCTACCGGGATGGTGCCGGGGGGTAGAACTCGCCCCCATGGGCCCCCGACTCGCTCTGTCTGAGTTCACGTCCCCTCCCAGGCTGCGTCATTGCTTTACCCAAACGGTGCATGCTTCCGCGTTCCCGTTTTGCGCTCTGATTGGCTACTGATGTTTCTGGTCGCACCAATCGTGTGACGGCACTCTTTTGAAGTTGGTTAAGGTTAGAGTTTGTCTTAGAGCATGGCGATAGAACGGTTAGGGTTAGGGTTAGGGTTTGCTGCTGGTCGAGGCGGAAATGGGCGCGTCACGCGATTGGGCGCACATGTCACATGACCAGAAACGTCGGTGGCCAATCAGATTCGCAAAACGCATGAACCGTTTGGGTAAAGCATAGACGCTCCCAGGCTACTGTCCATGTCCGGGTTAGCGCCACCCTACATGATGGTAATTGGTTGAAGATATTTAAGCAACTCAGAACAATCCACCACCTCTATTCCTAAATGTGAATGGGTTCTTCTAGGGTTGTCAGTAAAAAGGAAGACAAATATAAATTATAATGTAAATAAATAAATGAGAGTAAAACGGTATTTACTGTGTTTTTCAAAGCACAGTAATCAAACACGGTTTTAACGATGACTCAAATTTGAATGGTATTACTAACCGTCAGGGAATTTTAGCCGTGGTTATCGTTAAAACCGGTAACCGTTTCCTCCCCAATGTGGATGGATGCAACATGATTGACTCTCATAATTAGTGCTGTGATTTTCTTTATTATCTTTTTTCCCCCTCCTTTTTTCCGATTTTTTTCTCCCATCCCACTGTTAGTCGTTATGCCAATTCCCAACCCCCTTCCTGGTTGTTGCGCACCCCCCCCCAACTGTTGGTCCGGGAGGCCGGAGACTGTCACATGCTTTCCTCCGACACACGTGCAGCCAGCCGGCAGCCAGCCTGGCAGCGCAGATTCTCACCGGGAGAGTGTAACGTGTGGAAGGTCACACTACCTTTCTCCAGATCCTACCCTCGCTGTGCAGGCCAGGCGCCCAGACCGAACTGTAGGGGTCGCTGTCCACAACGCCCAGGACCCACCCACGGCTTCCCTCCCCCTAACTCGGCCAAACGAGTTAGTATAGCGATCAGCCCAAGCCAAGGCAATGCTGACTCTCCGGGAGTCGAGACCGCAGCCTCTTGCATTGGTGACAAGCACAATCTCCGCTACGCCACCTGACCGCCCTAGTGCTGTGATTTTAAAGTGTGTACATTCACCAGTTTCCCATATTTACTGTATAATTTACATTTTCATCCCCATCACATTCCCACTTGCTCCGTATCGAAGCAGATCACTGCGCTTCATGCTTCAGGGAGAAAGGCTGGTCTGTTGCGCTGCTCTCTGCGTACACACTTAATCTTGTGCGCGCACATTTATCAAAACGTGGGAACAAATTGTATCTTTTTCTGCACAAATTAACCAAAACGTGGGAACAAATTGTATCTCGTTCACATGCAACAACATTTTGAGAGCTTGATGTAGTAAAATGTGGCCTCGATATATGTTGTTTTTCTCTCTGTGGCCACTATCTTCACCATGCTTTTTCGTGTAAAAATAATTGTAATAAAGAATATTATGCCTGCAATGCAAGTCAATAAAAATGGGTGTTACAAAGCACAGCCCAATGCCTAATGATTGTTGCCTGTGGCTACTACCCATAATGGCAAATACAACACCACTATGAACTTGTTAATTGTAAGCATTTTATGTCTGCTTTGATGTGGTAATAATATGCAAATCTTATCATTAATATTAAAATGTCATTAGAATTTGCCTCATTTCAGCCTGTTCATGGTGGAATCAATGGTATTCTTAGGGACTGTTGAGCCATGGTTCTTCTCAACCTTTGTTCTGCACTGGTACAGTCAGTGCAAGACTAGTGAGGACAGACCCTGTCTAACGCAGTCTATGGGTGACAGTGGCTCAGGAGGTAGAGCGGTCGTCTGATAATTGGAAGGTTCCCTGTTCGATTCCCGCTCCTCCTGGGCAGCGTGTCGAAGTGTCCTTGAGCAAGACACTTAACCCCTCTAAGTTCTAGGCCAGCAAGACTAGGTGAATACATACCCAGTCTATGTTCTGGGCCAGCAAGACTAGGTGAATACATACCCAGTCTAAGTTCTGGGCCAGCAAGACTAGGTGAATACATACCCAGTCTAAGTTCTGGGCCAGCCATCCTCAAGACTAAAGGCCCTTCAGTCACTCTCCAGGCCAGGGTTAGGACTAGTTGTGTATGTAGATATAAATGTGTCTGTGTACGTGCGCGTTTCTGGATGTTCGCAAAACACATCTCTGCACCATTTTCCAAAACGCAACAAAATTAATGTACGAAGAGGATATTATGTGCACTCCTAGTGTGCGTGCGTGTGTCTTAATCCTGTTTGCTCAATCATCCTCTCCTCTCCTGAATCTATTCATCTCAATTCTCACTCTGCTCTCTAAACGCAGCACGTGGCCCTATTTATGTCTGACAGGTGATTGTGTCACACAGAGAGAGGAGGAGTGTGTGTGTGGGGGGGTGGGGGGGTGTAGTGGTGGTGAGCTGTCAGACGGCCAGCAGTAGGTCCCCCCCCCCCCCTCCCTCAGGCTGGATAGCTGATGATGTCACACAGAGAGAGAGAGCTGTCAAGCAGCAGGGGGGAGGGTTTCCCCCAGAGAAGATTAATAGGGGAGGAGTGTGGGATATAAACAAAAGTGACCTCAATCTGACCTACTTTCCCACAGCCAACAGACCAGTGAGGCAGCAGTTTTTTTTCTCTCTCTCACACACACTCTTTCTCTCCCCTCTCTCTCTCTCTCTCTCACTCTCTGGGTGTGGGAAGGGGAGGGGTGGGTCACATGAGTTCACACATTGAGATCACGGCTGACTGAACCTCTGTATTGTTTACTTTTGGAGTTCAAACGCGCCTCATGGCTGGCAGAGGATCAAGCAGCAGTCCTCACGGAGCTCGCTCCCTCTCTCTCCTCTCTCTCTCTCTCCTCTCTCTCTCTCCTCTCTTTCTCTTCCCTCTTTCTCTCTCTCTCTCTGGACATATTCAGATTACCTATATCACACACACAGTATAACGCTTGGCTTTTCCCGTAATGTCTCATTAAAAATACATTACAAGGAGGATATGCATTCCCAGTGAGCCAACAAACCGTTTATTTGACTGTGTATGTGGGCGAGTTAGGATGTCTTGTGCTCAGTGATCTCTTGTATCATTATGTGGCATCTCCTCCTCCGTAACACTGCCAGTTATATAATCTTTATGACATTTGAAAAACAAGATGTAGCCTCTAAGATCACATGAACTGGCAGTTGCCAGTTAAGATCTGTAAGATATCAAGATATTAATTTCCCCATATGTTGACTAACGATGGGGGGGGGGGGGGGGTTATATTGTGATTCAGATATTGCAAGTGTGATATGATTCGCCATATTAGAGATAATGATACTATTTTTCCATCAAGCTTTTCCTTTTCTTTGAAAAAAGTTTTAAATGATTATGATGTGATTTTTGCAGGGGTCTCAATTTCTTTTAAGTCTGGAATATGAATATGAAATGCACTGCAGCACTACAATACTTAATTATGTCCATGGTAGGCGGAGTCTATCCGAGGACATTATGCATTCAGTAGCGCCCGTGTGTGGGTGTGTGAATCCATGCAATATTTAGCAAACTATAGGGCCGGTCAGCCTGTGCTTTGGCACAGAACGTTACAGAGGCACAAGAATGTGTGTGTGTGTGTGTGTGTGTGTGTGTGTGTGTGTGTGTGTGTGTGTGTGTGTGTGTGTGTGTGTGTGTGTGTGTGTGTGTGTGTGTGTGTGTGTGTGTGTGTGTGTGTGTGTGTGTGTGTGTGTGTGTGTGTGTGTGTGTGTGTGTGTGTGTGTGTGTGTGTGTGTGTGTGTGTGTGTGTGTGTGTGTGTGTGTGTGTGTGTGTGTGTGTGTGTGTGTGTGTGTGTGTGTGTGTGTGTGTGTGTGTGTCCATTGCCCAACATCAAGATCACATGGTTTAATAAGCTATTGTTTGATAGACTGGTTTATTATATAGAAGCCACCGCTCCTGCAGGAGGAATGACTATAAAGGACCACAATGAAAATAGGCCTTGGAGCTTTATTGTGTTATTCTGACCTGTTCAGTTTTTATACTATACAACTGTGGGACTGTTCTCTCTGAATGGAACTGTTCTGCTCTTGTGTGGACTGTTCTCTCTGAATGGAACTGTTCTGCTCTTGTGTGGACTGTTCTCTCTCAATGGAACTGTTCTGCTCTTGTGTGGACTGTTCTCTCTCAATGGAACTGTTCTGCTCTTGTGTGGACTGTTCTCTCTCAATGGAACTGTTCTGCTCTTGTGTGGACTGTTCTCTCTCAATGGAACTGTTCTGCTCTTGTGTGGACTGTTCTCTCTAAATGGAACTGTTCTGCTCTTGTGTGGACTGTTCTCTCTCAATGGAACTGTTCTGCTCTTGTGTAGGACTGTTCTCTCTCAATGGAACTGTTCTGCTCTTGTGTAGGACTGTTCTCTCTCAGTGGAACTGTTCTGCTCTTGTGTGGGACTGTTCTCTCTGAGTGGAACTGTTCTGCTCTTGTGTAGGACTGTTCTCTCTCAATGGAACTGTTCTGCTCTTGTGTAGGACTGTTCTCTCTGAGTGGAACTGTTCTGCTCTTGTGTGGACTGTTCTCTCTGTTCTCTCATTTATGTCTGAGAGAAGCAACAGTTGCGATTGGAGGATCAAGAAAAGAGGGCGGGATACTCTCAGCTAGTTGTTCTCTCTCTGACCTCTAAACATTCTTCTCCAGCCAACTCGGGGTCCCTCCAAGGCCCCCACACGCCCCAGTCCACCGGCAGCAGCTCCATGACTGAAATGCCCGGTGACCTGAAGCCCCCCACCCCGGCCTCGACTCCCCACGGCCAGATGACCCCACAGCCCAGCGGCAGGTAGGGGAATAGCACCTGCAGCCCTGTGTATCATCTCCACACACACACACACACACACACACACACACACACACACACATGTTCAGTCATGCTCACCCCGCGTGCGTCCGTCTCTTAGGAACAGCGGTGGGGTGAGTGTGCAGGATCCATTTTCCGAGGGGAACGATCCAGCCTTCCACAAGCATGGGCCCGTGCCCACTGGCGCCCCCTATCAGCAGGGAGGAGGCCCAGCAGACCCCTCCATGAGGATGCAGTACGATGCCAACAAAGACCCCTACGGTGCTCCCAGGAAGGGTGAGGAGGCGCAGTCCTGACCTGACCAGTGTTGAAAACATACAGAATACATACTGCCTACAGCAGGCCTACAGCGCAGTCAGGGCATCGCCACACTGGCGGGTTTTATCAATACAACCAACGATCGACTAGTCTGCCAGTTTGCTTATTAGTGGGTTTTTTACTGATATAAAAAGCATGATTCCACTCAGTTTGTATTGAAGATGTCCTCCCCTGCTTGCGGTCTGGGTTAGTCCTTCATGTAGCCTTGAACCTCTACAGCTGGTGAGGATCCTGTCCTTAGCCTCTGCTGCCCCCCAGTGTACAAATGTTTTACTACCACGCTGTAACCTACCTTACATGCTAAGAGAACAGCATGTTTTTCTGCAGGGCCGGGGGCCAGTGAGTCTTTTGGGCCGGGCCAGATGCCCAGCGGTGCCATGCAGGACCTGTACCCCCGCGGGCAACCGTCGGGGGCCATGCCGGGCATGGGAGTCGGCCCGCGACCTCAGTATCCCTACGGGCAACAAGGCTACGACAGAAGGTATCCAGTTCTTTCGGAACCTACTTCTCTCAAACCTACAATAGAAGGAGTTCTGTGACTTATCCACTTTTAATTCATTGAATGCCAGCTATTAGCCTTATTAGTCTATTTGCCAACACAATGAACCCGGAAATGTTGGAACCACCAAACTTTTATGATAGATTTTTTTTTGATCCACGTTTTCTCCCATTTTCTATATTTTTCTCCCATCCCAATTTCGTATCATCCAATTCAACCCTCCCCTGTCACGGACGCTGTTTCTTGCCTCCCACAAGCCGGCTGCAATGTGGACTAAGTCATACATAGCACAAGTCCCTTCCGGTACTTGAGGTAACAGCAGTCGCATCTTTTCACCTGCGCAGCTCGATCTCTCAGTGGCGAGGAGTAACGCGTGGGAGGCTCACGCTGCCCCCGACACTTCCTGATTCTACTGCGCAGGCGCACCAACCGACCTGTAGGAGTCGCTGTCCACAACGCCCGATCCCCACCCATCAGTTTCCCACCCCCTAATACGGCCAATGTGTATTAGTACGGACGACCAGCTAAACTGAAAGCAAATGTGGAGCGCTGGGCTCGAACTGACGAGCCCAGCGTCTCCAGCGTTTCGTGGCGAGCGCCTTGCCCACTACGCCACGTAGCCGCCCAACTTTTATGATAGATATGGATAGTATGGGTCACCAGCACTTAGAAACTGCCGGATGCTAAGTTGTACATGTTGGGCAACTTTTTTTATTTGCATAATTAGCCACATTTGCATAATCACCTAAATGGACAAATCTCGGAAACTACTTGATCAATTTCAACAATGTTGGAGTGGTTTTGGGGGTTATTCGGGATGCTGAATCCATTTATGATACTCAAGAGTTTAGGAATTGCAATATTTACTGGAATTTACCAAATTTCAATTTCAAGAGAAATTCTGCTGAATAATATTATGGGGAAACTTACTCCTTGCTTACAAGTCTTGGTTATCATAGACTCAGGTCTACTGTAAGCTTTAAGTCCCACATTAACAAGGTGACAAAAACATAATTCTTCCACCTTAGAAACAAAGCTAAAGTACAACCATTTATAAATCAAAAGGATGCTGAAAAACGGATCCATGCCTTTATTCCAAGCCGACTGAAGAAAATACTTCAGCTTATTCAACTCTCAGCTAGGCTATTACACTGGCTTCCGGTAACATTTAGAATTGATTTGAAGGTCCTCCTCCTTATGTACAAAGCCCTAAATGGAACCAGACCAAGCTATATTGGCAATTTTCTTGTCAACTACATGCCCCAAGAACACTACGATCATCTACTTCTATCATCTTGTATTTTTATTTTCTGCATTGCATTTATTCTGTCTATTTTATGCTCATTTGATGTATTCTAGTGTATTTTCTGCTGTGAAGCACTTTGGGCTGCAATTCTTGTATGGAATTTGTACAAATAACGTTTATTATTATTATTGCCATCCTTAGAGTTATTTGCTACCTCTATCTAGCAGGGCTAAAATTATTTGAAATGGTTTTGTTAACCCTCCTGTTATCCTCAAATTGACTTTACACTCTTTATCCTTGGGGACATTTTGACCCCAGCAGTTTAAACCTCCAGAAAATTATCATAATCAAAAGTGTTACCCAAATGTATGTTTCAGGTGCTTCATGTTACTTTGTTGATTACCTAAATAACCATTTAAATAAAACATTACACCTACTCCCCCCCCACCCACCCAATTATACATACATAATATATATTATGTTGTTCAAGTGGGGAGTGGGCCCATGATAACTTTCCGTTTTTGGAAAGTAACGTGTCTGCTTGTGGTTGAGAGACAACAGGAGCATCTGCACTAAGGGTCTCATTCTCATCAGAGGAGGACGCCTCATAATCAGGGTCTCAGACACATTCTCTCCTATGTCACTTTCACCGTCAAATATCTGTGACAACTTCACTGGCAGAAAACTTTTTCTTCAAGGTAATTTTCAAATTAGAGTTTAGAAGGCTGCTATGCAAGCTATGTTTGCTCCTCCCCTATGTTGCGTAAAGTTTAGGTAGTCAAAAATCACAAATAACAATAAAAATACAGTCCGGGATATACATTCTAAAATATATACAGCCAAAAATATACAGTAACATTTACAGTAATAAATGTAGAATTTTTTTAATAAAAATGTTTAAGTGTATATGTAAAAATAAGAAGTCAAAAGTCCAGGAAGATTACCAGAGTTTGTACTGTCACTCTGTGGTGAGCTAGTGAGGCACAGTGATGCGTTGTATACTCTGATGGTTGTTGGAATTAAGGACTTCCTGTGCCGTTCAGTGTTGCATCTAGGGAGTCTTAGTCTAACACTGAACATGCTCCTTCTATCAGCCAAGTCTGTGTATAGCGTGTGGGAGGGGTTGTCCATGATGCCGTGGAGCTTAGCAAGGCTCTTCCTCTCTGACAGAGGAAGAGTCTAGCTCCACTCCCACCATGTTACTGGCCTTCCTGACCAGCTTATTTGTCACATATAAGGTACATGTACATTACAGTGAAATACTTGGTTCTGTATGAGCCCCCTGAGATTGTGCTTCAGACAGTAAAAAAGTTAAAAAAAATAACACTATACAAAATATACAAACTAGTACAAGTACACAATGCAAACAAATGCAAAGATGAGTTAGAGAGGTAGTGCAAATCTTTTACTAATAAATAGATACAATATGGTGGTGTTAAAAAGTGTTTAAAGTGAATGTTAAAGGTGAGTGTTATTCCATACACATGGAATATGTATCTCGATACGATAGAGGGCACACATTGTGAAAACAAAGAACAATTTACCGCCTAATAGAGGCCTTGCACAGAGTGTTTAGAATGCCCATTTCTCCTTGTTAGGGACCAAGCAGTGAGACAATGAGGAAACAGGAGTTGTAGATGAAAACTGGGTTTTTATTTACCCACAAGGTGCAAAACCATTGCAAACCAAGAATTTGATAACTAGGACTATAGATGGGTTTCTCGTCCACGTCAGACTCAGCAAGGAGGCCAAAAGGAACGTAAGCTCAAATTGACATCAAATTGCCGTTACCTGTGGCCGGGAGTAATCCAAAAATAATATTCCAATTTCTTGATCGCCATCTGGTAGATCCAATGTCCATTTGCTCGACAGCATAATCCACCATAACATATGGATCGGGCATATTTGACGGGCTTCAAACCGGCAGAACCGGTCGCCTCGCCCGAGAAGGAAAAATGAAACCCGAGACCTGGGGCCATCCCACAGCCCAGGATACAATGTTAGAAAGGGTGCTCGATACCGCCGTCTAGCGTGATGCAGCCGGTATTGCACCTAGGCATTCTCAATGCGATTCCCAATGTTAATTCATTGACCGCCATGCCTATATGACCAAATTAGGGCTAGCACGCCACCGCTTTAATCAATGGGAGGACAGGGAAATTTGCGAGTGCTTAAAATATATCTTAAATTATGGGTCTAATACACCCGTCGCTTATCAATGACTTGCTTGCAGTCAACATGTACGAAACGGATAGTTTTTTCATCGGTACATTTCCGTTTTATACCGTTTTGAATAAGAGTATAGTTTTGGAGATTTCTAGTAATTCCAGAGAAAGACGCGATAATAGCCCTTTAGTGGAATACACAAAACACGTTGTAATTTTTTGGCTGATTTATGAATCGTTTTCAAATAAACGCTAAATTATCGATAGTATGTGTCCTTATGCACGATACAAAAGCGGGCTGAATCGCTTATCCGTGCCTTGCTCAGCGCCAACGGCACGCACGCACAGACACGTTGTGATTGCTATGAAAAAAACATCTGATTAACCCAAGACTGGTAACATAGAGTCCTTACCTCACATCAGATGTTCTGCAAAAAGATTAATCCAATTCCTGATTTCCATTCCAAATATCGATCGCATCCATTGATCCAACGTTATAATCCAAAACACATAATCCACGCTGCTCCCAGTCCCCCCAGTCAACGTGGTACAACGATACTGCATGCCAGAGAAGCAAAACCCGGACCGGACTTTTTTTCTTGATGCACATCCCCAGCCAATCCAATCCAATGATGTGCAATACCATCCGGGAGACGATAGGCGGCGGTATTTGCCCTTTTGCAAGGTCAGACCCATTCCCAATGATAACATCAGGTTGGATGGATGAAAATGAATGGATATCGCTAATAAAAGAAATAACGATTAAAACCTGACTATACTTGTGATTGGCACTCAAGCGTCGGCGAGTTAACCCGACTATCATCGTGACTGGCGTCCAATGAGTTAACGCAGAGTCAGTGGGCCTGTAATGAATAGAAATATCGCATAAAAGAAATAACGATCAAATAACGTATATATACGTGGTTGCCGTTCAGCGGTTGTCTGACAAACACGTATATAATCGTTTCAGATAGGCTTTTAATGAATTTGAATTAATTCCTGGTTGTATACTTTGTTTATTTATTTATAATTGTTTTGTTTTTAGGACTGACATTTATGTTGCACTCATAGTTTATTATTTATGTTATGCCTATGCTTACGTTGTGTCAGAATTGTTTTATGTGTAGTGCATTTATCTCTATGTAACTGTTGCTATGTTTTACTTCTGTGAAGCACTTTGTGATTTTATCTGTGAAAGGTGCTATACAAATAAAGTTTCCTTACTTACTTACTTACTTATTTTAACACACGTCCTTGTCTCCAGGCCAGACCATGTGATGGGACCAGATGGGGGTATGGTGGTGCCCCCTGGGGGTCAGAATAACATGGGACCTTCTGGAAATGACCCCAACATGTATTCTCCCAACAGATACCCACACCAGAGGTAATGTGTAGAGCCCTAATGGCCAGCTGGCTGCCCACAGGTCATATTCAGTCCATGTATACATCCAGCACCCAAATCACCTACATCTGCTGTAATGTGGGAATGCACTTAAAGGGATGTTCAGGTTTTTGTAGTCCTTTTGCACGATGCTTGAATCTTCTGTAGATCAAACAGGATGTCTCTGAACCCACAGTCGGCCACTAATTCGCTGTCAATGGAAGTGTGACTTGATGGTAGGGCTGGGCGATATGACCAACATATCATATCACTATATTTTCCTTAGTTTTGACAGTATAACAGTATGTGACGGTGTAGTTTTTCTGTGCAAATTACATTGTGATATGAAATTTTTTTACATCTTTATCTTGTAATACAATTGTCATCATGGTCCTATTTAATTCGAAATTGTCTATTTTCTTTAACTTTTTAAATATTGCTGCAAGGAATGTTTTTTGGATGAACTTAGAAATATAGTTTGTATATATTATTAAAAAGATATTGTTAATATGTATATATATTGTGGATGATGGTACAGTATTAAAACTAGGGGTGTAAAGGTACACGTATCCGTACCAAACCGAACAAGTTTCAGTGTGTAACGTACCGTACCGAACGGCTGTGTAGTGTACCGAACGAATACAACGGTATGTTAACCACTAACGTCCGCCCACCGGGGGCTGTTTTTTTCACAATCTAATATAATTATTATAATTTTTTTACAAGTCGATTATTAATTTCAATATAGAATATTTGTTGACAGCCCTACAAGTAGTTACTGCACACTACATCCCCACTGAGTGGAACATGGAAAGCCAAACTTTCCCCCACTGTACCGAACCGTACCGAACCTTGACTTCAAAACCGAGGTACATACCGTACCGTGGTTTTTGTGTACTGTTACACCCCTAATAAAAACCCATACCTTTGCATGGATCCTATGACAGTATACCTCCCAGCCCTACTTGATGACATCACAAATTCAGCCTTGATTGAGCCTCCATTTTTGTTCATGTTTATAGGTATACATACAACAAAGGGTTAACCCTTTTCACTGTGACAATACAGAAGGTTAACCCTTTCACTGTCACACGACAAATGGTTAACCCTTTCACTACCACACTACAGAAGGTTCTGTAGTGTGGTAGTGAAAGGGTTAAGTTTACTGCCCACGGTCATGGAATAGCACAATACATTTTGTTTTATGGTGGACTTTCCCTTTATAGGGGAGATATTGTGTATCTTTTAAACAGTTTATATATATATATCATTTTTAATGTATTTATTTTATGTAGCTGTAGCAACATACCACATTTCTTTATTAATGAATTGCCTGGCTACCCCACACCCAAGGATAAAATACTTACAAACTGGGCAGTACATTAGGTAGGCAGTGTTCCTGGCTCCAAAAAGCACAGATAATTTATGAATTAAAGTTATTGCTTGTGTGTGTCCCTGTGACATCAACGGGCAATAGTTCTGAACAGACTAAGCAAAACCCATTTATCATAATATGACGCCTCTAACTTTGAAGCAGCATTTCTCCCGGTAAGCTAGCGCCACGCCATCAACATTGCTTATCCCTGGCTTAGAGGATAGCTGGAGTATTTCACTAGTGCTCATGTGTCATTAAAACCTCTGCAGTCCTATCTGTATTACTAGAACATCCTCTATGTCTGCATCTCTCTTATTCCCAGGCATGGCCATGAAGGCTATGGTCAGCAGTATGCTCATGGAATGCCTTATGGCTCTCACCAGCCTGGAATGTACCCCCAGCAGCAGGTCAGCCCCCAGCCCCCAGAGGGCGCTATGACATTACTAATCATTACTGTTGATTCTTTTCAGAGTCATTATTCTGTAAAAAGTAAATACTCATAGTTGGTTGCTTGTCACATCGTTGGGCTCCTAGTTTGGTTGTGTAATATGCTTAATAGTGTGGTGATTTCTGTATAGTATATATATATAGTATATAGTACTTGTATAGTAATGTAATGTGTTTGTCTCCAGGGCTATAAGAGGCCTGTAGAGGGGATGTACGGCCCGCCTGCTAAGCGACATGAGAGTGAGGCCTACGGGATGCAGCAGTACAGCGGGCAGCAGGCAGACATGTACGGGCAGTACAGTGGAGGCTTCATGGAGCGCAGGCCCATCCAGGGCCAGTACCCCTACCCCTACGGCCGGGAACGCATGCAGCCGGCCGGCCAGGGAGCCCCGCAGCACGGCATGATGACCGGGGGGCCCCCACCTGGTCCCGGAGGCTCCGGAGACGGACCCCAGGGCAACATGTGGCACCCCAGGACTGACATGGGCTACCCCTACCCCACCAGGCAGGGCCAGGGGCCCCCTTACCCCGGCATGGGCCGGGGAGATGATCCAGAAGGCAGGGCCCCTCAGGACGGCCAGTGGCCCGGTCACCCAGGCCAGCGCCAGCCCCCTTTCCCACACCACTCCTCCTCTCCCTCCCCCATGGCTTCTCGACAGCCGCCTTCCTCCTACCAGACCAACCCGGCCATGGCTAACCACATCTCTCGGGCCCCGAGTCCCTCGACCTTCCCGCGGCCCATGGGAGGCTCCTTGTCCCCCAATAATGCCCACTTCATGGCTTCCATGAAGAAGGCGGGGTCCATGCCTGGTGCTCACAGTGGAGGGATGCATGGCCAGAACATCCCAGTCATCCACCGAGAGATCAACTTCCCCCCGGACTCGGTGGAGGCCACCCAGCCCAAGCTCAAGCCCCGGCGCAAGCTCACCTCCAAAGACACAGGTTAGAATCCTGCTCCTCGTGACCTGTTTCCAGGGGAAATTTGTGAAACGACCAGGCAAATTAGCTTGTATTATAAATAATTTCCTTGCTTCAAATCCACATAAATACATTTATAATATGTTATATGATTAGGTATGCTATAATGGTGTTGTTATAATGGATATTGTGTGGCAGATGGAGATGTTTTAATTTGCATGACTTCAAATATCAGAACAAAGTAATGATCTGCAAATATTTTAGCTACATTTTCTTTGACCCGTCCCTGGACAACATTTGATTCATGGGATGGCGGCAATTTTGCCCTTTGCCCTCGTAATATGATCTCACAATGAGTGCCCTTCTGTGCTGTTCTATTCAAACTGTCCTACCAGGAACCCCTGAGGCCTGGCGGGTGATGATGTCCCTGAAGTCCGGTCTTCTGGCAGAGAGTACGTGGGCCTTGGACACCATCAACATCCTGCTGTATGACGACAGCACCGTGCCCTCCTTCACTCTCACACAGGTGAGACGGACTGGGTCCCCTCATAACAGAATACTCTATTAGTTGGCCGCCTCATTAGCTAGTGGGCCTCATTAACTTCTGAAACAAGTCACCAATCAGTCGTCTGTTTTCTCTCGTCACTGCAGAGAAGTGGTTCTCAGTAAAATTATGGCAAAATAAAGAGTGATTTGATTTAGCTACAAGAAGCACATTAATATTGATTTGATTAATACTGATTTTATTTGATTTAGCTACACAATGCACAATGACAATGGGCAGTGATCACATTGTTGCCATCATGAGAAAACCTTGCATCTCCAAAAGGAAGAACGGTCTCTGATGCACATTGATTTGTCATGTTTTTTTATTTACATTTTTATTTCATATAGAATGGCTTTTTAATAAATGGCTAATGTCCTAGTGTCTCTATGTTGCAGGGTTTTCTGAAGAGTCTAGATGAACTTGACTGAACTGGATCTAGAGTCTAGATAACTTGACTGAACTGGATCTAGAGTCTAGATAACTTGACTGAACTGGATCTAGAGTCTAGATAACTTGACTGAACTGGATCTAGAGTCTAGATAACTTGACTGAACTGGATCTAGAGTCTAGATAACTTGACTGAACTGGATCTAGAGTCTAGATAACTTGACTGAACTGGATCTAGAGTCTAGATAACTTGACTGAACTGGATCTAGAGTCTGGATAACTTGACTGAACTGGATCTAGAGTCTAGATAACTTGACTGAACTGGATCTAGAGTCTGGATAACTTGACTGAACTGGATCTAGAGTCTAGATAACTTGACTGAACTGGATCTAGAGTCTGGATAACTTGACTGAACTGGATCTAGAGTCTAGATAACTTGACTGAACTGGATCTAGAGTCTGGATAACTTGACTGAACTGGATCTAGAGTCTGGATAACTTGACTGAACTGGATCTAGAGTCTGGATAACTTGACTGAACTGGATCTAGAGTCTAGATAACTTGACTGAACTGGATCTAGAGTCTAGATAACTTGACTGAACTGGATCTAGAGTCTAGATAACTTGACTGAACTGGATCTAGAGTCTAGATAACTTGACTGAACTGGATCTAGAGTCTAGATAACTTGACTGAACTGGATCTAGAGTCTAGATAACTTGACTGAACTGGATCTAGAGTCTAGATAACTTGACTGAACTGGATCTAGAGTCTAGATAACTTGACTGAACTGGATCTAGAGTCTAGATAACTTGACTGAACTGGATCTAGAGTCTAGATAACTTGACTGAACTGGATCTAGAGTCTAGATAACTTGACTGAACTGGATCTAGAGTCTAGATAACTTGACTGAACTGGATCTAGAGTCTAGATAACTTGACTGAACTGGATCTAGAGTCTAGATAACTTGACTGAACTGGATCTAGAGTCTAGATAACTTGACTGAACTGGATCTAGAGTCTGGATAACTTGACTGAACTGGATCTAGAGTCTGGATAACTTGACTGAACTGGATCTAGAGTCTAGATAACTTGACTGAACTGGATCTAGAGTCTGGATAACTTGACTGAACTGGATCTAGAGTCTAGATAACTTGACTGAACTGGATCTAGAGTCTAGATAACTTGACTGAACTGGATCTAGAGTCTGGATAACTTGACTGAACTGGATCTAGAGTCTAGATAACTTGACTGAACTGGATCTAGAGTCTGGATAACTTGACTGAACTGGATCTAGAGTCTAGATAACTTGACTGAACTGGATCTAGAGTCTGGATAACTTGACTGAACTGGATCTAGACTCTAGATAACTTGACTGAACTGGATCTAGACTCTAGATAACTTGACTGAACTGGATCTAGAGTCTGGATAACTTGACTGAACTGGATCTAGAGTCTAGATAACTTGACTGAACTGGATCTAGAGTCTAGATAACTTGACTGAACTGGATCTAGAGTCTAGATAACTTGACTGAACTGGATCTAGAGTCTAGATAACTTGACTGAACTGGATCTAGAGTCTAGATAACTTGACTGAACTGGATCTAGTCTAGATAACTTGACTGAACTGGATCTAGAGTCTAGATAACTTGACTGAACTGGATCTAGAGTCTAGATAACTTGACTGAACTGGATCTAGAGTCTAGATAACTTGACTGAACTGGATCTAGATAACTTGACTGAACTGGATCTAGAGTCTGGATAACTTGACTGATCTAGAGTCTGGATAACTTGACTGAACTGGATCTAGAGTCTGGATAACTTGACTGAACTGGATCTAGAGTCTGGATAACTTGACTGAACTGGATCTAGAGTCTAGATAACTTGACTGAACTGGATCTAGAGTCTGGATAACTTGACTGAACTGGATCTAGAGTCTAGATAACTTGACAGAACTGGATCTAGAGTCTAGATAACTTGACTGAACTGGATCTAGAGTCTAGATAACTTGACAGAACTGGATCTAGAGTCTAGATAACTTGACTGAACTGGATCTAGAGTCTGGATAACTTGACTGAACTGGATCTAGAGTCTGGATAACTTGACTGAACTGGATCTAGAGTCTGGATAACTTGACTGAACTGGATCTAGAGTCTGGATAACTTGACTGAACTGGATCTAGAGTCTGGATAACTTGACTGAACTGGATCTAGAGTCTGGATAACTTGACTGCTTGCTTCTCCTCGTTGCTCCACAGCTGCCGGGCTTCCTGGAGATCATCGTGGAGTACTTCCGGCGGTGCCTGATTGAGATCTTCGGGATCCTGGAGGAGTATGAGGTGGGAGCCGAGACCCAGAGGATCCTGCCGGGACCGGACCCCGACCCCCCCAAGGAGACGGAAGAGGAGACGCTGCCTGTTCCTCACCTGGACAGCCAATCTCAGGAAGAGCAAAGAGACAGCAAGACATCTGAGGAGGACCTTGTTTGCATTCCGCCTATCATCGGCCCAGAGGTCGCCTCGGAGGAGCAGAAGAAGGAGGAGCCTGTTGCTGTTGTCGTTGTCAAGGAGGAGGAGAAGGACGGGGAGGATGTAGCCACTGAGCAGCCTGAGCCCAGCCAACCCTCTGAGCCCTTGGAGCCCAGGCCCCAGCAGGCTAGTAAGTTTGACAAGCTGCCCATCAAGCTGGAGGAGAAGAGTAAGGAGGAGGACATGGTGGAGGAGCGCTCAGCAGAGTTGAGTTTGCCCAGGGGCTTCGTCAGCGGCCTGCTGCACTGGGAGGCCGGAGGAGGAGATTCCACCGAACACATCCAGACCCATTTCGAGCTCCGCGGCAGGGAGACCTTCGCCAAGCCCCTGGAGTGGGAGCAGGAGAGGAACACGCAACCAGAGGACCAGATGGCAGACATGACTATGGAAGAAATAGCCGAAGAAAAGAGCTTTGCGGCCACTATGGATGACTTGCTGAGCACCTGGCCAGGCTCTCCGTCAGAGGGGAAGAGGGAAGCGTTTCCATTCAGCAGGCGGCAGCCAGTGCAGAGCCACATCACCCTGCTGGAGGAAGAGCCATGCTGCTGGGACGAAGCTCCCCTCTCTACAGCTGCCCCCTGGCAGGACGCGCTCGCCAAGCGCTGCATCTGCATCTCCAACATCATCCGTAGCCTCTCCTTTGTCCCGGGCAACGACACGGACATGTCTCGCCACCCGGGCCTGGTGCTGATACTGGGGAGGTTGATCCTGCTGCACCACCTCCACCCCCAGAGGAAGAGGATGGCACCCACCTACCAGAAGGAGGAGGAGCGGGGCCTGGCTTGCAGCAAGGACGAGTGGTGGTGGGACTGCCTCTCGGCGCTCAGGGAGAACACGCTGGTCACCCTGGCCAACATCTCTGGCCAACTGGACCTGTCTCTCTACCCAGAGAGCATCTGCCTGCCCATCCTGGACGGCCTGCTCCACTGGATGGTGTGCCCCTCGGCTGAGGCCCAGGACCCCTTCTCCACGGCGGGTGGCTTCTCCTCGCTCAGCCCCCAGAGACTGGCGCTGGAGTGCCTGTGCAAGCTGAGCATCCAGGACAACAACGTGGACCTGCTCCTGGCCACGCCGCCTTTCAGCCGGCAGGAGAAGATCTTCGCCATGCTGCTGCGCCATGTGGGCGAGCGGAAGAGCCAGGTGTTCCGCGAGATGTCGGTGGCCATCCTGTCCAACCTGGCGCAGGGGGACCCCACGGCGGCGCGTGCCATCACCCTGCAGAAGGGCAGCGTGGCGAGCCTTATCGGCTTCCTGGAGGACAACGTGGCCATGGCCCAGTATCAGCAGAGCCCCCACAGCCTCCTGCACCCCACATCCCACCCGGAGCCCCCGAGCGCCAACATGATGTGCCGAGCGGCCAAGGCGCTGCTGGCCATGGCCAAGGTGGCGGAGAACAGGCCTGAGTTTGTGCTCTACGAGAGCAGGCTGCTGGACATCTCCCTCTCCTCTGTGCTGAACTCATCTGTCGCGGCCATCATGTGTGAAGTACTGTTTAAGATCGGCCGCTCGTGACACACACATAGGCACAGGGGGCACTCGGAGGCCTGCTTTTAGAAAGGCACAGCCCGGCTACATTGGGCACGACGAACTGGGTGGTATTATATTTTTATTTAAAGAAAATAACACAAAAAATGTTTTTACATACAAATGAATATATATAGAATATATATATAGCTCCTCTGCTCCATCCACGTTTATTTGGGGTTTTTAAGTAATTTTAATACAAAATATTTAATACTTTGTTATTTTAAGATTTGTTTGTTTCTATTCTTTCAAATGTTTGGGTTTCATTTTGTTTTAACCAAAGTCGGCATCTTGACGGCGGAGGACAACTCTGCTAGTTTTGGGCGTCTCTTGCTCTTATGTTTTATAATTGTATGTGGCTGTTTTATCTGTGGGGCTCCTTCTGTTTTATGGTCTCTTTTCGGTGGGGGGGGGGGCGATTTATTTAAATTGTAAGACATGTTGTAGATAGGCCTCTCTTATCATGTGGTATGATAAAGAAAAAACACTGACCTTATATATTATTCAGTACATGTATCCTGTTCTGATAAAAACTTTTAAAAATAATGAAAAAAAGACCTATTGTGCAATAGGATTTAGTTGGCTCATTGAGGGGAGATTATTACCAAAATGTGAATTATTTTGACCATCTGCAATTTGACCATCAGTATTGCGTAACCATACCAGTATAAAATAAGAGGGGTATGTCACTTTTTTTTTTTTATTGACCTCTTGACCCTGTAACAGCCAAGTCGACTTTCTCAACTAATAGTACTTGTACTTCCATCAGTTTTTTTTCTTTCTCTCATATTTCTGGGGGCCATTTTGTAAATACAAGTTGTACATTCGACCGCCCTGTTTTGGTTTTCTTCTCCAAGAGATGTGGTATAAATCAGTGCCGGTAGTTGATATAACTATAATGGTCATTATTATAATCACAAATACTGCTCATTTGAATACGACTATTTAGTTAACTCGGTTAAGATGAGGTCGACAAACCATTTTTTATTAATGTATTTAAAGAAAAGGAAAAAACGGTTTCATGGTGTTTCTGTGATCCAGGCCTGTTTTAAACGGACAATTCGGGACGACTTCCCCCCCTTTCTGACGAGCCTTTTTATTGAGATCATGGAAAATCTTGATGGAAAAAACAACAAAAAAAAGAAACATATTGTACAGCTATAGGAGAATGAGATGAGTGGATCTGTATTCAAAGAATAATGTTGTTAAAAACTGACATGACTTAAAAAAGTTATAACAAATGTAAAAAAAAAAAGATAAAAAAAAATCTACGTACAAAATCCTCTCCCTTTTAATTTGATGAACATTGTTTATTCAGTATGAAATCTTTATACTATATGTTCCACATGTTAAGAATAAATGTACATGAAAACTGGTTTGAGCACTGTGAAGGACGCTTGTGACTCTTTTTGTCTCCAAGGCCTCTGGAGGGACTCGTCTGTCATGGTGTAGGGATGCACCGATACCAGACACCAGACCGTTACCAGGCGGAGGGTATCTGTATCGAATTACCCCCCCAATTACTCAAATCTGACACCGTACTCCACGTGTAACATGTCCAACAAAGCAAAACTGCTTGATTTTCTGCATTTATTTTTACACACGTTAGAGTTTTTGTCTAATGGATCTGAAAACTTAAAAGTTCAGGACTCCGAGAATCGGTATCGGCAAAATAAAGAATTGGTATCTGTGCATCCCTAGTATAGGGTCAACAAAAACGGCAACCAAGAAATTAGGGCAAGCACAGTCGTACACACAAGGCCACGGTTTTATTTTGGACCACATTAAAAGGCAAAACGATTAACTTGTCGCTTGTTTTTTTTTTAAGTTGATGTCAGACCGGGCACAACGCTCCACGTTACAGATGTGGTGTCACTGTATTTGCATGACGTCCTCCCTAAACCCGATTATGAGGGGCTAAATGTGTACGACAACATCAGGGCCAGTCTGGGAGTATTTTTAAATTCTTTTAGAAAGACTCGCCGGGACGGACCGCTCGACATCAATCGGATCTCTATTCTCATGGATAAAGACCTCAAAGACCCGTGCCGACAACAGGCGGTATAAATAGACGCTTGAATATGGAAAAAGACCGCCTTAACGATGCATCATGGGTAGTTGCAAGCGGAAAAACCTTCAACGCGGCATAGAAAGTGAGTTACGTGAGATCTGATCATCCATGAAATACCAAGTAAATAACCTGTTAGACAAGCATTCCATGCATAGCAAAAGTCAATGCGTCACCCGCCTATTTACCAACACATCTGAGACCACCCTCCCTCACCCAGGGTAGACAGTGTTCTGCTGTGTCATTAAAAATCACATTTCTTAAAGGTGCACTATGCAATTTCAGGGGAGGGGAATTTGTTTGCAGAGCCTGCAAAAGACATTTATTGTATTTAAAGAATTCTACCTTATATTTATCATAAATGAAAACTACATTTTGAGGCACTGAACCAAACGTAAGCCTAGAATATGATGTTAAATAGTGGGCCCTGCCTTTGTAAACATCGTGAAATATTAACTTTTCAGGAAGCTTTCTAGCTTCAAACAGTGTTCCAGGTATCCAATTCTCCTCGGAGGACAGTTTGTTTATTCAGTTATGGAAATATATGTTCTCTGACTCACAAAACGACAGTGCACCCTTAAGTGTCTTCTTTGTGATGTTACAAGTGGCAAACAGAACGTGTCCAATTTTTGTTATATATTTTTGCAAAGTGACGCACACACTTCTATAACTATTAACCACATATTGAGAGCTTATGAAGCCCATAACTATAAATAAATCTAGACTATGGTGCGGCTCAGTCCAGTCGTTCAAACAGTCTCATACAAGCGGGATCGGTGCTCCTATCTACCAGTTGAGCGGAAGGCATGTATGGGACAAATCATCAACTGCTGTCCTGTGTCCCATCTCCAAATCCACTGGTCTCTCGCCATGACCACTCCAATAGTCTCAAGTCCCACAGTAGTTTGACTCGGGCTGTCCACAGCTAGTAGCAGAGTATAAGACCCCCCTCATTTAGACTGGAAGATAGAATCCCAGTTTTCAGCATCAGAGTTTGCTTGAGCGTCCTCGTTCTTTGGAATGGCTGGGAAGATTGACTGCATCTTCGGTCTAAACTCCGACAACTGACAAGATAGAAGATTCATTAAAATGTGTATATAATCCAACAATATCTTACGTGCATTTAGTCTAACGTAGATATTATAGGCTATAACCGTAGTAATACATACACTGTGGACACCCATGGCCTTCCAGATAGTGAAGCTTAACAAACCAACTCCACACCAGGCATAGAGGGAGCCCCAGCCCAGGGCCCGTAGTGCTAGGGACGCCCCAGTCTCTGGGACTGCAGCAGTGGCCATCACTCCCTGAGAGAGAAAGACAGACATACTGTCATGGGCAATGACGCGTTGGAATATTTCACACACAAGAGTGACAGGTAACCCCTGTCCCTAGTAATGGCTGTGGACATGACTGGGAAACTAATTTAAGGCAAGTTTCAGGATGTTTAGAAGCCTAGAACCAAGGGCCCTCTTTGGATGTCCAAAAGGTTTCATATGGGTTCTTATTTCTGAGAAACTGGCAGCAGCCTCCTGTTGACATTTGTTAGCATATCTCCATATACTTCCATAGCTGTAGAAAGAACTAGAGTGGGACTCCAAAACGTTGGTCTCGGATGTTTAATTTTGTATCCACTTTTAACTAATCACATACAAATTTTAAATAAAAATATATATACAGTCAGGTCCATAAATATTTGGACATTGATACAATTTTGGCTCTACATCCAAATCAGGTGAAACGTAGGAATTACAACAATTTATATATGTGCCTCCTCCTTTTTAAGGGACCAAAGACCTGACTGTATATACTGTAGTGCAGGTCTTTGGCTGACTGTCAAGGATCCACTAAGCAAAATCGGACAAGAAATGCACAAGTTATCAGGGTACATCCCGGACAGACAGACCGATACACACACATGATGACAATAACCCCTAAATCCCCTTGCACTTTGCAAGAGTAATAAGAACCATTTGAAAGGACTTCTATACAGTTTTGAGAGTAATGGTTTCATTATACCCAATTGACTTGCACAAGCACTGCAAACGGATGTGAAAACGTTTTGAACATCCCACAAGGGGGCTTTGTTGGTGATCAATAGGCTATATATATATAAGCTTCTAAAAATCCTGAACCTTCCCTTAATATAGAGAGGAATGTATCAAGACTGACCTTGCGGCCTCAGAAAATATATATAATCTAATTACTACTTCATTCTCCATCTTAATGTAATTATTCATCATGTTCTTAAAATACCATGCTCATTAGATTAACTAATCTAAGAGCTGGGTGAGATGTTGTTTTCTGAAGAGGTAGAAGCTGAGAAGAGGACTTCAGTCCAAATTACTTCTTTCTTCTTTGACTATCTTGTATAAAACACAATTTTTTTTTAATAATGATCAATGTGGGTCAAAAATCCCTCTCCACTAAATTTGTAAACTAATGCTAAAAGAGGCATATATTCTTGTTGTCAAATACACCCCCCCCCCCCCCCTATAAAACAAGCCCTCTGAATCACTTTGACATGCTACTATCTACCTCTAGCCTGGTCGGGCAGAGACACAGCACCCTTGTACTTTTCCTTTGCTCAGTCTAACCAGACACTGTAACTGCCATGGTCCTCCACACTAGATCTAATTTGAACGCTTTACGGGGCACATTTGGCCGAGACTGATGTCTACGACAAAGATAGGGCCTGTGACAAAAATAGACTTCAGAGACAAAGGCTCCCCCTGTCCTGCAGAGTATATCCAGAAAACAAATATAATGCCGTGCTCCATGTGCGTCACGTCTAATTACCTCCTGTGAGGGTCAAATAAGCATGTGGTTCCAAAGTGAATTAATTGAATGAGTGGGAGTCCCAGTCAAAGCAACGTTTCAGAATTCGTTCAGCCACCTGAAATGAAGGGAAAATAAGGAGTGCTGTGAGAAGCGCTCCCTTTGTGACTGGGCTGTCTTTGGACATGCCCCCTTTGTCATTGAGACACTTCATTCTATTACGTGGCCTATTCTACTCTAGTGCCTCAATTCCCTTCACAGTTCAATTTGGCATATCTCCTCCATTCATTTGCCCAGTGTCCATTAAAGGGCAAGTAAACAAGATCACATGCGGAGGATGTAAAAGTAAGACTAGGCTTGAACCACAAATTTAATCTGGAATACAATGTAAATCAAAGTAGGCCATCACATCCAAACCGAACCAAAAGGTCTGACAATCATGCTTAGCCTTTAGAAAAGGTCTATGTACAACTTAGAAATCCAGCTTCATATACCCCTATGAGTTACAATGCGATTAGCGTTGCAAATATGGTAGGTACTAGGTAGGCTATGCAATGTTGTTTATGTCGGATGTGAAGGGCTGGCCTACAATAGTGAGTATCTATTGACTCCACATTGTTGAAACCCATGTGAATGTCATGGTCAGTCTGGTTTAACTAGGCTTGGCAAGTCTTGTTTAAGAATCAATGGGTCACCTTCAACAATAAAAATAAGTAAGATTCATAAATCAGTGTTATAATCCATGGGTGACATGGCAACCCAAATAATATCTGCAGTTATACTCACCATTGATAAACTGACTGTGGGATTGATCCAGATTACTTTCAAAACGAAATTATAATACCGATAGGCCTGTTCTAAATTACAGTGATGCACAATTTTTTTTTTTTTTTTATCCACTTGTTCTCCCATTTTCTATATTTTCTCCCATCCCAATTTTCACAACCCTCCCCTGTCACGAACGCTGTTTCTTGCCTCCCACAAGCCGGCTGCAATGTGGACTAAGTCATACATAGCACAAGTCCCCTCCGGTACTTGAGGTAACAGCAGTCGCATCTTTTCACCTGCGCAGCTCGATCTCTCAGTGGCGAGGAGTAACGTGTGGGAGGCTCACGCTGCCCCCGACACTTCCTGATTCTACTGCGCAGGCGCACCAACCGACCTGTAGGAGTCGCTGTCCACACCGCCCGATCCCCACCCATCAGTTTCCCACCCCCTAATACGGCCAATGTGTATTAGTATGAACGACCAGCTAAACTGAAAGCAATGTGGAGCGCTGGGCTCGAACAGGCGAGCCCAGCGTCTCCGCATTCGTGGCGAGCGCCTTGCCCACTACGCCACGTAGCCGCCCCTAGTGATGCACAATTGTTTATAATCATTTATGACATGGTCGTAATCAAAAACACTCAAAGAGGATATAGTTATACCTTACTAAACCATCCTGGGCTATTTTTCTTGGCCAATGCTAATGTGGAGCCAAACCCTGCAATCATCCCAGCAGATGCCACAGTTGTCAGGAAGGCAGTACCTATGGAAATGACACAGACAAATATAGTATTCAGGTAAGGGTTGCAAATACAGTGACGTTGAGCAAACGGATCATTCGTGTGTGCATGCATCAGAATAGGGCATTTGTGTCAGCGTCCCTAGACTCTGGAGACCTGACCAATGAGGTTAAGCAGGCAAAATCCGTATCATCTTTGAATGAATGAATGAATGAATGAAAACTTTATTTAACAGATTGCAGAATGGGTACAATACAGTACGGCTCAATACATACAATTGTTAAGGGGATGCAGACCTGAGAAAGACGTTTGTCTTGTTTCCATCAGGGTCCCCCATTTTCAATTCATATAGACATTTATGACATACACAACATACATGACATTTATGGCATAGGGACATATAGGTATTTAGTACTGATACATTTGTGACATAGGCGGTATTCAAATATACAGTACTGTTACCCCTAGATCCTGACAGAGTATATACATATGATGGGGAGGGGACTGTACATTAGGAGGGGGTGGGTGGGTGGGAGGGAAATATACATACGGCGGGGAGGGAATATATACATGCGGTGGGGAGGAGACTGTCTATTAGGAGGTGGTGGGGGTTTTGGGCATTTATGGTGGCCAGTTTCGAATTGCAGCCTCCCGTAGGTGCTCTTTAAGGGCGGTTTTGAATGTGGGCAGGGATTCACATTCCTTTACAGCTTTGGGTAGGGCGTTCCACATTGTTGTGGCATAATTGCGAAACGTGTTTAGTCCCTTGTTTGAGCCGAATCTGGGTTTAACATGATTTGTTGAGCTTCCTCTGGTGTAGTGGTTGTGGTATTCACTGACCTTTGGGAAGTATTTTGACATGTACATGGGCACCCCGGTCGTATAGTGTATCTTGTAGACCAGGCCCATTGCAAGTTGCTGTACTCTGTCGTCTACTCTAAGCCATCCTAGGTTGGCAAAGTGGGCAGGGGTGAGGTGGGTTCTGGGGTTCAGGTCAAGTAGTAGTCTGACCAGTTTGTTTTGTGATGTTTGTAATTTTGTTTTAAGCGCCTTTGAGGTGCTTTGGTACCATGAGGTGCACGCATAGTCATAGTACCCTTGAATGAGTGCTCCTGCCAGAGTCTTCAGGGTATTCTTGTTTACCAGAGAGGAGATCCGGTACAAGAATCTAGTTCGTTGGTTGACTTTTTTTATTACATTGGATGCCATTTTGTCACAGGAAAGATTTGCCTCTAGGATGGAACCCAGGTAGGTAATTTCGTCTTTCCTTGTGACAATATTGTCACCCACTGTAACTGAGAATCCGTCGGTCTTGCTGAGTTTGTTATTTGAACCGAAGAGAATGGACTCTGTTTTGCCCATGTGTAATGATAGTTTGTTATCAGCGAGCCATATAAAGATTTTGCCTAGTTCCGTGCTGAGGGTTTTTTCAACCTGCAATTTGTTCTTGTCAGAGACCAGCAGGGCTGAGTCGTCCGCAAACAGGAACAAGTTGCAGTCACAGGCTGATGACATGTCATTTGCATAAATTAGGAAGAGTAGCGGTCCTAGTATGCTTCCTTGTGGAACACCACAGCTCACTGTGAGGGGGGGGGATAGAGTACCGTTTACCTCTACCATCTGTTCTCTCCCCTCCAGGTAGGATTGCATCCAGCTCACTGATAGGCTATCAAAACCAATTGCTTTTAGCTTGTCCATTAGAATGGAGTGATTGACAGTGTCGAAGGCCTTTTGTAGGTCCAGCATGACCATGCCGCAGTATTTGCCAGCGTCCACCTCTTGTTTGATGTGGTCGTTCAAATAGAGGAGGCATGTGTCAGTGGAGTGGGACGTTCTGAAGCCAGATTGGAATTCGTAGATTAGGTTTTTTTCCGCCAGGTACTTTTCGACCTGTTCGTAGACTATTTTCTCCATGACTTTCGAGATGGAGGTAAGAATAGAAACAGGGCGGTAGTTGCCTGGGTCTAATTTGCTGCCCTTTTTGTGTAGAGGGGTCACTCTCGCAATTTTGAAGTCCTTGGGGACGTGCCCCTGTCTTATAGAGAGGTTTATTATGTGTGTGATGACTGGGGTGATGGCGGCTGCTGCGTCTCTGAGGAATTTGGAGGGGATGTTGTCATGGCCAGTGGCCTTGTTAGGTTGGAGGCAGCGTTTCCGTTAGCCGGTAATTACCGGTATTTGACTGGCAAAATCTGTTGAAGTCCGACATATTTAATCTCTCCGGTCATAATGTCCGGTGAAAATAATTCCCTCTAAACACAATTAGATTATTTGAATTGTATTAAAATAGGCTAAAATTATATAGCCTATGCGATGAACGAAACAATCTCACCAAGCAGCCGGTCTAATAATGACATCCTGCTGTCAGCGCGAGCTGGCTGCTGATATATTTACGTGAAGCATGGCTTGGCAGGGTGCAGTACTCCAATTCAGCCATTGGCAATTCAGCTGTTGGGTGGGGGCGCTGCTGACACCACTGCTCTGCTCTGCCTGCTCCAAGTGCTCCATGCTTCACGTAAATATATCAGCAGCCAGCTCGCGCTGACACAGCGGTGCCAAATTTCTCAGTTCTTCGCTTGATATAATTAATACAAATGTCCAATATAACGGAATTAGTTAGCTCATAAAAATGTGATTATAACAGACTGCTGTTTATTAAGGTCGGGCAGACTGCCCACCGACACCTCAAGTCGGCAGCAGCAGCACGAAGTCTCGAGGGACTTATTTTATTTGGAATATATTAATGACTGATACGCAAAAGTAGCCTAGTTTTAAGTTAAAATATTATAAATGCCTTGATGATGTCATTCTTTATATAGGTCTATCGATTGTTTTTAAGCTCAATAAACTCTGACCGGAATTTATCCCATTTGTCCGGTAGATTGAAATCTACCGGACACTCAGACCTGCAAAAAAAAATTCTAACGGAAACCCTGGTTGGAGGGCGCTCAATTTTTTGAGTACCTCATCGGTTGTTACCATTTCAAGTTTGAAGTCGTCTTTGTGGACCCCTAGGTTTTTGTAGTATGCTACTATGTGTTCTACCCCATAATGCCCTGAGTGGGAGGGTAGTTTGTTTACCAGTGTTGTGGCTATGTTTGTGAAGAAGATGTTTAAGTAATTGGCTACATCCAGCTTGTCTGTGATGAGCGTGTTGTCCGTCTTTATGTTTATGTTTGAGAATCTGGTTTTAAGTTTTTTACTGCAGCCTAGTTGATTATTGAGTAATTTCCAAAGTTTGCGGGGTTTGTTTTTGTTTTCCTCAGTTTTGTCGTTGATGAAATTTCTTTTTGCGGTTCTGATCATGGTGTTTACGTCATTTCTTAGTCTGTTTCTTTGGATTTTTAGTTAAACCACGTGGGCTTGGAGTTCACTGTTTGAGCTTTTGGAAAGCTTTGTCTGACTTTTATGAAGTTCAGAGCATTTTTTGTCTCTGGTTTTCATAGCGGCCAGTATTTCAGTGTGCATCCATGCCTCAGCGCGATTTTTAACCCTGGTGGTTCTTATCGGTGCCATGTTGTTGAGTATTGCTGTGAATTGCTTTCAAAATACACTTGTCGAATTGCTTTGACCTAGCTTATTATTGTATTTTCTTTTAAAGTTATTATGTCCTTGTAGTTGTAATATATGTGTATGCAAGTCATGCATAAACATAAAACGATTGTTATTATTATTGATGGTGATGATGATGATGTGGTTACACGCGTAATAATAATTAGGCTATATCCTTAGAGACCCAGTGTGTAAAGAGCTAACGTAACGCCAGCCTCTGGTTAGTGTTCTGCAGCAGCTAGCACTGAAGCTAAGATGTCCATAGAAATAACAGCAAAGACCATAAGTTAACGTTACTAACAACACAGCAATTAGTCACGAAATAAATGACAGCTTCGCTTGCCTTTTAACAACTGGAGTTTAGACGCGTCGTTGTTTTCCTCCACGGTTGTAGTTACAGTAGTGTTGTTGTTGACATTGAAACTCGTGTTTTCTCTCTCAGCTGCCATGTTGCCCCAGAGCGACCACAGGAAGGGCTCGTGTAGAAACACACCAAGTAGGAACGTAAATCAACGAACCGATGTTGTAACTTTTGTAAAGGTGGAATGATCGAAACATTAAAAAAAAAATTAAACACAACTTTAAAAAGTGGGCGTGTGCAGATTTGCAGCGATTATAATTTTTCTGGCAATAACACTTGCTCAATTCAGAGAGCGCGTGCACGTAAGAGTAGAGTAGACGACAGAGTACAGCAACTTGCAATGGGCCTGGTCTACAAGATACACTACACGACCAAGGTAAGGTACCCATGTACATGTCAAAAAAAAATACTTCCCAAAGGTCAGTGAATACCACGATCACAACACCAGAGGGAGCTCCACAAATCATGTTAATCGTGTTGTGATCGTGGTATTCACTGACCTTTGGGAAGTATTTTGACATGTACATGGGTACCTTGGTCGTGTAGTGTATCTTGTAGACCAGGCCCATTGCAAGTTGCTGTACTCTGTCGTCTACTCTAAGCCATCCTAGGTTGTCAAAGTGGGCAGGGGTGAGGTGGGTTCTAGGAGTAATGAATGAATGAATGAAAACTTTATTTAACAGATTGCAGAATGGGTACAATACAGTACGGCTCAATACATACAATTGTTAAGGGGATGCAGACCTGAGAAAGACGTTTGTCTTGTTTCCATTAGGGTCCCCCATTTTCAATTCATATAGACATTTATGACATACACAACATACATGACATTTATGGCATAGGGACATATAGGTATTTAGTACTGATACATTTGTGACATAAACGGTATTCAAATATACAGTACTGTTACCCCTAGATCCTGACAGAGTATATACATATGATGGGGAGGGGACTGTACATTAGGAGGGGGTGGGTGGGTGGGAGAGAAATATACATACGGCGGGGAGGGAATATATACATGCGGTGGGGAGGAGACTGTCTATTAGGAGGTGGTGGGGGTTTTGGGCATTTACGGTGGCCAGTTTCGAATTGCAGCCTCCCGTAGGTGCTCTTTAAGAGCGGTTTTGAATGTGGGCAGGGATTCACATTCCTTTACAGCTTTGGTTAGGGCGTTCCACATTGTTGTGGCATAATTGCTAAACGTGTTTAGTCCCTTGTTTGAGCCGAATCTGGGTTTAACATGATTTGTTGAGCTTCCTCTGGTGTAGTGGTTGTGGTATTCACTGACCTTTGGGAAGTATTTTGACATGTACATGGGCACCCCGGTCGTATAGTGTATCTTGTAGACCAGGCCCATTGCAAGTTGCTGTACTCTGTCGTCTACTCTAAGCCATCCTAGGTAAGGTCAAGCAGTAGTCTGACCAGTTTGTTTTGAGATGTTTGTAATTTTGTTTTTAGCGCCTTTGAGGTGCTTTAGTACCATGAGGTGCAAGCATAGTCGTAGTACCCTTGAATGAGTGCTCCTGCCAGAGTCTTCAGGGTATTCTTGTTTACCAGTGAGGAGATCCGGTACAAGAATCGAGCTCGTTGGTTGACTTTTTTTATTACATTGGATGCCATTTTGTCACAGGAAAGATTTGCCTCTAGGATGGAACCCAGGTAGCCGGTAGGTAATATCTTCTTTCCTTGTGACAATATTGTCACCCACTGTAACTGAGAAGCCGTCGGTCTTGCTGAGTTTGTTATTTGAACCGAAGAGAATGGACTCTGTTTTGCCCATGTGATGATAGTTTGTTATCAGCGAGCCATATGCAGATTTTGCCTAGTTCTGAGCTGAGGGTTTTTTCAACCTGTAACTTGTTCTTGTCAGAGACCAGCAGGGCTGAGTCGTCCGCAAACAGGAACAAGTTGCAGTCACAAGCTGACGACATGTCATTTGCATAAATTAGGAACAGTAGCGGACCTAGTATGCTTCCTTGTGGAACACCACAGCTCACTGTGAGGGGGGGGGATAGGGTACCGTTTACCTCCACCATCTGCTCTCTCCCCTCCAGGTAGGATTGCATCCAGCTCACTGATAGACTATCAAAACCAATTGCTTTTAGCTTGTCAATCAGAATTGTATGTATTGAGCTGTACTGTACTAGTCTGTACCCATTCTGCAATCTGTTAATAAACTTTTCAATCAATCAATCAAAGGCGAGCACGGTATAGTAAGTAACGTGGTGTGATGGAACGAAGCGCCCAGTGTAGACACTCCTGCTGCGATCAGACTGTAAAGCCCAGTGTAGACACTAGACACTGCTGCTGCGATCAGACTGTAAAGCCCAGTGTAGACACACTGCTGCTGCGATCAGACTGTAAACTAAAGCCCACTGTAGTCAGAGCTCCGTCGCCCCACACCGTGGCTCCACACCACTGGTCGGTGGGTAAAGCGAGTAGCATGTTTGGAGGAGGACTCGGGGTGACGGTATATTCAAAAGCCCCCCACACACATCATCACTACTAGCTTCCAACAACACGGCTCTGTGCACAACCTCCTGGAAGCCCGCTCGGCGCTGTTCTGCAGCAGCAGCGTTATGGATTATTATAGGATGATGCCCGCTATGTATTTTGCGGAAATGGCATTGATGGAAAACCAACGCGTTGGTTTGTTCTTGTGAGCGGCTGCAAGACGTTTTCTCTCCCTTCTACAGAAGGATATAGAGATTGTATTCTATGATCAAAAGGGAAATCTCCGAGGACACTGGAAGGACGCGCTTTCACGATGATCTCTCTGGCTCCCATGGACTTGGTTCCACGCCGTGTTGTGTTGAGTAGTGTGTCTTGTGTTGAGTAGTGTGTGTTGTGTTGAGTAGTGCGTGTGTTGAGTAGTGCGTGTGTTGAGTAGTGTGTGTGTGTTGTGTTGAGTAGTGTGTCTTGTGTTGAGTAGTGTGTGTTGTGTTGAGTAGTGTGTCTTGTGTTGAGTAGTGTGTCTTGTGTTGAGTAACTGTGTGTCTTGTGTTGAGTAACTGTGTGTCTTGTGTTGAGTAGTGTGTCTTGTGTTGAGTAGTGTGTGTGTTGAGTAGTGTGTCTTGTGTTGTAGTGTGTGTGTTGAGTAGTGTGTGTGTGTGTGTGTGTGACTGTGTGTGTGTGTGTGTGTGTTGAGTAGTGGGTGTTGTGTTGAGTAGTGGGTGTTGTGTTGAGTAGTGGGTGTTGAGTAGTGTCTGTGTGCACGATCTGTCGCTCTAACTTGGGCTAACGTTCACCTGGCAGAACACAAAATCAGTGTTAACTGGAAATACAATGGAAGAATTATTCAAACAGATGATTTGCTTGGATTCTTGACGAATAGTCTTCCTACAGTCTCGAGCCGGAGAGCCAGTTCATTTTTTTCATCGATTGATTGATCATACAACCAAGGAGAGTTGCGCACGTGTTATTATTATTATTTTTTATAAACCTGTCAAGATAGAACGCGTCGTCTTGCAGTTCTCGGGCCACCTTTGGATTCTCTATTGCTGTTGAAGTTGCGCCATATTTCCAGATGCATCTCGGACTCGAGGAGCCCGTGCGGGAATGTCAGTACAACCAGATCTGCACGCGGACCTCGTCGCCCATGGAGACCTCGCTGAAGAAGAAGAGGACTGCGAAGAGGAAATGGCAGATCTTTCCAGGCCGGAATAGATTCTACTGCAATGGAAGGATCATGATGGCAAGACAGACCGGTGTCTTCTACTTAACGCTGATCCTTATTATTCTAACCAGCGGTCTGTTCTTCGCTTTCGAGTAAGTGTAAAAAAATAAATGAGGTTCTTCCATTCCCCTTTATAAAAGATGAGGTCCACTTTATGTACGAGCACATTGTTTTGTTGCAAGATTAGAGTTGTGTCAGTTCAAAAGTTCAAGGTTTTGCAGGAGGACTTCCACTTAACCTGTACCTGTACATTTTCTAATCTCAGCCAAACCTTGGTCAGACTTTCAGTGAGTGGGTCTCTCTCGCTCTCTCTCGCTCTCACACACACATTCTCACTCACTCACACACACACACACACTCACTCACTCTCTTATATTGCCTACAGCACATGCCTTAAGGGACATTTCACTTAGTAGAACTAGTCAAAAATCAGCAGTCTTACCAGTTACCTCTTATCTAAAGTCATCTACAAGTACATTGCTGTCCCTGTTGTCAACACTACCATTCCTAGTCCCAGGTGTCGGGCTATCCTCATTCACTTCCATTCATTCTGAGGACCATGTCTAAATGTGATACTTCTGAATTATAAACAAACTGCCGCTGCAAATGGTTTAATAAAGCAGACAATCCTGAGTCGAAGGTACGTGTTTGTTTTGGCATTTGATGTGTCTTTACAGATTTATTACCTTTGAAAAATAAAAGCAGATCCGGCCAATTTGTTGGAGGTTTGATAACCTATGGTTACCTGCTGCCTTGCTGAAGGAAAGATTCTAAACATTCTGTGAGAAGTTGACCGTTGGACAAACTACATGACAGGGACAGCAGTGGTCACTAGCTTATTTGTAGATTACTTTAGATAAGATGCAAGACTGCAGATCCTTTTCTTTTTTTATATACATGTTCTACTAAAGTGAAATATCCCTTTAAACACTCAACCAGTCCATAAATCTTAGGACAGTGAAAGGTCTTTTGTTGTTTTGGCTCTGTATTTCAGGACATTGGATTTGAACTGGAACAATGATAATGAAGTGCAAATCTGTAGCCCTTTTTACACATACCCCCCCCCCCCCCCCTTCAGACACACACACTTTGGACCAAAAGTAACTAACAAAGATATTAACATAAACTTAAAGTCATATTTGGTACCAAATCATGTGAAATGACTCGTTTGTCTTTTTGCTAACAAAGCAGAGACCAATGCCCCTCAATACATTTGAATAACATAAAATGTTGCTTTATTAATCCCCATGGGGGAAATCCAGGGGTCATGGCAGCACAGGGGAGGTACAGGCAGGGTAATAGAAATGACAAATGGGATTTTGGGTGGACAGTGGACTCCACCAGAATGCAGTATGGGATATGTAGTTGACTTAGTTCTGATGGGTGTCCACTGTCCAGTCTTTGAGGGTTCAAACTATATAAATCATCACCTTTTCATCCATTCAATTAATTCAAACCTTTATTTATTCTCTAAAGAATCGTTGAGGTTTTCCCTAATTTTCAATGAAGTCGAGATTACAGTCCAGTTAAAACAAGTCAAAACATAAATGACACGGAAAGATCAGTTTAGACGGTTAAACATTGAATAAATAGGACAGAAAGACAAAGAAGATCAAGGTTAAAAACAGTCACAGACTGAAACAGGGAGATTTGTAATCATGTTTTTAAACTGTCTAAAAGTGGTGGGATATTGATTTTATTTTTGGCGAGAGTTGGGAGATCATTCCAAGAAGCCGGGGCATTAAAACAAAAGGCTGACTTCCCAAGTTCAGTCTGTACTCGGGGACCTTAAGCATCAGCCGGCCATTGGAGCATGTCAGATAGGGTCCATAGTTCCAATCTAGCAACACTGATATAAGGTGGTAATTTCCAGATACTGGCCTTAAAGATAAACAAATGCCAATGTTTTTTTCAACCAGCGAAGACCAACCCACTTTATCTTACAGGATGCAGTGGTGAATACCATATCACCCTCCTGTCACTATGAGCAAACATACAGATGGGTGCAATTTAAGTGACTTTTTGCTGTCCGATGTCTCCATTTACTTCCGTAGTAAAACTGGACGCATGTCCTCTAAAATGGTGGGGCTATGTAGCCTATCTAAAGAGCAACAATTCCTACACAGTTCACCCCATATGGATGTAAACGCTCTCAAATTAAAGCTGAAAGTCTGCACATCATTGTTCTAGTTAAAATCCAACATGCTGGGAGTACAGAGGCAAAATGACAAGCAATGATTCACCGTCCGAAGACTTTCACAATGCGCTGCACAATGCACAATCACTATGGACTCTGTCTTTTTCTACTTTTATCTGCACATGCCTTTTAATTCCATGCTCCAGATTCATTCTGATACAGTTCACCGGAGCCATTTATTACCAGAGTTTGGCCAGCTTGCAGTATGGACGCCATGTTGTGGCCACCTTATCATATAGTTATAGTGAGTCATAAACCACTGACACTCTAGTCTAGAACCTTTACGAAACCCCCACTGTCCAAACTGGACTCCAAATAAATGTCTCTGCAGTTTACCACTCTCAGTCTCATTTAACATGGAGATAAATATCTAGAAGGATACACTATGTTGCCATGTGGATCGACTGTAATTCTCTCCGCACAACTGTCTTATCTAGTTATTTGGCCAGCATCCAACAGTGACACTGAAATTAATTTTTGCCTCCTTATGAGTCAGGAGACATTATATAATGGGATTAGTTTGGTTCATATTATGATAGTAATGAGTAACTTGTGTTTGAGGGTTAAATGAGGGCAAACCTTGTGTTCCACGAATTACTGCAACTCACAGAGTCCAGATATAGATGTTTAGAAATAGTGAATGACACAAGGAGGTCTTGTGATGACGGGCCTCTACAGCCTTTCAAGTGAACAAGCCTCACAGCCATCCTGCGTTTTCTTTCCCTTGTTTGTTCGTTTTGAGTTTGGAGGCATACTCTCAACTGTAATCTATTTTCTGCATCTGTTTTTCATAATTTATGATGCATGCGTTTATGAAGCCTTTATGATCGAGGCTCGGCGCTTGTATTTTGAATCATGAAACCATGCATTCGAACGGGATTGTGTGTCACGGTCTAAAAAAACGTGTTCTGCAGTCACATGTAGTTTCTTTTACAAGTGGTCAAGGTCAAGTTTATTAGCATGTCCCAAACTGGGCAATTCATGTTACAGCCGATAAATAGGAGCTCCAAAAAAACACAGCAAACATACATAACAAGTGTCTTGAGTTGCAGTGGTTACGGCGCGGTGAGACCATTTCTACTTCTAATAAACGGGACTTGTTTGCTAAACCAAAGCCCCTTTAACACAATCTCAATCTGAAAAGAGCAGAAAGTGGGATGACAGATTCTTCCATCTGCCCAACCCCCATCCTCCGCTCCGGCGTCTCTCACTCCTCCCACATTCCATACCACAACTTTCAAAACACGCCGCCCTAGTGTTCCCGTTTCCAAGGTAACAGTTTCCCGTTCTGTCCTGTAGAACAGCTTGCGTCTCCAAGGTAACAGGAGGAAAGTCACCGATTGTCCCAGTATGAGTCTGTCTCTTGGCTGTGTTTTAATGGAAGAACGAGACAAGAATGATTGCTATTCTTGCCCCCCCCCCCCACCCAGTAAGCACAGTAAATTCTAGGAATTGCTTGGGGATTTACTTTACAAACGTAATCGAGGAGGGATTGGACAACAAGTCGTCTCCATGGGGTGAACTCAAAGACCTGCAAGGCTTGAAATCAAGACTGTCCCGATGTCTCGTGGACATAACAGATTCAGGGACAGTCTCGGGACGATAGATTTAGATGGATTTGAGATGCTGATGATGGATGAGCTTTTTTCTTCACTGGCCACAGAGGCTGACGAAGCCCAGAATTCACAGAAACCCTGAATGATGTTTTTTAACCCTTTCACTACCACACTACAGAAGGTTAACCGTTCTGTACCAGGTAGTGTGGTAGTGAAAGGGTTAAACTTATGTAGTGTGGTAGTGAAAGGGTTACCCTTCTGTATTGTCACAGTGAAAGGGTTAACCCTTTGGTAGTGTGGTAGTGAAAGGGTTAATGTGTCAAAGCGGCTGGTAGTAGATAAACACCCACCGAGTCCAGATCCTGGTAATATGTCCCTCTCAATTGTGGTATGCATGACCAGCCACGATTGGATTCATCTGTGATTTGCGGGGGCCATTATAAACCCCCAGTATGTATTTGGTAGGCTGGTATCTTTCATTTGAGCCTGCCTTCATTTTAGTAAGATGAACATGAAGGTACCGCTTGGAACTAAACTAATTTAAAGCTGGAAGTCTGCACTTCAATAGTCATTGTTCCAGTTCAAATCCAATGTCCCACAACAACAAAACATGTCTCTCTGTCTTAGTTGACTTATGGACTGATTGAGTGTTTAAAGTTTTTTTTCTTCTTTTTACTTTAGTAGAACACCCTGTCCCTAGCCCCCTCTTGACCAAACCATATGTTTTATGTTGTAGTTGTTGTGTCCATTCCTCGTGAGTTAAATCTGAATTTTCTTTTCTTTCAAAATACGTCTTTTAGCTATGACCACAGACCAGCACTTCTTCCTTCCTCCTTGGAAATCTGCTGCTATCTCTCATCCCGACTCGATGACCTGATAGAAGCCCTTGACCTGGGTCTAATCCATTTTCAGCATAGCATTCTCACAGACTGATATAGATATGAATCTACTTCATGGCAGACAAATGAGAGTAAAAACATGTAGCCCAGTCAGTGGCACTTCATACCGATGACAGTCTGTTGAAACCTCAGGTGAGACCGGTGACCCAGGATGCTCAGATCTCCACTGTGACTCCAATGTCTGATCTTTCATGCGAGATTCGGTCTGGAATGTAAGCGTGGACAATTCCACACTAGTATCTATGAAGAAAGAGGTTAGACTGCGTTTGCAAGGTTCACTAGGATTCAAGGAAATAACCCACATGAGATGCACCAAACGCATCAGAATAATAACTAGGATGGGCCTGCTAGGTTATAGAGCTGCACCCTTCTTATGTTTTATTCTGTTATTAGGGGATAGGACAGACTAAAACATTAGAATCAGAATCGGCTTTATTGCCACATCCCTATTCTGTTACAGCATAGAGGAGTGGAATTCTTTGTTATTGGCTCCTCAGCCTAGCCGCAGCATCAAGACACGGTAGTACAAAAATGAGTAGCAATGATATATATATATAAAAAAAAAAGGCACTCATTTACAATACAATAGTCACAGTATGGACGTGGTGGGTGCAAAGTGGCAGTAGAATCAGTGATAGAGTAGCTCTGGCTCCTCTCTAACAAACACCATGTGGGAGTAGTGCAAATCAGTAGCAGAGACGGCGATAAAGTAGCACTGTATTACTCCAGTCACAGGCCAGTAGCCGGGCTCTAGTGTTGTTTGTTCATGGGTCTGACTGCCTGGGGGAGAAACTGTCCCAGAGTCTGCTGGTCCGGGCCTCGAGGCTGCTGGTCTGGAGTCTGCTGGTCCGGGCCTCGAGGCTGCAGTACCGTTTGCCGGACGGCAACAGCGGAATCAGTTTGTGGCTGAGGTCCTTAACTCATTCAGCGCCAGACCCGATGATAGTCGGATTAACTCGCCATCGCTTGAGCGCCAATCACGAGTATAGTCGGGTTTTAATCGTTATTTCTTTTATTAGCGATATCCATTCATTTTCATCCATCCAGCCTGATGTTATCGTTGGGAATGGGTCTGAGCTCGCAATAGGGCAAATACCGACGCCTACACCTTCCAGCTGGTATTGCACTCCATTGGTAATGGTGTGGTTTCTTTTCTGGGACGATCCGAGCCGTGCGGGCGGGGTTTAAATACTCTGGCGAGGTAGGCCTCAACAACGATGGCATGGAACAGTAACCCTGCACGCCCGTCAGTGTGTAACGGTCGGTAATGTGGTACGGACCTCCACAAGCAGTATTTGGAATGGCGATCATATAATTGGATTATTTCTTTTGCATTACATCAGATACAAGGTAAGAACACTATATATAAATTTGATCGTTGATCTGATATTTATTTCTACCCCGATCGACGCTGTCTCTGTGTGGCTGTGTGCCGTTGAGTACAGGAGGGGACTGGGGGAGCCTCGTGCTACGAGGTTCTTTTCATTCTTGCACGAGGAAGGATAATAATGATGATCTAGCGTTGATTTCAGGAAGATTCGATAATCCGGCGAAAAATGAACATGTTTTGTGTATTCCACTAAAGGGCTATTATCGCGTCTTTTCCTGGGATTACTAGAAATCACCAAAACTATACTCGTATTCAAACCGGTATAAAACAGAAATGTACAGATGAAAAAAACAATCCGTTTTGTACATGTTGACTGGAAGCAACTCACTGATAATCGACGGGTGTATTAGACCCATAGCTATAATTTAAGATATATTTTAAGCACTCGCAAATCTCGCATTGATTAAAGCGGTGGCGTTCTAGACCTATATCGGGCATATCGCTCCGGCGCTGAATGAGTTAATAATCCTGCAGACCTTGCTGACATGTCCTGGATGGAGGGAGGCTCACATCATCCACTGATGTCCTGTGCTGTTCACACGACCTGTAGCGATCTGCGGTCGAGGGCAGAGCAGTTTCCATACCAGACGGTGATGCGTCCAGTCAGGACGCTCTCGTTTGTGCCTCTGTAGAAGAACAGCATCAGTGCAGTCAGTCAGTCTCTCATTTGTGCCTCTGTAGAAGGCACAACCGCATCAGTCAGTCAGTATTTTTATTTGTTTGTTCCAAGTGTGAGTTGGACTTATTCCTAAAGAAATTATGTGCACACACGTCATCACAACAAGATTTCTTATTGTTTTATTTACAAATTCCCATTCATCTGACTATTTGATTACCGTAGTCAACAAAATCCTATGACCATTAGCAGGCTAATCGATTCTAAAGTCGGGGACGGTTTCGTTTAACTTGAATGCCCCATGGATCTATGGATGATTACGAAAAGAACGGAACTCCTGTTGAGCTGAAAGTGAATTGTCGTGGAGATAAACAAACGGATACCTACAATTTTTTTTTTCTTAATTTTTTTTTTACAGATGTGTAATATGTTGAGAGCTGGGAAACAGTCTCTGTTAAAGGTACAATCTGTAATCCAAATATAAACAAAAGTTCAAAACATAAGATTGGAGACATGTAGCCTACTCATTCCCAAATTGAGGACACTAATGTTACTAATGCAGGCAGGCAGCTTATTTGGTTAACCCTTTCACTGCCACACGACAAAGGGTTAACTCTTTCACTACCACACTAAGAAGGTTAACCCTTTCACTACCACACTAAGAAGGTTAACCCTTTCACTACCACACTACAGACGGATTTGATTTGATTTAGTGTAGTAGTGAGAGGTTAACCTTCTGTAGTGTGGTAGTGAAAGGGTTACGTTTAGGTTGTTATTACCCCGGGCCTTCTCCCTATAATAAGCCAAGCATTTGTTGTTTTTCTCTTGCAGCTGTCCGTACCTGGCGTCCAACCTGACCCCGGCCATTCCTGTCGTAGGGGGGGTGCTGTTCTTCTTTGTGATGGGGATGCTGTTCAGGGCCAGCTTCAGTGACCCCGGGGTCCTGCCCAGGGCCTCCCCCGACGAGGCTGCAGACCTGGAGAGACAGATAGGTAACTATGAGTGACGATACATCCATAACTATGGGCCAGTCGCGAGTGACGATGCATCCATTTGGATCAATCGATTATTTTAACCCTTTCACAACCACACTACAGAAGGTTAACACTTTCACTACCACACTACAGACGGTTAACCGTCTGTAGTGTGGTAGTGAAAGGGTTAAAATCCAATACAGTCGATGAAATGTACAGGTGCGGCTCAATAAATTAGAATATCTGGGAAAAGTTCATTTATTTCAGTCATTAAATTCAAAAAAGCAAACTCATAGATTATAGATTCATTACACACAAAGTGAAATATTTCAAGCCTTTATTTGTTTTATTTTGATGATTATGGCTTACAGCTCATGAAAAACCCAAATTCTGTATCTGGGAAATTTTGAATATTGTGAAAAAGTTCAATATCGTAGACTCATGGTTAGGGGTGGACGGTATGGTCTAAAATGTATATCATGGTATAATTTGAAGCATAGACGGTAACGGTATATATCACGGTATCAGTGTTTCCGTTAGAATAATTTTTTTTGCCTGATAGGCAGGCTATATAAAGAATGACATCCTCAAGGCATGTAGATTTATAATATTTTAACTTAAAACTAGGCTACTTTTGCGTATAAAGTCATTATATTCCAAATAAAATAAGTCCCGAGTCCGTGCTGCTCCCATTGCAAACAGCCGGGCTGGATGCTGGATTTTGCTAGAAGCATATGTAGCTGCAGAGCCGCAGAGCCAGCGGCGCTTTCAGGTCTGGTCACAGCTTTCAGCCGTTGGGTGGGGGGGGCGCTGTTGAGCGGATCTGACCTGAAAGCGCCGCTGGCTCTGCGGCTCTGCAGCTGCATGCTATTCGCAAATCCACTGCTTCCGCCGTCCTCCCGGCTCCCGCTGCAGCCGTCGTTATCATAACACTACACGCATATCATAATGTTTACAGCAAACTGTAGTTGATCACCAGGTATGTTTTATTAACGTAGAATAATTCATATAAGAAAAACGATAGGGACATCTCTTACCTTTCTCCACTGGTTAAAAATGCCAGGAACTGAAATTGAAACTTGCTGTGCGCCGCGGTGATATGTGTTTATTATGAAATGACAATTGCGTGTTGACACGCCCACTGCGCGAAGCCTCCTAAATAACTTTTTCCAGTTTGCACAGATCTATTATCTATGACTAATTCTATCTATTTTTAGGGGCAAATGCGATTGAAATAGTCGCGCTGTGGTTACATGACGTCATTGCTATTTTAGAGCTACTCTACCGGTTACACGGTATAGTCAAAATCCATACCGTAGAGCAAATTAATACCGTTTATACCGTATGCCGTTTATACCGTAGTCATGGTGTCACACTCTATAACTGAAAACCCCTGCAAAGGTTTCCAGAGCCTTTAAATGGTCTCTCAGTCTGGTGTAGTGGGCTACACAATCATGGGGAAGACTGCTGACTTAATGGTCACATTTCTCGTGTCAAGCCACTCCTGAAAAAGAGACAACGTCAAAAGCGTCTTACCTGGCCTAAGAAGAACAATAACTGGACTGTGCTCAGTGGTCCAAAGTCCTCTTTTCAGATGAAAGTACATTTTGCATTTAATTTGAAAATCAAGGTCCCAGAGTCTGGAGGAAGAGTGGAAACTGGAAATGCACATCATCCTAGTTACTTGAAGTCCAGTGTGAAGTTTCCACAGTCAGTGATGATTTGGTTGGTGATGATGTTGGTCCACTGTGTTTTCTCAAGTCCAGAGTCAACGCAGCCGTCTACCAGGAGGTTTTAGAGCACTTCAAGGGCGGCCGGGTAGTGCAGCGGACTAAGCGTCTGCCTACCACCGCAGAGACAGTGGGATCAAATCCAGCTGCCAGCGGTACCTCCGGCTTGGTCGGTCGTCCATACTGACACAATTGGCAGTGTCAGCGGGTGGGAAGCCGGTGGGGTGTGTCCTGGTCGTTGTAAACAGCGACTCCTACAGTTCGGTTGGGGCACCTGCACAGCGAGGGAGGGATCTGGGGGAGGTAGTGTGATCCTTCCACACGTTACACTGCGCTGCCAGGTGAAAAAAAGTGGTGGGCTGGGTACACATGTGTCGGAGGAAGCATGTGATAGTCTCCGCCCTCCCAGACCGACGGTAGGGGGTAGAGTGCGCAACGACCTGGAAGGGGATGGGGAATTGGCATAACGACTAACATTGGGATGGGAGAAAAACGGAAAAATGAGGGGGTAAAAAGATCAATATATTAGAGCACTTCAAGCTTCCTTCTGCTGACACGTTTTATGGAGATGCTGATTTAATTTTCCAGCAGGACCTGCCCACACTGCCAAAAGTACCAATAACTGGTTTAATGACCATGGTATTACTGTGCTTGATTGGCCAGCAAACTCGCCTGACCTGAACCCCATAGACAATCTATGCTATGGGGTATTGTCAAGAGGAAGACCAGACCCAACAATGCAGACGAGCTGAAGGCCACTCAAAGCAACCTGGGCTTCCATAACACCTCAGCAGTGCCACAGGCTATTCGCATCCATGCCACCCGCATTGATGCAGTAATTCATGCAAAAGGAGCGCCAACCAAGTACTGAGTGAACATACATACATGAACATACTTTTCAGAAGGCCGACATTTCTATATTAAAGATAATTTATTTTATTGGTCTTGTGTAATATTCAAATTTTCTGAGACACAGAATTTTGGGTTTTCATTAGCTGTAGGCCATAATTATCAAAATTATACCAAATAAAGCCTTGAAATATTTCACTTTGTGTGTAATGAATCTATAATATATGAGAGTTTCACTTTTTGAATTGAATTACTGAAATAAATGGACCTTTCCATGATATTCTAATTTATCTCATCTCATATTAACACATCTAGTTAATATATATCAAAAAACAAATAGTTTGTTTGTACTTGCTTAAACACATTGGTTGCCAGCCGGATATGGCGATTTATCGCTTGGATGCCACCTCGTTAATGAATGGGAGGACGAGCACATTTGCGAACGCATAAACTATATCTTAAATGATGGCTATGTGTCTAATACACCCGTCGCTTATCAATGACTTGCTTGCAGTCAACATGTACGAAACGGATTGTGTTTTCATCAGTACATTTCCGTTTTATACCGTTTTGAATACGAGTATAGTATAGAAATTCCGCGAAAATAGCCATTTACTGGAATACACAAAACACATTGTCATTTTCCGGCTGATTTATGAATCGTTTTCAAATAAACGCTAGATTATCGAGAGTATTTGTGTTCTTATGCACGATACAAAAGCGGGCTGAAAAATCATTTATTCGTGCCTCGCTCAGCGCCTAACGCCACACACACACACGTTGTGCAATCTGTGAAAAACAACTCTGATTAACCTAAAACTAGTAACATAGATTAAATTCCTTACCTCAGATCAGATGTTCTGCAAAAAGATGAATCCAATTCCTGATCGCCATTCCAAATATTGATCGCGTTTATTGATCCAACGTTATAGTCCGAAACGCATGATCCAAGCTGCTTCCAGCCTTGCCAGTGACTCTGGTAACACGACACTGCTTGCCAGAGGTGGGGAAACCCTGGGGCGGAGTTTTTCTCTGATGCACTTTTTCACTCAATCCAATCCAATGATGTGCATTACCATCCGGGAGACGATTGGGGGCGGTATTTGCCCTTTTCGAGCTCAGAGCCATTCCCAATGATAATGTCAGGCTGGACGGATGAAAAATGAATGGATATAGCTAATAAAAGAAATAACGAAAAATCTCGTGATTGGCAACCAACGCATGGCGGCCAATAACGAGATCTCTCGTTGTTGGCACCCAATGTGTCGAGCAGAGCTAAAAAAAAAACTCACTTTGGTTCTAGGCTATGTGACTTGATAGAAATGTAACATGATTGTCTCAACCGGATCAAAATATATCTTATATCAATCGTACGTTAAATAATCAAAATGTATCATAGCAAAATGTAAGACATTGTCACGTATCAATCATTTCCATAGGAATCTAAATAGTATAGTATTGTGATAAAGCCCAAGGTTTACACCTAGTTACTAAGAAACATGAAATCCCTTGAATTCGGAACCGCTGAGGAAATAATCCTTGTTGGTGTTTTGGTAATTTTTAGACATACATAACATACCACTTTATTCTTTCATCAACATGAATTTTACTGAAACACAGCCAAATAGTAGCACCACTCAGTAGCGCCCACCATCACACTGCTTTCCAAATGCTATGTGTGTGTGTGCACACACAGTGTGTGTGTGTGTGAGTGTGTATGTGTGACAAGGTCTATTTAGATATGACATCAGACTCTTGGCTTTGACCACAAGGACGTGTTGTTTCATCAAGGGCCACTCTGAGACCTCAATTTAGATATGATCTGTAATCTTTTCTGAGCTTGCCAGCTGTTTATACTTTGCCTCTCTTCTGAGGCGTACTACTCACACTACTCAGAGAGAAGAATCAAGTGTGTCTTCTCAAAGAAAACACTTGCTATAAATGAGTCTGGATGTATTTTTGGAGCCATGTTTTCTCTTTAGTACAGAGAAATTCCAGGACTCAACGGTGGTAGCGGCACCATCGGTCACCGAAGAGACAGGACTTGGACAACGACCAAATTTGGGCATTGTTCTCATTGCATTCAAGTGTCTCCCACCTCTGGTTGCAGATGGTCTAAGTGGAATTTGCGTTGCTAAGGAACAGCTTGGACTACAGTTGGTTTCCCGCAAGGAAACTATAAAGAGGGAAGGGTAATCACGTTAGAACACCAGTGTCCTATGGCTCTGCTTGGTGCCAGACGTTGGTTTCAGTTCTATTGAAGCCTATGGGAGATGCATGGATAAGCAAAATATTCTAACTATCTGAGGAAATATACATCAAACAATATATCAAACGTTAGCTAGTTAAGGCAACAAGTAGCAGATGATTCTGACATCTAGGGATGCACCGATATGAAAATGTGCCACCGATACCGATACCGATTGTTCAACTAACACAATCGGCCGATACCGATACCGATATTTGTGGCAAAAAAATATTGTAATAATTTTTTTTTGTGATATATATATATTTTTTGTAATCGTTTTTTTTTTTTTATGAAACTACTGTATATTTGTATGTCTCTAAATGTGTTTTTTTTTTTTTTTTTTTTTTTTTTTTTTTTTTTCCCTCCTTTTTCCTCCGATTTTCTCCCATCCCAATGTTAGTCGTTATGCCAATTCCCAATCCCCTTCCTGGTCGCTGTGCACTTACCCCCCACAGTCGGTCTGGGAGAGTGGAGGCTATCACTTGCTTCCTCCGACACACGTCTAGCCAATCAACCGCTTCTTTTCACCTGGCAGCGCGGACTTTCACTGAGAGCGTGTAACGTGTGGAAGGATCACACTACCGCCCTTAGATCCTATCCGCGCTTAGCAGGCGCCCCGACCGAACTGTAGGAGTCGCTGTTTACAACGACCCGGACCCACCCCGCCAGCTTCTCCCACCCAATACTGCCAATTGTATTAGTGTGAACGGCCAGCCAAGCTGGTGACAACCCTGGAGCTGTGAGCTGGATTCGAACAGGCGAATCCAGCGTCTCCGGGGTTGGTGACGAACGCAATCTCCGTTACGCCACCTGACCGCCCTGTCTCTAAATGTTTTGATGAATTGAAAATGGAGGACCCTTATGTAAAAAAGCCGAAAGTCTTTTTCTGGTCCACTGAGCTGTACTGTATTGTACCCACTCTGCAATCTGTCAATAAAGCTTTCAATCAATCAATCAGACAAATGCATAGAAAAGCCCTTATTATAACCAAATAACAAAAAATTATATTATTGTTTATGAAAATGTTTTAGCCCTATGCTTGACTATTATTTTAGCCATGGCAACAAATAAAATAATAATAATAAAATGAATAAATAAAATATTAAATAAATAGGCTACACGTCTCTCTTTTTGTGTTACAAATTGTGCTCACCGATATGAACATAGGCCTCTTTACTTACTTAAAAAAAGGAAACATCAAGAAATAGCACTATCTCTCTCCCAGTATGGTCTGCCGGGCTGCAGCTGGATACTATTTCTCCCAGTATGGTCTGCCGGGCTGCAGCTGGATACTATTGTCTCAACCAGAGCTCTCAACCAATGAAATTTTGATTGACAGTCGATTCTGCCAATTACGTCACAGTACGCTTGCACCCGCCTCTGCTGTTACCACCAATCGGCAAGCGCGTATACATTTTTTACTTCCGCTTTTGTCCGCCATTGATTTTGACGAGAGCTCTACAACAACAACAACGTTAGATCCCCGCGGCCGACGTTTAGCTTTTAGCTCCGCAGGATGACTAAACGAGGCATAATGATTTTACTGCAACGAATGTTATAATAAAACAAAGCCTTTCTATACATGTCTGATTGAAAACTTTATTAACAGATTGCAGAATGGGTACAACTCAGGGCCCCGTTCCCCGTACCTGGATAACTGAGTTAGCCGGATAACTTTCGGTGAAGTCTGACTTAAGCCGGACTTTCCGGTTCCCCGAATCTGGATTGTCCAAATCACCATGACAACAGATCCAAAAGTTTGAGCCTGGTCGAAAGCAGGGTTTAAGTTCAAGTTAGCCGGATGAACCATCGCCACGCCCCCGCAAAGAAGTGACAGCGCGTTTCCTGAAATTATTCCCACAGTCTAGGATCTGCATTATACCATTCTGAATTACGTTTTTGTGCTCCATTCTTCCAGAGGGGTCTTTTGAAATGTAAAATAGACCCAAAATGCTGATACTAAATTCACTTTGTCCTAAATAATGCACGTTATATACCGTGGCGCTCGCTCGGTGCAACAACAACAAAATAAAGAATATTCTAAACACGGGTCTCTCGTTCATTAATGTATAAACAATGAATTTATCCCATCTGGCACAGTGGCGCAGCGGTAGTGCTCAATCCTGGCAACCCGGCGACCGGTGTTCGAAACCCCGTGTTTCCAATATAATTTTTTGGAATATAATATTAATGATTATACGCAAAGGTAGCCTAGTTTTAAGTTAAAATATTATAAATCTACATGCATTGAGGATGTCATTCTTTATATAGCTCTCAACGTGCACCAAATTGAATTATTCCTATATTGCAAAAAGAAGGAAGAGACTAGGTTTCGAACCCCGGTCGTCTGCGTGAAAGTCAAAAGAAGAACCCGTTACACCACAGTGGAGATAAGTAAAAGATCGACCATACATCAATCAATGGGCAAGAGAGCCGTATCGTTATTCTGTATAACAGTTTAACTAATTATTTTCGCTAGCAAGATCTCATTTGATTATTCAATCCAGCAGGCAAGTTTAAAGAAATATAATCTGATTGATTGAGGTAATGAGGGACTTAAAATTAGCCTATAGATAACGCATTTAACTTGTCGGCGAGGCGATTGAGCCGTACTGCAATATGTTAATAAAGTTTTAAATCAATTAATCAATCAATGCCGCTAGAGAATCAGGATCTCTGCTATCGATACGTGCTGGCTTTTCAAATGAAGCGGCCGCGCGCACTAATCCTGGGTCTCAAGTCTGGTTTGAGTTAACGAGACTGAATCCACCTTCGAGGAACAGGAAAATCCCGGCTTCAATCATCTCGTTAACTGAATCTGGATAATGGGACTCTCGATCGACTTAGTTGAACCAGGTATGGGGAACAGGGCCCAGGGCTCTATGAGCAACGGAAGGAACTGAGCTAGTATGATGAACGAGTAATGCTTGCTACTTGCTATGTTCGGGTAAATAATATGCTGATGTTATTGAACGTGTAACACTAACTATATAACGTTAATGCCACAAAACAAATGAATTTTTTTTTTATCCACTTTTTCTCCCATTTTCTATATTTTTCTCCCATCCCAATTTCGTATCATCCAATTCAACCCTCCCCTGTCACGAACGCTGTTTCTTGCCTCCCACAAGCCGGCTGCAATGTGGACTAAGTCATACATAGCACAAGTCCCCTCCGGTACTTGAGGTAACAGCAGTCGTATCTTTTCACCTGCGCAGCTCGATCACTCAGTGGCGAGGAGTAACGCGTGGGAGGCTCACGCTGCCCCCGACACTTCCTGATTCTACTGCGCAGGCGCACCAACCGACCTGTAGGAGTCGCTGTCCACAACGCCCGATCCCCACCCATCAGTTTCCCACCCCCTAATACGGCCAATGTGTATTAGTATGAACGACCAGCTAAACTGAAAGCAATGTGGAGCGCTGGGCTCGAACAGGCGAGCCCAGCGTCTCCGCATTCGTGGCGAGCGACTTGCCCACTACGCCACGTAGCCGCCCATAACAAATGCATTTGTTAATCATAAGTAGTAACTTTGATGCAGTAGCTTGTGTGTGTGTGGGCCGGGGGCGGCATTGTGCAGGTCGCGACGCGACTGAACTTTTTTTTGCCTTTTGACGCTACACAAATTGATGGATATTTATCGGCTACTGCCATCGGCACATTCGAGCTTATCGGACGATAGGCCGATTGCAGTCAACAAGGCACTTATCGGCCGATACCGATACCCGACCGATACATCGGTGCACCCCTACTGACATCCGAGGTAATAACCTGTTTAAATTAATGGTCATAAACGAGGAGATGGCAATTCCATTCAACTCAATGTCAGACAAACTGAAAGTGGCGTGACGTGATGACCCTTCCTTATTTCATAGTTCTCTTGGTTTCCCGCGGCAGTGTTTGCTCGTAGCGACTGGTGAGGGGGAAATCAAACGTGGCAGACTTTAGAATGTTGATGTTTGTTGTCGAGTCGAAAACCGCCTGCACACACACGCACGCGGCTCACGAGAGGATGGAAAGAATCGTCTGTCATTGTTTCTCCGGTTGTTTATTGACCGTGTCGTCGGTCAGGTCTCTGATGCACATCTTGAAGTAACATCCGCACATCCTGTCCACCTGGGAGTGGGATGAATGGAACAAAGATAGACAAATCTGTTAATTAGCCCCCTCGACCTCATCCTCTAAGGTCTCAATTATACAGGATCTAATGTGATTTATGATCTCAAGTCGTGTTAAAACCCCGTCCCCTTTATTGCTGTAAATGAAGCGTCTGTGATGTATTGCTGTTCTCCCTCTTGTTCTCTCTCACAGTCTGCCAAACGAGGCCCAGCTCGGCATATGTTGAGCTCTCGGCAGCTTCCTTTAGCCTCGAGAGAGATAGAGAGAGAGAGGAGATAGGAGAGAGAGAGAGAGAGGAGAGAGAGAGGAGAGAGAGAGAGAGAGAGAGAGAGAGAGAGAGAGAGAGAGATATCTTGCCGTTAAAGGAGACTTTCTGTTCATCAAATCCCTGCCTGTGTTGGTCTTGTTGTGCTGAGATGTGGGTATAGAGCAATGTGCAGAATAGGCTGAATGCATAATAATGGGATTCTGTAGGGGCGGTTAGGTGGCCGAGCGGAGATTGCGTTCGTCAGCTCACAGCTCCGGGGTTGTCACCAGCTTGGCTGGCCGTCCACACTAATACAATTGGCTGTATTAGAGGGTGGGAGAAGCTGGCGGGGTGGGTCCGGGTCGTTGTAAACAGCGACTCCTACAGTTCGGTCGGGGCGCCTGCTAAGCGCGGATAGGACTTGAGGGGGATAGTGTGATCCTCCCACACGCTACGCCCTCTCAATGAGAATCCGCGCTGCCAGGTGAAAAGAAGCGGTGATTGGCTGGACGTGTGTCGGAGGAAGCACGTGGTAGCCTCCACTCTCCCAGATGATCTGACTGTGGGGGGTAAGTGCGCAGCGACCAGGAAGGGACTGGGAATTGGCATACGACTAACATTGGGATGGGAGAAAATCGGAGGAAAATGGAGGGGGAAAAAGATCCCAAAAAAAATGGGATTCTGTCTGGGGCAGCAGACAGGCATCATGGTGGCAGAGGCCTGTGTAAATACAATTCCCTTTTCAGTAGATCGGCGTGATGAGTAATAAGGTATCCCCCCTCCCGTTTATGTACCGTGGATGTTCAATGGATGGTTCCTTCTTTTTCCATGATCCAAACTGGTGTGGTTTGCCCCCCCCCCCCCCCCCCAAACATCTATGATCAAGAGTACAATTTAACCCTTTCACTACCACACTACAAAGGGATTAACACTTTCACTACCACGCTACAAGGGGTTAACGCTTTCATTACCACACCACAAAGGGGTTAACGCTTTCACTACCACACTACAAGGGGTTAACGCTTTCACTACCACACCACAAAGGGGTTAACACTTTCACTACCACACCACAAAGGGGTTAACGCTTTCACTACCACGCTACAAGGGGTTAACGCTTTCACTACCACACCACAAAGGGGTTAACGCTTTCACTACCACGCTACAAGGGGTTAACGCTTTCACTACCACGCTACAAGGGGTTAACGCTTTCACTACCACACTACAGAAGGTGAACCCATTCACTACCGCAGACGGGTCTGTAGTGTGGTAGTGAAAGGTTAACCTTCTGTAGTGTTGTGGTAGTGAAAGGGTTAACATTGTTTTACAATCTATTATATTTGACTGTAATCTTGTGATTGTGGTGTAGTGAATACTAACGAGGAGTGGCAAACTCGAAATGCCAGGGTCCTTGGATCAAATGAACACTAGTCGATGTGTCTAAGCCTTTGTCATAACGAGGATCACTTTGCTTTAGGGAACAGGGGGTGCTGCAATATACAGAATTGAGATACCCTTGCAACAATTACATGTAATACACACATTTGAAATAGTCACAGCGCACTTCCAACCTTTTGGCTGATATTGCTATGAATTTTAACACGTTTACAACTCGCATTTGACACCTCAAGCGGCAGTACGTTTTAGTCCACATAAAATCACATCACATTTAATTATTTTCTCCACCTGTTTAAGCTTGTTTAGCAAGTAGCTTTTGTTCCGTTGTCGCCGCCATCTTTACACAAATGCACTGTGGGTCATACTGGGATTGAAGTGAACAGATACTGCTCCAGCCCTGCTCCCTCTGGGGTCCGGGGTGCACTGTGGTGGACTTGACCTGTATCATGTGTGGACTGGTACGACACTTTGAGAAAAACAACATCTGGTTTCAATGGGGAATCCACAAGGGGCTGTATAAGGACTTAGGGCAAGGGCTGAGGAGACCAAAGATTGCATGAACGGGATTGAGCCTACATTTCCTGTCAAACCGGCCATTACTTTTCAAGATGTCTTGTCTTGTTCTCTTGAACACAGACAGACGGATGAATACATTACCTCCACCTTGGCTTCACCTTTGCAGAACACGTAAAAGCAAAGTCTTTTACTATCATACACTTAGCTAACTAAGGAATCTACGTTGCCTAATGCCTACTACTACCTAAGTAGAAAAAAGCAGGAAGCCGGACCAGCACTTTTAGCCATTAACACTGAAGAAGGAACACCTGTTCTGAAACATGTCTGTTGTATCCGGCTGCGATTAAAATTGTCGAAACCTGAGAGTGCTGGTCCGGCTTCCTGCTTTTTTCTACTTACCGTATATCTTCGGGATTGCAGCACCCAGTGTCAATTATTGTAAGCACGGTCTAACTTGACTTTTATACTACTACCTACAATGCTAATATGTCTAATTGTCTATACTACTACTATGCACTCAAATCTGTAGTACTCCGGTTCAACACTGTTTGACGAACAATGTTACTTACCCTTAGCTGCCAGAGTTGTACCCTTCCTGCTGACTTGTTGTACAGAACTTGTAAGTTGCTTTGGATAAAAGCGTCAGCTAAATGACTAAATGTAAATATAATGTAAAAGCCCATAAAGGTGAAATATTAAATATAATGACCATAATAGTAACGTGAAAGAAAAGGTCAACTGGTCAACAGATTTACAACAATCCCCGGCTCTGGTCATGCCAGAGAGAGAGAGAGAGAGAGAGAGAACTAAGGGGGAGAGGAGGCAAGGTGAGGTGAGGGGGCGAGGGGAGGTGAGGGGGGCGAGGGGAGGTGAGGGGGCGAGGGGAGGTGAGGGGGGCGAGGGGAGGTGAGGGGGCGAGGGGAGGTGAGGGGGGCGAGGGGAGGTGAGGGGGGCGAGGGGAGGTGAGGGGGGCGAGGGGAGGTGAGGGGAGGTGAGGGGGGCGAGGGGAGGTGAGGGGGGCGAGGGGAGGTGAGGGGGGCGAGGGGAGGTGAGGGGAGGTGAGGGGGGCGAGGGGAGGTGAGGGGGGCGAGGGGAGGTGAGGGGAGGTGAGGGGGCGAGGGGAGGTGAGGGGGCGAGGGGAGGTGAGGGGGGCGAGGGGAGGTGGGGTACATCTCATTGCTTCCCGCAGGATCTCCTCTCAGGATCCAATGTGTGGAGATAAATCACTTGACTCAATGAGGTGTGCCCCCTCCGGCCCCCTCTCGCCACGCCGAAGGAGTGTGGTGGGGTGGAATGTCTGCGCCACGGCAACCAACCTGCCGAGCAGATGAATAATGTGATGGCGAGTAAACACAATGCCACCATGTCCCAGAGGGAGGCCTGCCACTGTAAATCGCATCAGTGGGGAATGCCAGTGAAATGTGCTGACTGGCGCTACAGTGTGCCCAGGAGCTCAGAGAATGTGGCACTGAGATGGCAGGGGCGAGACCGGTTTTGTTTTCATCCCAGAAGAGGGATATAACATATAATACAGGTAATGGAACTGGGAAAACAGGATTTAAATGTGACGTGCATTCAGACGAGGGACGCAACCCTTTTCACCGCCAGTACTAAATGTTGATTGTCGTTCGGTACCACGTATCAGTCCGATTCATTAGCTTTCCAGGACACTGTCGACTTTAGACACTGGGGCTAGACCAAAACTAGACATGTCTGCCTGCTACATCAGCGTGCGTAAGTTTGCAGGAGGGAATCAACTATTTCAAGCAGCTGTTCATATAAACATGTGAATATGGGTAAAACTGGGTCTATTTTAGGCTACATACATGAGATGGGTTGTCATTCTTATCCCGCTCACATATGCACATACATTCACTTCACTTGTCTTATTTTAAAGGACCACAATGGAAACAAGGGCTTTATTGTGTTTTTTATCCTTTTGATCAATATGCTTTGTATTGTATTGCACAATCCCTGTTTTATTGCATCAATAAAGACATCAATCAACCAACATGGTGGGAGAAATGAAGAACTGCTGTCATGTAAAACGACATGATTTTTCATTTACAATGTGATTTTCAGAATTAAACTGATTTACTAAACACCATCATTGGGTAGAAATGTGTTTCTTTTGATGGCTGCTGTGGATGGTAGGAGGACCCTTGCATTTGCTGTTGTATGCCAAACTAATATAAATGGTTATTTAGGTCATTTTTGGATGCAGTATACCACAGGCAAATAGACTCCATTCCTATTTTACAGTCGGCGCAAGCAAGGCCCTGGTATATGTGATCACACACACGTGCCTGGTGTAGCAGGTACAACTCAACAATTAGGGCTGTCCTGCCACTCAGTAAATTCCATGCACATAGTGAATTCTACGCACATGGTCCATTTCCTAGTGTTAGTCCATTACTTTGGGGTCATTGGGCAAAAGTGATTGAAATGTAATCCATTTTCTCCATTAGAGACGTCGAACATCTCTCTGTGTGTCAAAGAATGCGGCAGCTCAAGTAGCTTTACCTCGATTGAGATGTTACACATGGCTCCTGGCCTTGGGTTTTCGTACAGGGGGAGATTCTCCTGATACCAACACCCTATTGTAGCCTGGTATCAGCCTCATATCCTATTACCGATGTTGTTATTGGTATTGGTATTGGTGCATCCTTACCAGATCATTCTTGCGGTTCCCTCAGATGCAGCTAACGGCTCCAGCGGCTCAGGCTACAGGCCGCCGCCCAGGACCAGGGAGGTGGTCATCAATGGACAGACGGTCAAGCTGAAGTACTGCTTCACCTGCAAGATATTCAGACCGCCACGCGCCTCTCACTGCAGCCTGTGTGACAACTGTGTGGGTGAGTGTGTGGATCCATGTGCTGTATATGGATGAGTTGACAAGTTAAGAGATACTTGTTTCCCTGACTGTTTTGTTTATGTAATTATGACTAAGCCCTCTATTATGACTAAGCCCTCTCTCTCTCTCTCTCTCTCTCTCTCTCTCTCTCTCTCTCTCTCTCTCTCTCTCTCTCTCTCTCTCTCTCTCTCTCTCTCTCTCTCACTTTCACTCTCTCTCCCTCTCCTCTCTCACTCTCTTTTTCTCTCTCTTTCTTTTCTCTCCCTCTCTCTAGAGCGCTTCGACCACCATTGTCCGTGGGTGGGGAACTGCGTCGGGAAGAGGAACTATCGGTTCTTCTACCTCTTCATTCTGTCCCTCTCCTTCCTCACAGTCTTCATCTTCGCCTTCGTCATCACACATGTCATCCTGAGTGAGTAACGCTGGCCTCGCTGTCGTAACCCTACCGTGATGCACGCTACGCTAACCCTACCGTGATGCGCGCTACGCTAACCCTACCGTGATGCGCGCTACGCTAACCCTACCGTGATGGGCGCTACGCTAACCCTACCGTGATGGGCGCTACGCTAACCCTACCGTGATGTGCGCGTGCCGTTGCTTTCTGGTAACGGCACCGCTGAGAATGGTCCTGTTCCCAGTTAAGTTAAGGTCACTTAAAATACGTTCATCGTTATCTTGCAACTAAGGGGACACCTTTATATCATTTCTGTGTTACATAAAAATAAAAAAAAAGCCCCATAATATAATTTCTCTTCCTTCAATACTAAGTTAGCCTTTATAGTCTGGGAATCATTAAATGTAAGTCAAGTGTAAATATAAGGACACAGTCTATGTGAGAAGCTCTTAAACATAATCACTAAGGTAAGGGAAACATAGAAGGTAGAAACCTCGGTGCAACCGGCCTGGTGTTCAGGTGAGTTTGACCGGCCTGGTGTTCAGGTGAGTTTGACCCGCCTGGTGTTCAGGTGAATTTGACCCGCTCAGCGGTGTTTACAGACAAAACAGAGGCCATGCCGGGTCCAGGGCCTCATCTCTGTGATGGATGAGACGGGGCTCTGAGATCTATCGACCGTCCAAACTCCAAACCCTTCTACCCGGCGTCCCCAAACACACACACAGTCACACACACAACAACCCAGCCCCCATCCTCTCCTCCAGAGCGCTCCACTGTTCCCGAGTGTCAGGCTGCCCGGGGAAGCTGCTGATGCCGCTCTTTCAGGTTTTTTAGACACGGGCTGTGTTTTGTGTCGTGTCGTGCAGATCAATCGAGCCCAGGAGAGGAGGGCAGAGCATCGGGCCCGTTGGGGACCGGCGCTCCTGGCAGTGAAGGACCCGGTCGTCATGACCGGTGGAGCCCGGTGTCGTGTCCTCTCCCAGCTGGCTTTTACACATGATTACATTAGGCAGTAATGAGTGGGTTTTGCCTGAGTGAGATTGTGAGTGGCAGGTCTGCTGGATACTCTCTAACTGCAGCAGCCGTGGGGGGGGGGGGGGGGGGGTCGACTGTGGTAATTTTGGGTCATTCCAGCGTGCAGACAAGGGAAGAGATTAGCCTCGAGAGAGAGACACAAACTGTCAGTCGTCATCGGTTATTATACCGTATTGGGCTCAGCCTTTTGATCAGGAGAGTTTACAGTTGACGTTAGCTTACTTGACCAAGCTTAACCTATTGATCCCTCTCATTTGGGCACGCGGGCCTAATTCTCTCCCCATCATTGCCGCTGTGCAGCCAGGCTTTCACAGCGGTGAGCTGCAGGCTGGAGCCGCTATGTTCTGCTCTCATGAATCCACGGGTCCTAATCACAAAAGTGGAAGTTTGTCCGACATGAAAGGAGCGGCGGTTTTAGCAGACGGTCTAATTGAAACCGCATTCCCCCTCCGAACACACGGCTTCTTGTCGTTGTTGTTGTTGTTGTTGTTGTTGTTGTTGTTTTTGTTGTCGTCGCTGCAGCCACTGAGCTATAAAAAGAAAAGCGGCTCGTGGTATTCTGTGACTCGGGCTTCAGTGTCGCGTGGAGACGCCCGGCTCGTTACCGCTTCTGTGGACGTCCAGTGTTTTATGTAACAAACCCCATTCTCCGCAGGATCCAACCGGACAGGCTTCCTCAGCGCCCTGAAAGACAGCCCTGCCAGATATCCTATCAACGCGCGTGAGAGAGAGAAAATAGTGCATGCGTGTGTGCGTGTGCATGGGTGTGTTCGTATCATCTCTTTATTTTCTGTCTGCAGACCCTACCAGCATGGCATTCCCACCGGCGAATGGCATATACAACCGCTCCTGCACTTTATCATCTAATGTCAGCGCTGCAGCTGGCTCCTGAGGGCACATGTGGATGATCATACAGAAAGAGAAGATCAGGGGGGGGGGGGGGGGGGGGGACACACACAATCACACACATGCGTGCCGTGAGCGCCGTATGAGAAATACTAATCTGCATGTGAAACGTGTTTCAAACGAAAAGGCATCTCCGTTCAGTCTGAGAGACTCTGATTTCCATTAGTGAGCAGCAGACGCCCGGCCTCCTCCTCCTCCATGAGCTCCCCATCGCTCTGGCGCCTCCTCGCACACCTGTCACGCAACATTTAGACCTTGATCATGCACACGTACACACGTACACACACACACACTGACAGCCCCACCCCTCAGAGACATTCTCTTTCCCCCTTTCTCTCTGTTTTTCTCTTCCTCTCCCTGCCAGAGGGTGTTGCTCGGTTGATTGTCGTGCATTTACCCGGTTTGCCTGCGAGTTATTCAGGACATTCTGAAAGGACACAGCTGTTTTATGTGCCACATGTAGAGCGTGTGTGTCTAGTAAATCAATTGCTATGACTCAATCTGCTCGTGGTCGATACGTCCTCCTGTGCCGATGCCAAGGTCAAACGCACGAGCCCACATTAGGTCCTGTGTGCATCTCAGCCATTTGTGTGTGTGTGTGTGTGTGTGTGTGTGTGTTGTGTGTGTGTGTGTTGTTTCTATAAAAAAAACATGTATTCCTTGACTCTCTTGCTCCACTGTGCTGGAGGTGGTGGTTTGTTTCTTCTCAGTCTGGTCCATCGTTGGTCTGTCTGGTTTCCACACCTACCTGATCAGCTCAAACCAGACCACCAACGAGGACGTGAGTACCTCTCCCAACACACACACACACACGCACACGCACATACACACACACTCACACAGTTCTCAACCCAGCCCATCTTTCTGTAGCTAGTAGCATCCAGCCAGCGCCGGTGTCATTGAAATATCATTTCATGCTTGGGGGTCGCATGTAATAACTGGCCTCGATTTATTTATTTTTTTCATTTATTTATCTATTGATTCTGGTAAATTGGATCCGTCCCGCTCCCTGCCTCATCCCTTCCCCTCTGTCTCCATGGCTGTGATGGGTGCTGCTGCAGATCAAAGGGTCATGGTCCACAAAGCGGGCGAAGGACAACTACAACCCCTATAGCTACGGCAACATCCTCAACAACTGTAGTGCTGCCCTGTGTGGACCATTACCTCCTAGGTGAGTAGCTGCTGGGCCGGGCCGGACCAGACCACGCCGGGCCACAGACAGGGCTCACCACTTTCACCTCTGGGATTCTCTCTCTCTCTCTCTCTCTTCTCTCTCTCTCTCTCTCTCTCTCTCCTCTCTCTCTCCTGTCATCGCTGCTCCTCTCCTGCGCTAGTCAGTGTCAGACCCACATCTTTGCTCCCCTGTGTGAATCAAACTGTATTTAATAGTGAGAATATAGTTTTCCAAGCCAAGCAGGAATAATTACACATGCTTGGGTGTGTCTCTCCCCCCCCCCCCCCCCCCCCCCTCTGTCGGGGGAGGGCTGTGTCATGACCTTCAGCGTTCGAGATGAACTCGGCTAAATGTTTGTCTGCGTTGCGTCTGCGTGCGGCTGAATTGAAACGGTCCCGACCGGAGGAGACGTGAAGCCGGTCAGACGGTCATCCTCTCACCCGGCGCCGGTCGCCATGACGCCAGAGCACAACAGTTTGATGTAACACATGGACGAGGAACAATCGTCCTTGATTCATTATAGGTAGTTCTTTCTCCATAAACCATTCCCAGATGGCTGGGGGGGGGGGGGGGGGGGGGGGGGGTACACTGAGCGTGTGTAATGTTTGTTGAGGAGGTAACATGGGTGAGATCCTTCTGGTATTTCACACATCATTAGCATGGTTCCCGTTACCTCGGGGAGGGGGGGTGGGGGGGGGGGGGGGTGTTCTCAGATGACAGGTGGCTGCCATCTGCTCTGTGTGTGGGTATGAAGATACCGTATGGAGGGATGCACCCTATACTACTAGTAGGGCCTATAGCATTACCTGCTCACACACACATAAACATAAACATGCTTTCACATAAACACATTCTTCTATCCCATCTCTATTGCTCATCTGTTTTGCTCAAGTAAATTCTTCATTCTACCAGGCATTTGAACATAATGCACATAACAAATACACATTTGGCGTTTCCTGCTCATCATGTCTCTCTCTCTCCCCCTCTCCTTCTCTATCTATATCTCTCTCTCTCTCTCATTCTCTGTCTGTCTGTCTTGTCTCTTTCCAGTCTCATTGACAGGAGAGGCTTCATTCAGTCAGACACACCTCAGCCCGCCTCACACTCAAATGGGACCAGCATATATGCTTCAACGCAGCTTCACACACACATGGTAGGTATTGTGTGTGTGTAACTGTGTGTGTGTAACTGTGTGTGGTTGTGTGTGTGCATGCATCGATGCTCATTTACATGTGGGTGCGCCCTGCTGGTCTTACAGAGGAAACGCTGAGGAAAAGGCTTTTCGTAGAGACACCCGACACTTCTCGTCATCATAGTGACACTTGATTTCACCGTCGTATTTATAATTGCCATGAAGAACACTTTGTGTGCCATTTCTGCTGCGTATGATATATTATGTCCGCGATTCACTTAAAGGGGCACTTTTGATTTGACTGCTGATTTATTTTATTCATACTTTCACACAAAATCTAAAAACTCTATAAACAGTTTTGCACACATTCCCAGTTGTTGAGAGTAAATTTGTTGGATTGAGATTGAGTGGAGTTTGAATATGGCCAGCAGTGATGTCACCGGGGTCATTGAATCCTTGTGTTGTGTTGATTACAGCTCCAGGAAATGATGTAGATGGGAATAATAGCAACACCTTGTCTTATAGGGACCGCTACCTTATCATTTCATTGAGTTGTAATGAACTCATTCAGCGCCATACCCGATGATAGTCGGGTTATCTCGCCAGCGGTTGAGCGCCATAACAGAGTATAGTCAGGTTTTCATTGTTTTTTTCTTTTATTTGATTTTTTTATTCTATGCAATGTCACGGACCTCGGTGTTGCCATAGGAAATCATTCTGAGATCCCTAGAGTGCAATACCGGCCGCATCCCGCTAGGTGGCAGTATCACCCACCCTTTGAAAAAAATTTTCACACTGTGTGTTGCATCTAATTTCCTCCGGGCGGAGAATTTTGGTCCAGGCAAGTCTAGCGGTTCACCCGATCACATTGGAGCGCGTCCATGGCCCCTCGATGCATGTGTTGTGCCGGATTATGTCAGGGACCCGATGGACACCAATACTGGAAATCGCGATCTGACAATTGGAATATTATTTTTGGGATACCTCCTAGTAAAGGTAAGGACTATATGACATCAAGGGGACCTGAGGCATTGATCAGCCTGGCGGCTGAGCGGAAGAAACTCAGTCTGTGACGAGCTTTCACAGCCTTTGGGATCCTCAGCCTTCTCCCAGAGGGGAGCAGGGTGAAGAGGCCGGGGTGGGAGAGGTCGGCCATGATCTTTCTTGCCCTCTTCAGCGCCCTGGAGTCGTGCAGGGACCTGAGGGAGGGCAGGGGACAGCCGATTATGATGAAACATAATACCTATTATATACCTTTCAATTGGAAATAGTAGCGTGTCCAGGCGAGCAACGCAAACGCTTTTAGCTAAATTCACATATTGCTCCATAGCGCCATTTTCAGGAATTAGCCAGGATCACTCTGAAACTATACAATATTCACCACAGTATAACGCAAACGTATACATGAAAAAATTTATTCTTTTTCACATGTTGAACGATGGATAGTTAATGTCAAATGAGCCATAGTATTGTCTCCATAGCTATAATATATAATATAGATATAGCCCTCCAAACATCGCGACGCACAGTGAAAATCCCTATATCTTACAGCGGTGGCGCAGTAGGTACAAGGATAGCTAAAGCGGCTGGCGCCCAAAGTGTTAACACACCACAAGGATTCAATGTCCCTGATGACATCACTGGTGGCCATATTCAAACTCATTTACTCTCAATAACTTTCAAACTAAACTAATGTATGCACAACTGTTTCGAGTTTTTGGACGTGTGTGAGATTATGTGCAAAATAAATCGGCACTGTTTTTCCAAGGAGTGCCCCTTTAAAGGAAAATACCTCCAGTCACCTTTCGACCCCTTTTCCCCTCCTAGCTCCTCCGTTCCACATTATTCATGATAGGCCATCTTGCCGTCCCAGCACTAGTTGTTATAAATTGGGGCAAGTCTGTTTTAAGTGATTCTCTGTCACATAATGACTCCATGTAAAAAGGCTTAACAAGTGCTTAACCCTTTCACTGCCGCACTACCAAACGGTTAACCCTTTCACGGCGACCGTCGGTTGTGTGATAGTAAAGGGTTAACCTTCTGTCGTGTGGCAGTGAAAGGGTTAACAAGCTGAGCGGAGTTCTCTTGATCCTTGACGAGAAACAAACGAGTCACAGTTCACAGCTATAAATACATTCCAACACGAAGCGCTTTCTTATTCCCGCTGGGTGCTTCAAAGTGCCAGGAACTCATTATGAGACATTAAAGTCATTGGCTGAAGGACCGAGGAAGCCCTGTAGAAACTCAACGGCTCTCCGCTACATTCCCAGCTGTGAGTTACGGCTTCGTATTCGCTCCCCCCCCCCCTCAATGGGATATTTACCGCTCAGGGTTTTTTCCGGAGGACTCTGTGACGTTAGGGCCGTCCTTTTGTAGTCTCTCACCTCCCTAAAAGTATTAAGAAGAGCACCCTGAAGCGAGACTGCAGTCTAGTGACGTCGTCTGGTTTTTATCCGTGTTGTCATGGTCATGGGTCCCCGGGCCCCTCTTCTCCTTGTCCCCATGGCGGGCAGGAACAATGCGCGCCACGGATCCCGTGTTTGTGTTCATGTAAATCACGTCGACACTCCCCTCGGTTAAGTGAGCCATACGTGATGGATGAGGCAATCCCATCACTCTTCCTCAAGAATACCCTGCATGCTCTATGAATACTAATGACTTCTCTCCTGGCTTTTATAGCTTGTCACTCTGTCCGTACTGTATCTCAAACGGCCATTGCACCCGTCGAGCAGTGAATGCGGTGTGAATGGATTAGCGGTGTGAAGGTGTTCTCTATGGCAACATTCTCTTATCTGAATCTGTTTAACGGAAAGGTGCAGGATTGTTAGAAGCCGATCCTAATGGTCACTTACCATCCTCTCATAGGACCTTTTGTTTACGTTTCTGAGGAATGGCTCGACTCCTGTTAGCATTAGCAACAATGAGGTATGAAATAATGTCTCTCATTGTGTTAAGCTGTGCCATTTACTTATATAAGCTCTAAATAGTAAGAATAGGTCAAAATAAATAATAATAATAATAATAATAATATACTTTTTTGTAGGACTTTTTCATACCCAATTGACTATTGCTAACAAATGCTAACGGGAGGCTGGGGCTAATTTCTGACATTAAAGGTGCTGTAAGTGGTATTCTTTTGTTAAGTAGCTCTACATTCTGACAGCTATCACTGACACAGAGTGTTTGGTCAGTAACATGGGTGTTCCAGTCCCTCCGCTCTGCAGTAAACAGAGGGCGACAGTGGCTCAAGAGCAGGGATGCGTTGCTCATGGGACGGGGTTGCACGACGTGCAACCATGCTTTGTGAGCAGAAGCGAGTGCACGCACATGCACGGATGTGCACGCGCGTGCACACAGGAATGCGCTGCACTCGACTGATGCACCAACTCGCTAAGTACCCACCTGGTACCCACCCGGTCGTCAGGTGTTACATACCATTCGTAGAGGCAATTAGGCACTGTCTTTAGTGCACGTGGCGTCATTAGCGTGCGTGCAACCAGTGTTGATATGAGCAACGCAACACTGCTCGAGAGGTAAAGCCCCCCGGTTCGATTCCCACTCCTCCTGGGCAGGGTGTCGAAGTGTCCTTGAGCAAGACTCCTTAACCCCTAACTGCTCTCCATGAGCAGGTTGGCACCTTGCATGGTCACCGCTGCTGTCGGTGTGTGATGTGTGAGTGAATGGGTAAAATGTGAGAAACAAATTGTAAAGCGCTTTGGATAAAAACGATATATAAATGCACCATTTACCATTTATTTAAACACAAAATAAATGCTCTGGTATCCCGTTCCCACTTTATCCAATCAGGAGAGAGAACCCTAGATATTCTTTACTTATTTCAAGAAATCTTGCAGAGCCAAATTTGCTTACCGCACTGGCAGATTATTTTACTTGTTTCAAGCACATATTTGCTTAAAAGTTTTAATTTCTTATTTTTGTCAGACCATTTTTGCAATCTCTCCTAATTGGATAAAACAGTTCCGTTTACTGCAGAGCGGAGGGACTGGAAGACCCATGTTACTGACCAAACAGTGATGGCTGTCGGAGTGTAGAGCTATTATTTTAACATGTAGACCACTTATTTGAACAAAAAATTAATACTTTTAAAACAGTGAGGGAGGGAGGGAGGAAGAGGGGTATGTTTAGTGATCAATAGGAAAAGCTCCTAAAGATTCTGAACCTTCCCTTAAATGGCAGACATGTGGACTGGTAGAACTCATGAGGTGACTAACTTGATCTTTCTCTTTCCCTCTTGTCTGTTGACCCCGTTCACCACCCTGCTGTGGTTCCTTCTTCTCACCATTATTTATTTCCATCCCATTATGTTTTGAAACCTCCTCATCTAAACCACATTCTGTGTCCTCTCCTCGTTCTCCTTCTCGCGCTCGTCTCTCTTTTCTCTCTGCACCTCCCCCCGTGTCCTCAGTGTGACCAAGATCAGTGCATTCAGAGCACCAAATTCATTTTGCAGGCCGCAGCCATGCCGCTGCTCCACAGCGACCCCGGCTTACTGGGCGGTGGAGGAGGAGGAGGAGGAGGAGGGGGGCAGAGCGCTCTGGGAGGACCCTGCGCCTACCTGGCCCCCAGCCAGCCCCCGCTGCCCTCCTCCATCCCTGGCCTGGGCTGTGCCGGGGACATGCTGACCCTGAGGGACACGGAGACACACTGCCACCACCACCACCACTTCGTCAGTCCGGATGAGACGCCCTCGCCTCCCGGCCCGCCGCCCTGCCCGGCTCACATGCCTCACGTCCACCCAGCCCAGCTGTACGACCTGGCCAGGCAGGAGGCCCAGCAGTATGACCTGGCCAGGCAGGAGGCCCAGCAGTATGACCTGGCCAGGCAGGAGGCCCAGCAGTATGACCTGGCCAGGCAGGAGGCCCAGCAGGCCCAGCAGTATGACCTGGCCAGGCAGGAGGCCCAGCAGTATGACCTGGCCAGGCAGGAGGCCCAGCAGGCCCAGCAGTATGACCTGGCCAGGCAGGAGGCCCAGCAGTATGACCTGGCCAGGCAGGAGGCCCAGCAGTATAACCTGGCCAGGCAGGAGGCCCAGCAGTACGACCTGACCAGGCAGGAGGCCCAGCAGTATGACCTGACCAGGCAGGAGTCTCACCCGGCACAGCTGTACGACCTGACCAGGCAGGAGTCTCACCCGGCTCAGCTGTACGACCTGACCAGGCAGGAGTCTCACCCGGCTCCGCTGTACGACCTGACCAGGCAGGAGTCTCACCCGGCTCCGCTGTACGACCTGACCAGGCAGGAGTCTCACCCGGCTCAGCTGTACGACCTGACCAGGCAGGAGTCTCACCCGGCTCAGCTGTACGACCTGACCAGGCAGGAGTCTCACCCGGCTCCGCTGTACGACCTGACCAGGCAGGAGTCTCACCCGGCTCCGCTGTACGACCTGACCAGGCAGGAGTCTCACCCGGCTCAGCTGTACGACCTGACCAGGCAGGAGGCTCACCCGGCTCCGCTGTACGACCTGACCAGGCAGGACTCCCTGCATGAGGACTCTGTCAGGGGTCTGGTCAAACTCAGCTCTGTCTGACCCCCGCCTCCACCGCTGGCTGACCCCGCCTCCAGACCCTCCACCGCTGGCTCAGGACCAAAGCCATACCATCTCCACAACAAATACCCTCCCTCTTTTTTTTGTAATAATTTTTTTCTATACACACCCGTGAAGATAAGCTACTCTAGTGCCAAACAGACCAGTTCAGTCTACTGAGCTAGTCGACGAGGACCAAAGTCAAGCCTCCATTCCCCTTCTCCTATTCATCTTAGCATACGGTGGGTAAACCAGGCTAAATCCAGGTCAGATGTGCTCAACTGTTGCCAAAAGCCCATGTGCTCTTTTATCTATAAAGAGAACCTATAACGGTGTATCTGCGTAATCGTCGGAATTCTAAAGTGGATTCCAAGTTATTTCAGTGCCATAATTTGCAGAGGCAAATTAAAGGACACTCCACGGCACTGTCATGGGTCACCAGTCGGACAGATGGGAGTCACACTGCAGGACTTGTTTATAGTTTGCGTGTCATGTATCGTGAGTACGGTGATGCTCTTTTGTAGTGATGGACGTTAGCCAATCGGTGCTGGTTTCACATACGGACACAGTAATCACTTCCTCCTCCTGATTCTGTGGTGCTGAGTGGAAGAGATCGGTCACGTTAGTCCATCAGTTCCATTTACTGCGTTACATTCAGTCCAAATGTGATGCCAAAAACATACAGTAATGTGATTGTGCCAAGAAATATTCATTGACTTCCAGCTGTTGAATTAATGCCTGTGGATATTAATAAATTAACTTTTTATGTACATCTGTCTCTCTCATTAGTGTGTGCTAAGTGACTTCTAAAATCAGCTCAACAATCCATTTAAGAGGCATGAAGTTCCTGAATGCAAGTCAGAATTCCTTTTTGGTGGGAATCAAACTTAATTGTTTATGTGGTCTGTGTTTATCACACTTTGAAGAATAAGAGTACTGATCTGGAATCAATGCTTAGGTCACCATATACACTGCAGTGTCATGGTGCAATGATTTATGAGCCAATCTGGTCTTGAATCAGGTGAGTAAAGCAATGCTGATGCTGATGCAGTGATGTCTAGTCGATATAGAGCGGAGACTTGCTTTTCTTAAGACTGATTTATTGGGACAACCCTTTGAAACAGGAATGATACAGAACACTGGTATGTATAGTTTGTTTAATATATATAGTCAAAAAGTACATCTCAAGATATATGCGCACGATTAATGGTAATGCTTGCTGGTTATTGCTTAGTTCTAGGATGAGATGGTTAAAGGGGACATATTTTGTCTTTTAAAAAAGAATTATACAACCATCTTGAATCTGAAACATGTTTAACAGGTTTTTTTGTTGCAAAGAAACAAGTCTAGATCTAATTTTAACTGTTTTTTCTTCCCTTGTGTTAAATGTGCCGTCTTGGTGGATATAGCTACACACCAAATTTGGTATCAATTATTCCCTTCCCTGGCTGGCCCGAGAGTAAAAGCAACAAAATAAAAATTACAAAATGTGCAGCACATTTAGTGGGCAGTGTTCCTGACTAAAGCTAAGAGGTTGCTGGTGCCCCCTTGTGACATCACAGAGGGCAATGTTTAGGAACAACTTGTTCATCTGAGGTTCTCCCCGGCGCCTAAATAACGTTTCAGACTGCTGTAGGCAAAACCCTTTTCCCATAATATGTCCCCTTTCAAATGAAACGTGAGTCACTCGTGAGTCTAATAATAAAAAGATGAAGGATACACAGAAATACATAAATAATCTGATGGATGTTAAGATTTGCATAGAGTTATGATGTTAACGTATCATAAGGAACCACTCAATAATACGTATCCATAATGGTTCACTCATGGTCTTATTTGGATATTGATTTAATAGAACTGTGCTTCGAGTAATGGTTATGTGCCTATGGAATATATTCATTTACAATTACAATGGAATTAGGTAGCTTATCCTCTGATGATGCACTTTTTGGTCAGTAGATTAGTCCCTAAACAAACCCACAAGGATTCCCTGAATAAACATACCTAGTCCTTCTTCCATGCATCAAAGACTTGAACGGATTCGATCCATGAATGGTAAAAAAAAAAAAAAAAAAAAAATTATTTAGTTTGAGAGTCTAGCGAGTGACGGTACACACACTCCTGCTGCGACTCAGTGGCCTGAGTTACTTTGTCAAAATTACTAATACATTCCCACCCTACTTGTTCACTTTGCCAAGTAGTAAACATTTGCGAATTACATTCAAAACAAATAACCTCAAAATATATATGTATGCATGTGTGCAGCATGCATTGCATTAGTGCACGTTTTCATCGATGGAACCACTTTTAAAAACAGATGACTGGGTAAGAAATAACCAAACCACACACACACACAGAGAATGAATACTAAGGATTGGACGGAGGATGTGCAGCTGAGCTTAGCAGTATGTGGTACTGTTGTGGAAAGTTGTTCCAAGGCTTTGGTTGGAGAGCGCGGCGTCTCTGGCGGCTGATGGGGTCGGGAGGTCCGGGGCTACCACAGCTTGACGTCCAGCAGCTGATGGGGTCGGGAGGTCCGGGGCTACCACAGCTTGACGTCCAGCAGCTGCACGTCTCCCAGGATCTCCAGCTCGTTGACGCTGAGCAGGTCCTGCACCCTGTGCTTATAGTCCAGCTGGTGGACGCCATTCACGGCGACTTTAAACTGCTTATCATCACACAGGATGATCATCTGCAGAACACGGAGCGGCGGGAGAGAGGGGGGTCATGGAGATGATGAGGACCACATGGGAAGGGGAAGGAGAGTATATCAATGCAGCTCTACGGTATCTTTAAAAAAGGAACATGCCAACATTTTGGGAAATTAGCTTATCGTCTTCTCCAGAGAGAGACAAGAAGATAGATACCGGTTTCCTCTCTGTGCGTTCAGTAGAAAGCTATCTGGCTGCACGTTAGCCTAGCTTAGCACAATGAATGGAATGGAATGGAAGCAGACACGAGGAACACCTCCCCCGAAGGCTAACCGGCACGGTCCGCTTCCATTCATTCATCCTCTGGAGAAGACGAAAGGGGAACTATTTTACTATTTCTTTCACTATTTGGGCAATTTTACACAATTCCTGAGAGTTTATGGAACACATCTGTAAGGTTTTTTTCAAAAAAATTCATTGTTTTGTATTTTTAATCAAGTACCGGTACTCAAAAACAGCATTTTTCTAAGTCAAAATTTTAAGCTGTTTTGAGGCTGGGCTCTGCCCATACTCAGAATGCGATTTGAGTGACAGGAGAGAGAGAGAGAGACATTGACGCGCAGGGGCCAAGCGGTCTCTTAATGAGTAATACAGGTGGCTGGCAGTTGGCTACAAGCATAGATGCATAGCTGGCAGTTGGCTAGCCAGCATAGATGGGGCGGGTGTTATTATGCAGATGAGAAACCTCTGACGTCACAGATACGCTAAATTTCAGATGACTCACTTGAGTGAGGGACAATATTGCGAGATGAGAATTGGACGAATGCGCCAAATTGAGAATTAGAGACATAGATCCTATTAATATAAGTCCACATAGCTAGAAAATAATGCTAAACACTGGAAAAGGCCATTTATAAGATAGTTCCCCTTTAAATTAATGTGTGTTTTACTAAACACTAATGAAGACTATTCCCTCTAGATTAGCCAGAGATAACCTCCCAAATGTAATCTGAAGTTACGGTTTATACTTTATAGTCCCTCAAACACGACGAAATTAACTCGACGATGGGGAAGCCGTTGTACCTCAAAGTACTCCCCGGCAGAGAAGGGGAAGCTGGGCAGATTGGTCTCCTCGGGGCCCCAGCAGTTGGACAGGTAGGAGTTGCGGACGATGGAGCTCGCCTTCATACGGGGGTTCAAATGGAGTGCAATGTCTTCGCTGTTGCCCACTCTCAGGTTCACACAAAAGCTGGAACATACAAGCAAAGGTATTGCGTTTGGTAGCTTTTCACACCCAGATGAAGTTGTTTTGCTGGTGTGTCGGAGAGAAAGAAAGAAATCAACTTAAAAAACGTGCTTGTACTGAGGTGGAAGAATGGACCTCTGGCTCAAACCCTCCCTCTTTTCTTGATCCTTCAAATCACAACCGTTGCTTTCCTCATACAAATGTCCAGATGGAAGACAGATTGATTGATTGATTGAAAAGTTTATTAACAGATTGCAGAATGGGTACAGTACAGCTCAATACATACAATTGTTAAGGGGATGCAGACCAGAGAAAGACTTTCGTCTTGTTTACATCAGGGTCCCCCATTTTCAATTCATCATATGACACACACGACATACAGATAGACAGTACTGCTACATCTATACATTTATGACATACCAGATTTGCAAATACAGTACCGTTTGTGATACCAAAAAAAATCCAGAAAAAGAGTGTATATACATTTGACATAGAAACTGTACATTGGAGGAGGTTGGGTAGGTGGGGTGGGGTTGGGTGGGGCTGTACATTGGAGGTGGGGGGGGGTTGGGTAGGGCGGGGACACACTGTACACTGTACATTGGAATACTGACATACATTTGACATAGAAACTGTACATTGGAGGAGGTTGGGTAGTTGGAGTGGGGTTGGGTGGGGCTGTACATTGGAGGTGGGGGGGGGGACACACACTGTACATTGGAATACTGACAAAGCCATACTTGGTCTTTACTGTACAACTGGGTTAGGACATTTGTAGGGGCCAGTTTCGAATTGCAGTCTCCCGTAGGTGTTCTTTGAGAGTGTTTTTGAAAGTGGGTAGTGATTCACATTCCTTTACAGCTTTGGGTAGGGCGTTCCACATTGATGTGGCATAATTGCGAAACGTGTTTAGTCCCTTGTTTGAGCCGAATCTGGGTTTCACATGATTTGTGGAGCTCCCTCTGGTGTTGTGATCGTGGTATTCACTGACCTTTGGGAAGTATTTTGACATGTACATGGGTACCTTGGTCGTGTAGTGTATCTTGTAGACCAGGCCCATTGCAAGTTGCTGTACTCTAAGCCATCCTAGGTTGGCAAAGTGGGCAGGGGTGAGGTGGGTTCTAGGAGTCAGGTCAAGCAGTAGTCTGACTAGTTTGTTTTGAGATGTTTGTAATTTGGTTTTTAGTGCCTTTGAGGTGCTTTGGTACCATGAGGTGCAAGCATAGTCGTAGTACCCTTGAATGAGTGCTCCTGCCAGAGTCTTCAGGGTATTCTTGTTTACCAGAGAGCAGATCCGGTACAAGAATCGAGTTCGTTGGTTGACTTTTTTTATTACATTGGATGCCATTTTGTCACAGGAAAGATTAGCCTCTAGGATGGATCCCAGGTAGGTAATTTCATCTTTCCTTGTGACAATATTGTCACCCACTGTAATAGTTGTGATTGGAAGATCAAGAAAAGAGGGCGGAGCTTGATAGATCAATGCCGGAGCTCCACAACGCTGGCGTGACATCAGGTGGGTCATGTGAGGAGCCTTCTCGCGTAGCCAGACCTCTCTCTCTCCACACTATGTTAGCGCAGGCAGCGCCGGAGAGAGGCTCTGGCTTAACGACCCATTATTCTGGTATAAGGGGGAAAACACTTTGGCTTGTTTGTATTTCTTTAAACCAATCACAATCATCCTGGACGCTGCTATGTCCAGGATGCAGCGATGGTGCCCTTGCAAAATAGTGTCGCAGATAGTGGAAGGGGAGGAGAATTCCGACTGAAATAGTCAGCCAATGGCGTGATTATACCAACGATCAAGATGTGCTTTCATTTGAGGGTATTTACTTTTTTTTTTTTTTGATCCACTTTTTCTCCCATTTTTTTTTCTATATTTTTCTCCCATCCCAATTTCGTATCATCCAATTCAACCCTCCCCTGTCACGAACGCTGTTTCTTGCCTCCCACAAGCCGGCTGCAATGTGGACTAAGTCATACATAGCACAAGTCCCCTCCGGTACTTGAGGTAACAGCAGTCGCATCTTTTCACCTGCGCAGCTCGGTCTCTCAGTGTCGAGGAGTAACGCGTGGGAGGCTCACGCTGCCCCCGACACTTCCTGATTCTACTGCGCAGGCGCACCAACCGACTTGTAGGAGTCGCTTGTTCACAACGTTCGATCCCCACCCTTCAGTTTTTCCCTCCCCGTAATACGGCCAATGTGTATTACTGCGGACGACCAGCCAAACTGAAAAACAATGTGGAGAGCTGGATTCGAACACGCGAATCCTAGCGTCTCCACACTGGTGGCGAGTGCCTTAGACCACTACACCACCTAGCCGCCCATTTGAGGGTATTTACATCCAAATCAGGTGAACGGTGTAGGAATTACAACAAGTTCTATGTGCCTCCTCTTTTTTAAGGGATCAAAAGGTAATTGGACAAACTAACAATCCATAAATAAAACGGTTCACTTTCCCCGGTGAAGTCCATTGTGGTGGCGTACAGAGCCAAGATTGTGTCAATGTCCAAATATTTATGGACCCGACTGTAAATCGTGCATCGAAAAGCCACCAACAAACAGAATCATGATGATCTACAGTAAGGACTGCCACATCGCTGTGCTGTTGCTAGCTAACGTTGGCTTCCAGTGCAGTACTGACGTTAGTGTTGCCAAAGACAGTATGTAGTGGTTAGAAGGCATCCGCATTGTGGACTCCTGACCCGCCTGACCTCACGGCAGCTTCATGGAACTCTGCCATCTGGCACTTCAATCATTTTGACACCTGGCTTCCCCGTCTACTGTACCTGTGTGGATACAGACTGGTCTGTCCTTTGATAGTGATGGTGTGTCCTGCACTCAAACCCTTCCCCAGTTTACCCCTGAAGGGAAGGTTCTGGAAAAGAAAAGAAATCATCAGATTAAATTGTATTCAGTGCTAACAGTCAGTGATTTTCATAGGGATATAACACACACACAGCAAGAAACACGACACTACTTACGTAGCACAACATGCACAGTAGGTAGTATTAATGTGATTATCTTGCTACTTTCATCAGAGGTTCATATGATCCTGAGACAAGTGTATTCCAGTAATATTTGTGTTATTACCGCTGCCATATTGAAATGTACTTGGGTTGCTTGCTACGTTACATGAGGTAGAATCTGTAATGCCGTCCAACAGCGCCCTCTAGGCAAAAGATCCCTGCTTGGTATTGCGCTTTGTTGCCTTTTTTGTTTTGATCTGACATATGGGTTAACCCTTTCACTGCCACACGACAGAAGGTTAACCCTTTACTATCACACAACCGACGGTCGCCGGGATGCGTGAATATTTTCGGCAACCAACTTGTGCTTAGCGTTTCTCTGATTGGCCACTACGCCCATGTGACCGCGGCAGCGCGAGAGAGCTGCAGCGCAGAAATAGGCTGTCTATTGCCTCGCGCTGCAGCGCGGAAATAGGCTGTCTATTGCCATTCTCTAAGACAAACTCTAACCTTAACCAGCTCCTTAACAGCGCCTAAACTTAACCCTTCTAACCATAACCAACTCCGAAACAATGCCTAACCTTAACCAACTCCGAAACAATGCTTAAAGTTAACATGCCTAAACTTAACCGGCGAAAGAATGCACGCTTAAAAAAAAAAATAATAATTGAAGGGAATCGAACTTGTTACCAACGGACCGCATGATCCACAGCAAGGCAGCGCTGCCAGTTGAGCTAGTTCTCGATAGTAAAAAAGGGGGGATTACTGCTACATAATGCTGCCGCGACGGAGCTCCGCGGCAGAGCGGAGCGGCTGCTGCCGCGTCGCCGCGGGGGCGTGGCTAGACGCAAGTTGGGCGTGGCTAGACACAAGTTGGTTGCCTTTAATATTTAGGCCGCCGGGATGGGTCAAGCACAGAGAGGCATTTCATCGGCGACCCAATGCATGCGTGTGTTCCAGTGTGTCGCCCATCTTACATGTGTGTGTTCATCTGCATGACAAATAAAGACTTCTTCTTCTTCAGACAAGAGCACAAAATCAATGCAAATAAAGCGCAATACCACGTTGTCATCTTTTGCCTAGAGGTTGCGGTTTGACGACATTACAGATGACCTTTAAACTAGTTTATGGGCAGTGTGATGATTTAACAACAAGGGAGGTGATTTCTAGGAAAAAAGTGATTTCTCCTAATAAGATTATTTCAAAATTCCAGGCCCAGTTGATGTGGAGGTGAATTTAACTAGAAACATTCTAAACTGTAGTTTGCCAGTTTAGTTTTGAATCGCATAGATAATTCATTGCCGTTGTACGACAGCTGGTGCCGCATGACTTCAGAATTCTGAACAGAAGAAGGTCTGATGGAAGAGCGCAGACTTCCAGGCAACAGAGACTCACCAGGTCACCTGATGACGAGAGCAAAGCCTGGAAAAGCAAAATAACAAAAACAAACTGCATTTACTCACATAAAGTCTTGTGATTTCTCAAAACAAACCGCATTTACTCATGTAAAGTCTTGTGATTTCACAAAACAAGTGAACCAAAGTGAACTCTATCCCATGCTATTCTCTCGTGTGAAACATGCAAAGAATACGTTTTTTTCAACATCCTTACATTTGGTTGTGTGACTTTGTTCACTATGGAAGGGAGAGGACTTGCACTCTAAAGTTAGAAGTGACAAAACACAGGGAATATGATACATTTAAGACATTTATTTTAAAGATAAACTTAATTTAAAAAGAAAATCATTTAGTTACAATATCACAGCTATACATTACTGCGAACACACTGCAAAATATTAGTCTTGAATCCAAATGCTAGATATGGGGCTTGAGATTTACTTACAGAGAGTGGGATGAAGCCGATTGCCTGCACATCGACCTTCCCAGAGATGTTCATCGTGTCTACTTTGTCTAGATCCAGCCTATGTTTGTACTCCAACACATGAACGCCATTCACTGCCACCTAAAACAAGAGATGGGGACACAAAGAGAAACTAAACTAAACACATGGACTCCTCACTTTTCCCAAATAACCCAACGAGGTTCACCATCATTTAGTTTGCAAGTTAAAAGGAAGTGGATAAGGACCAGCTAGCCTAGCTGTTGGCGAAAAAACACCTTTTTTAGTTTTAAGCTAGGCTAGTGGTCCGTATCCACTTCCATTAATTTGCGCTAAACTAGGCTAGCTTTCTACTGAACGCAACATTTCCCATAATGTTGCTGTGTTCTTTTAACAGCACAAATTACAGATACAGACGGTCCTCCTGAGCTGTATTTGGGTGGTCTTGGCAAGAAAAGGAGTTAACCAATAATCTACATGAAGGGTTTCTCTCAATTTCTTCTTAACTTTCTGCAGCTATTTTCTAAATGTTTAAGCCAGTTCATTTAATGGTTACCACAGCCAACCAAGATAACCATCTCACAATGTCACAGAAAAACACTGATTTATGCAGGTTATTCGGGTCATTCATTATAGAATAAGAATAAACACATGCAATACTTTTGGAATGGAATGCCATCCATTTTAAGAATTCACACCACTCTTTCTTAACTCAATCAGCGCCAGGGGTCGGGGTGCCAGGGGGTGCTAGAGCGCCATCGCTTTAATCAATGGGGAGACTGGGACATTTGGGAGTGCTTAAAATATATCAGCATCGCAGATGTAACGTTGTAAACGCTAGTCGTGCCGGAGTATTTAAACCCCGCCCGCACGGCTCAGATCGGCCCAGAAAAGAAACTACACCATTTCTAATGGAGTGCAATACAGCGGTGGTTTTTGCCCTTTTGCGAGCTCAGACCCATTCCCAATGATAACATCAGGCTGGATAGATGAAAAATGTATGGATATAGCTAATAAAAGAAATAACGATTAAAACCTGACTTTTCTCGTGATTGACGCTGAACGGTTGGCGAGTTAACCCGACTTTTTCCGTGATTGGCGCAGAATGAGTTAAAGCTAGAGAACCCTCCAATCGGTGATGTAACTGGGATGTTAAATTTGGGGCTGCTCCATAGACAATGAATGGCTCCGACTTTATGAGGGCATAAAATGTTTGCATGAGCTCTTAAACCCAAATTAGTTTTTTTTTTTAATTCTGACGAAAAACCTTCTACAAATGCTAGAATATAAACCTCAGTAAGAATGGTGCGTGTTCACAAATACATTCTTAAAATGGCGGTGGCACTTCCCTTTAAAACGGGAAATTCTGGTATTTTTTTTAACCTGGACGCTATTTTTCTATCATTTGGTGTCTAAATTAATAATAGGGACAAAATGTTTTGGATTTGGTATTGGTATTGACAGAGATCGCTTTAGCCATCAGCCGCAAAACAGGCTGCAATGTAATCACACAGGGCATTCACGTCAAAGTACGTCCACTAAAAGAGCTTTATTTTGCCACTAAAAGGCTCAGATTGTCATTATGTGTCTGACAACATTATGTGAAGGATCCTTACAGAGAAAGACCTTTGTGTTTACGCTTCTTCCGGTCTCTGTTTATCCATTCCACTATTTATGGCCAGGGGTGTTTTTCTGATGTTTACAAAAGAAGTCGCAAAGGGGAAATAAATCTACCGTATATAGATATTTTATAATCAGTCAGTTGATATTTTGTACATACTAGTCGCTTTTTGAGTGATTGTTTTTGCGGTTATCCTGCCAAACTTTTGTGTGTACTGATGCCAGGTCAACACAATAACTTTAGCTACAATAACATTACCTCCACTGTCTACAACAGGTCTCTCTGCTCTTGGAACAACATTTGGCTTTAGGAAAAGGTGCTTTGGTACAGGATTTCTTCTCTTGGACTGGCAGTAGTCATCAGGGTCAAAATTATCTCTACATGATTCCCTTATGTAAACAAGACAAAAGTCTTTTTCTGGTCTGCATCCTCTTAGCAGTTGTTTGTATTGAGCCGGCCCGTACTGTATTGTACCCATTCTGCAATATGTTAATAAAGTTTTCAATCAATCAATCACAGACCCAATGGTCTGAAAGGCACAGTGTACAGACAGGAGTGTGTTCATCCATTTGTTTTCAGCGTGTCCTTATCCAACAAAAGGTAGTCTGTGAAAACTGTGTGAAGTCCGTGGCTAAATAAGCTCTTTTAGTGGACGTATTTTGACGTGCATGAATGCCCCGTATGATTACATTGCAGCCTGTTTTGTGGCTGCCGGCTGAAGCGATCTCTCTCAATACTGGACCAATTACAAAAATTGTTGTCGCCATTATTCATTTTAAATACCAGAATCCCCCTTTCAATTGACACTGCTAGAAAAGTTGTAATGAAACTGAAGCCATATTTTCAGAAAATTCACCTAAATGTACATACCCAAGTAAATGGAGGTTTGCTCCACTTCTACAAGGCCCATTTGCATGTTCCTCATATCGAGGGACATCTATGTACCTCAGGGAATGTATTCCAAGTGTCAGAAATATTGTGTCTGTTACTATGCTTGAGTAAATTGTAATGAACCAAAGGAGAATATAAATTATTTTTTATTCTTTTCCATCTTTGACAGTGAATAACACCATGCTAACATTGACCAGAAATTGCCACTGAGCTCATTGTGTACAAACAAATCTAAGCAAATTAATAAAGGGCAGATGATTTACAGGGGGTTTTGTAGACACAGTACTGAATTTTGCCATCCGGACACATGTAATTTGAAATATGAATATAGAATATCAGGCCTATGGGCGGCTACGTGGCGTAGTGGGCAAGGCGCTCGCCACGAATGCGGAGACGCTGGGCTCGCCTGTTCGAGCCCAGCGCTCCACATTGCTTTCAGTTTAGCTGGTCGTTCATACTAATACACATTGGCCGTATTAGGGGGTGGGAAACTGATGGGTGGGGATCGGGCGTTGTGGACAGCGACTCCTACCGGTCGGTTGGTGCGCCTGCGCAGTAGAATCAGGAAGTGTCGGGGGCAGCGTGAGCCTCCCACGCGTTACTCCTCGCCACTGAGAGATCGAGCTGCGCAGGTGAAAAGATGCGACTGCTGTTACCTCAAGTACCGGAGGGGACTTGTGCTATGTATGACTTAGTCCACATTGCAGCCGGCTTGTGGGAGGCAAGAAACAGCGTTCGTGACAGGGGAGGGTTGAATTGGATGATACGAAATTGGGATGGGAGAAAATATAGAAAATGGGAGAAAAAGTGGATAAAAAAAAAAGAATATCAGGCCTATAAATTACCTTATTATGGCCAAGTCATACATCTATGGATCGGGCCAAATCTCCTCTTTCTAATGGCAGAGGTAAATCTGGATTTAGTACCACCAGGCGCCCGTTACAGGGCAGCAAATACCATGAATGAAATAGTTACTTTTGTATAATGTCCATAGCTCTGCCATTTTTTACAGGATTGCAACGCAGTTTTTATCCTAGACGTTCACAGAAAGGTAAAGAAACAATATACGTTGTATTTTATGGCAATAACGCTGAAGTTTGTTCGACCCGTGAGATATAAACACGATTTTCACATCAATATTTGTAAAAGAAAAATGGTTGGACTACAGTTTGTATGCGGCTGGTGTGAGCTGGGTAGTGTAGTTGAAACCATCTAAGGTTTTCCGGGGCAATGCGCAGATTTTTATAAGCTCATATTTCACTAATAACACTTAATATCATTGGTAAACAAATGTAGTGCTGAAAATATACACTTTGACTGCTGTTTTGATAGGGTTAGGGTCTTTACTCTTGGCTACATTTGGAAAAGAAATGCAACATCACTTAATACAAACTGTATTGATCTATTTGTGACGTGAAATTAATATTTTTCAACGGACGTTATGAATTTAGATGTGATTATCTCACCTTGAACACATCTTTCTGCACCAAGACAATGATCTCAAATGATGAGCCTTGGTCGAAGGGCATCTTGTACAGGATTTCCTCCTTCCCCCAGTGCTCCTTCTGTAGAGTGTTGCAGACGATGCATGGAGATCTCTTGAATCTTGGGTTGAAGTGAAAGGCTATGTCCGCTCTTGGCTTTACACTGCTGCCACATGTGAAATCTATTTGAAACCTGGAACAACATCACAGCAGTCTGTCAACAATGTAAATTTTACTCATAGGTAACATGATAAATTATCATAAAAACTTCATCAATGATGTAAAACAAAAACAAACCCAGAGAGCTTTGGAAATTACTCAACAACCAACTAGGCTGCAGTAAGAAACTGAAAACCAGATTTACAAACATCAACATCTTAAGCTGCAAGGGCCCACATGAGGGCCCTTTTGAGGACGATTTGCCCACCGGCACTTTGGCGACCTCTAGTGGGTCGGGTGTGCATATTTTTTAATGCAATATATATATCGAATTAAAGTCGCATTTGTTGCCTGTCGATAGCCCTTTCAGGTGACAAAATCCGTTCAGCGGTTCTCGAATTACATGCCGATATTTGAGGCTTGCGCAAAGTACACGATATTGCGCAAATACTACTCCCTTGGGGTCTAGTTCCGTCAATCATTTGGCGATCTCGAAAATGATTGGACAGGGTTGTAGCCAATGAGTGTGGCTTTCCAATGATACCCCACCTGGGGATGTACGAATCAGGGATCTAGGTGAAAAACTCATGAGCGAAAACAGGAAAAGAAAGACCGCCGAATGAATTGAAGTCTATGAGAAAACTGAGCTTTTCTTTTGTACACAGTTTACCAAAATCACTCCTAATCACTAATTTCTGAACGGATCTTTATGATTTGGACATGTACTACATAAGGCTTCAGGCTATGGATCCTGGGAGTTTTTTAAGCCATACGAATTTCTGGGGAAATACTACTTCTGGACTACTAACTACTACAGAAAAACTTGAGTAACAAGTTTTTCTACTACTCAAGTTCAGATGTTACTCTATTTCATTAGCACTAAAAGTTATCTTTCTTTATTGTATCATACACTTCAGAATGTTATCTTTCAAAAGAGACCAGGCTTATGCATGTGCTATAAGTATAAAGTATAATATTTTGGTTTGCAAAAAAGGTATGCAGTCCTCAAACTAAAACAAAAATGGCTACTTTTCTGGCCGCATGTTAAGAGGTTTTAAAGGGGAACTATCTTATAAATGGCCTTTTTGAGTGTTTAGCATTGTTTCCTAGCTATGTGAACTTATATTAATATGATCTATGTCTCAAAATTCTCATATTGGCGCATTCTTCCAATTCTCCTCTCACAATATTCACCCTCACTGAACTGAGTCATTTGAAAATGTGCGCGATTTGTGATGTCAGAGAGACACCGCTGCATGTTAATGAAGAGGTGCAAGATGAGCTGCACACAGTTCTGCTGCCCAGGCTCAAAACGGCTCGAGATCTTGAGGTAGAAAAATGCTGTTTTTGAGGACTTGATTAGAAATACAAAACAATGAATAAAAAATATATATATATTACAGAGGTGTTCCATAGACTCACAGGAATTGTGTAAAAGTGCCCAAATAGTGAAAGAAATAGTAAAATAGTTCCCCTTTAAGACAGAAAACACTCATCACAGACAAGCTGAATGTGGCCAATTACTTAAACATATTCTTTACAAACATAGCCACAACACTGGTTAATAAACGAACCTCCCACTCTGGGCATTTGAGTAGAACACATCCTAGCCTACTACAAAAACCTAGGGGTTCGCAAAGACGACTTCAAACTCGAAATGGTAACAACGGATGAGGTGTTCAAAAAACTGAGCGCCCTCCTACCTAACAAGGCCACTGGCCATGACAATATCCCCTCCAAATTCCTCAGAGACTCAGCAGCCACCATCACCCCAGTCATCACCCACATAATAAACCTCTCCATAAAACAGGGACATGTCCCCAAATATTTCAAAATTGCGAGAGTGACCCCCCCTGCACAAAAAGGCAGCAAATTAGACCCAGGCAACTACCGTGGAAAAAATTGTCTACGAACATGTCAAAAAGTACTTCGCGGGAAAAAAAGCTAATCTACGAATTCCAATCTGGCTTCAGAACATCCCATTCCACTGACACCAGGGTTTCCGTTAGAATTTTTTTTTGCAGGTCTGAGTGTCCGGTAGATTTCAATCTACCGGACAAATGGGATAAATTCCGGTCAGAGTTTATTGAGCTTAAAAACAATTGATATGCCTATATAAAGAATGACATCATCAAGGCATTTATAATATTTTAACTTAAAACTAGGCTACTTTTGCGTATATACAGTCATTAATATATTCCAAATAAAATAAGTCCCTCGAAACTTCGTGCTGCTGCCGACTTGAGGTGTCGGTGGGCAGTCTGCCCGACCTTAATAAACAGCAGTCTGTTATAATCACATTTTTATGAGCTAACGAATTCCGTTATATTGGACATTTGTATTAATTATATCAAGCGAAGAACTGAGAAATTTGGCAGAGAGAGACGGCAACATTATCATGGGTTTGCGTGATGTATATCTCCACCTCCCAACGAGGTGGTGCTGGTCATAATGTCCTGTGAAAATAATTCCCTCTAAACACAATTTGATTATTTGAATTGTATTAAAATAGGCTAAAATTAAATAGCCTATGCAATCATTTGTTTCATCGTTGCTTCACCAAGCAGCCGGTCTAATAATGACATCCTGTTGTCAGCGCGAGCTGGCTGCTGATATATTTACGTGAAGCATGAAGCAGCAGTGTTTTTAGGTCCGGTCTGGAAACCGCTCAGCAGCGCCCCCACCCAACAGCTGAATTGCCAATGGCTGAATTGGAGTACTGCACCCTGCCGGCCGGCAGATGGATGCTTCTCGCAAATATATCAGCAGCCAGCTCGCGCTGACAACAGGATGTCATTATTAGACCGGCTGTTTGGTGAAGCAACGATGAAACAAATGTAATGATTGTTTGTTTCGTTCATCGCATAGGCTATTTAATTTTAGCCTATTTTAATACAATTCAAATAATCAAATTGTGTTTAGAGGGAATTATTTTCACCGGACATTATGACCGGAGAGATTAAATATGTCGGACTTCAACAGATTTTGCCGGTCAAATACCGGTAATTACCGGCTAACGGAAACGCTGACTGACACATGCCTTCTCTATTTGAACGACCACATAAAACACGAAGTGGACGCGGGCAAATACTGTGGCATGGTCATGGTGGACCTCCAAAAGGCTTTCAACACTGTCAATCACTCCATTCTGATTCATAAGCTGCTAAAAGCAATTGGTTTTGATAGTTCATCAGTGACCTGGATGCAATCCTACCTGGAGGGGAGAGAACAGATGGTGGAGGTGAGCGGTACACTGCCCCCCCCCCCCCTCCCAGTGAGCTGTGGTGTTCCACAAGGAAGCATACTAGGACCTTTACTGTTCCTAATTTATGCAAATGACATGTCATCAGCTTGTGACTGCAACTTGTTCCTTTTCGCAGACGACTCAGCCCTGCTGGTCTCTGACAGGGACAAGTTGCAGGTTGAAAAAGCCCTGAACTCGGCATTATCTGGACCTGGCTTGCTGATAACAAACTATCATTATACCTGGGTAAAACAGAATCCATTCTCTTTGGATCAAATAGCAAACTCAGCAAGGCCAACGGCTTCTCTGTTACAGTGGGTGACATTATTGTCACAAGGAAAGATGAAATTACCTACCTGGGCCCTCATTTATCAATAATGCGTAGAAAGTGTTCTATTTTTGTTCCTACGCAAGGAATTTAGAATGTCTCTACGCACAGATTTATCAACCGTGCGTGCACAGGTCATACGCACACTCCATGTTGATAAATACCATTGTTCTTACCGTCTATTATCCATATGGTACTGAAACACCCCCATGGGATGTGAAATAATGCCGAGCGAACTATGAGAAACTTCACTAGAGCGCGATTGATCATGGAGGTGTAACCAACAAATTGAACGTATACAGCATTTCCCGCTGTGAACAATCTTATTTGGAAACATGACACAGAATAATAGTATTTAGCGTTTTATTTTAAACAATATTTAATCGTATGATTATAGATATTTTTTGAGAATAAATAAATCCAATGAAGTTGTCAAGTTCACAGACAACTCCGCTGAGGAGGAGGGGGCGTGTATATCGTCGGTGCCAAGGATGTTGACTGACCCAGTCCTGCTACAGAACCAGCACATTGACAGAAATAAATGACAAGCTGACCCGACATTAAGCACTGTAATGACTGAAATGAAATCAATTTCAGCAGGCCAACTCTGCGCTCTACAATGCCTATTGTGCGCTTGTGAGCCTGTGGTGTTGGACAGTCATCATTATGGCTTCAGTGGATAACCCTGATCTGCATTTAAGTTATGTTTTAATTACAGATACCCCAGTAATAACATTACAATTGATTTAAATACAATTATGATATTGTATTATGATCAGTGATGGCTGTACAATACTGATTCTGAATGAGTCGTGTTCCTCCCAGCCACCGGCAATGACATTATCAGCCAAAATGTGCATCGCAGATTATCTGTACATTGAACGAGTGGAATCCCGTTCACATAACTGGATTTGTTTATTGATGGAGCTTTGAAAGCTACATGGGTACAGTCTATTACTACGATGATGTTGGGTAACCTGGCGTAAAATCCTCTCTTGGCCTCCTGTTATTGATATATGGATTTTGTATGTAGTTGGGGATTGGGGAAATTATAGCCCCTTTCGTGACTGTGATGCACCGAGTGAATCGGTGCATCACAGTCACGAAAGGGGCTAGGGAAATTACGACATCCAACACTGCGTTTTGCTCCACGCTCAAATTTGGGTCCCAAATTGTGGTACAAATCAAGGAGAATGTGTCTTGGGTAGTGGACTCTACTTAATATTATTATGTTCTCTCTCTGCAAATAGACTGCCCTATATCTCTGAAAACATCTGAGCGCACACCGCGAGAAGTATTCCTATAATAACGCTATGAACCAGGCTGAATTCATTCAGAAATACCTATTCCAAATGCTATTTATAGGGTTTGAAAATAATTACACTAATGTCGCTATTTTACAATTAACTATAATGAATTACGGGTCATACAGAACACGTCACTGTTGAAACTAATGCATGAAACTGATGAAAGCATATTCCGTCCATCTGCAGTCTTCATATTCTACCGCTGGGCGCAATGTACTCTGAGCTGTGCGTAGATATACTCACAATCTCAAGCACACGTTCAATGATAAGTCCCACACTTTGCTTAGAAATTATCGTACGCACGGTTTACGCACATATCTGTGCGTACGCAGTTGCACCATTGATAAATGAGGGCCCTGGGTTCCATTCTAGAGGCAAATCTTTCCTGTGACAAAATGGCAACCAATGTAATCAAAAAAGTCAACCAACAAACAAGATTCTTGTACCAGATCTCCTCTCTGGTAAACAAGAATACCTTGAAGACTCTAACAGGAGCACTCATTCAAGGGTACTACGACTATGCTTGCACCTCTTGGTACCAAAGCACCTCAAAGGCCCTAAAAACAAGGCTACAAACATCACAAAACAAACTGGTCAGACTACTGCTTGTCCTTACTCATAAAACCCACCTTACCCCTGCACATTTTGACAATTTGACAAGAGTACAGCAACTTAGAGCTGCCGCGATTACCGCATTACCGCGGTATCGCTGTTACATCACGGCCACCGCAGAGTAGGCTGAATACCGCGTCACCGCTGTTTTTTATAATAATAATAATAAATTACCCTCCTCTCGTTGGGCTTGCGGCTCTGCAGATATACCCTACTTCTCTATCGAGGTTCCAAGCGACCCTATTGGGTACCAGAAAAGTCACGTGAAACATTGCAGACCACTGATTGGTCAGAAGAGAGACGCGTCACACGTTTTTTACGTCCTGAATGTCAGATCATCACAACACGGCTAATAACGTTAGCTTTAACTCTCCGCCGGAGTGGACTACAATCGCTCTTCAGGAGTACTAAACGAGACATAATGATTTTACTGTCTGCAACGAATGTTATAATAAAAGCCCTTCGTTCTATACACTTGTCTGATTGAAAACTTTATTAACAGACCGCAGAATGGGACAACTCAGCACGCTCTGAGCAAAGAAAGGAACTGAGATATGAATAGAGTATTGCTTGCCTTGCTATCGTCCGGTAAATACGCTGATGTTATTGAACGTATAACTATATAATGTGAATGCCACAAAACGAATGCCTTTATTATAAAGTAGTAACTTTATAGTAATAATAATAAGAAAGGGTCGGGGGGGTAACCAGCCCTGCCCGCGACACTGAGTGAACTGCAAACGACCAGAGGGAAAACTTCGAATCCGTGTTTCACTTTCAATAACTAATGCGTGCTTGCCGAATCCCAAACAATATTCATGCTGCAAAGTCATCCTCTAAAGATAGACATTTAGACTAGAGGCAGGCTATATGCTATAAAGAGTAGACTACTACTAAAAAAAATGCATTCAAACTTTTTTTTTTTTTTTTGGTGTGTGTAATAACCGCGCGGTAGGAAATATTTTGCAAATTTGTGCGGTAAGGAAAACAGCAATACCGCGGCAGCTCTACAGCAACTTGCAATGGGCCTGGTCTACAAGATACACTCCACCACTGGGATACATCATACACATGTCGAAATACTTCCCAAAGGTCAGTGAATTACACGACCACAACACCAGAGGGAGTTCCACAAATCATGTTCAACCCAGATTCGGCTCAAACAAGGGACTAAACACGTTTCGCAATTATGCCACAATAATGTGGAACGCCCTACCTAAGGAATGTGAATCCCTGAAACTGGCCCCTGTAAATGTAATGTTTCTTCCCCTTCGGATGTATATATTTTGTATGATCTCTTTTTACTACACAGTTCTGTATATCTGTATGTCCTGTATGTCATAAATGTCATGATTAATTGAAAATGTGGGACCCTGATGTAAACAAGACAAACGTATTTTTTCTGGTCTGCATCCTCTTAGCAGTTGTTTTGTATTGAGCCGTACTGTATTGTAATTTGTACCCATTCTGCAATTTGTTAATAAAGTTTTCAATCAATCAATCAATTTAAAAGTTCTGTGTGGTGAGACAATGTTGTATGCAGTACCTCTCGGAATCCTCTGGGACAGAGCCTTGAATGAGCACCATCTCCCCAAGGAGCAGACCCCCTAGGATCGTCCCAGCATATGGAATGCACTGTGTGAAATTTACAAAATATTAGTTTCTTCAAAGCAGTTCAACATGAGGGAATTCGTGACTTAAATATACAAAACGGACGCATACAAACATCTTTAAGATATTCGCATGGCCTAGTATAATTATAAGTCACGTTAAGTTTAATTGCAGAGAAGATGGTTTCGTATATGTAGTCATTAACAACATAGCCACTACCGACCCCAGTGGTCGCTTTATTGAGACCCAGAGCCAAGAAGGCCATTATATCAAGAGTGCATCGCTTCAGAATTTCAAATGGCGTAGTTAAAATATTATACTGCGTTGGTTGCATGGTGTCCGCAGCAGCACATGAAAAACATCCATCACATGATCCATCTACCCGTTAGCTAACTATTAGCAAGTGCTAAGTAAGATGACGTGCGAGCCATCATAGCAAATCGTAATGATGAACATTTTAAAATGGTATTATCATTATCTCACTTAATTCTAAACAAATAGAGATATCTCACCGGATTCAAAACAGTTTGTTTCGGGTTTGTAATCGACATATTTAGGTATGGCTAGCTACTGCCGATGCGTCCAGCTCAAAGTCTACTTTCCCAAATGGAATGTCAAATTAGTTGTTTACTTCCGCTTGCGTACCCACGGACCTTTTTTTTTTACCAAGGCTGACGTTCACAAGGTTGCGTCAAGTTCTCTAGGAGCCGAAATCAAGGATAAGCGAGCTTTTTCCTGGATGTTGAATTGCATTTGTTTTTGCTGCAATACATGTATTTGCTAAATCGTTTCAATATTCCCCCATCCCCACCCACGACCTGTTTAACAGTGCTGCCCACTTCAAAAACACTCTCAAAGAACACCTACGGGAGACTGCAATTCGAAACTGGCCCATGTAAATGTCCTAACCCAACCCCCTCCAATGTACAGTAAATGACCAAGTATGGTTGTCAATATTCCAATGTAAAGTTTTGCTTGTACAGTTGTACAATGTCCCCCCCCTCCCGCCCAACCCCCCCACCCCACCCACCACCTCCAATGTACAGCCCACCCCACCTACCAGACATTTTATTTTCTGTAGAGCAGAGGGACTGGGCTGGGTTACTGACCAAACACTCCCATCAGTGATGGCTGTCAGAATGTAGAGCTACAAATACTTACAGCTGCCCCTTTAATTCCACAACTGTCTATACTGTAGCTGGGGAGATAGGAAAGAGTGAAACCTATGATTAAGAGTAGTCACTCACTCTAATTGGGCTAACGTCTAGTGAAGGAGTGATTTTTTTCCAAGAGACTTCCTGGAACACCCATAAGATTCCCTGGACTCCACATAGAGAACCACTGCCTTAGAAGATGCTACTGATGACTATGCATTTAAAGCCCCAATCTTTAAATATATATACACACACAATGGCATGTTTACATTCAAGAGCCCGTCTAAAGATAGAAAATAAGCTATTGGTATTATGAACCAGAATACATCAGTTTACACAATAGAGGCCTTGAAGTAGTGTACGTAATATTTGTTGTCCTTCCAAAGAGTATTTCTTAAGCCTCCATTTCAAAATGTTACCCGTTGTGTACTATTAATCATTTTCCCAGAGCCTAGTCAATCAACTGGAGTCATTTACATTAGGCACACTATATATTACACACTATTTTCCACAAGTAGTGGACCTCACCTACCGTCGACTGGTTAGTGCACAAAATGAACATTGGCAAGTGGGGACGCACCACTATGCTTGGCACAGGACCAAAGCTTATTGAAACAAGGCAGTACTCATGGGGACCCACCACAAACAGGGCAACATCAAGGAAAGCCACTTTTAGGTGACAAGTTCAATTCATGCTAAAACCGGTTGACATTGACCAGCAGCTCTTGAAATTAAATTGTTCCTTGCGTAATGCACTTGCCGTTTAACATTGACCACCCATTATTCAACAGTAAACTATAAAAGTCAGCCGTCCTTTGTTGACCCTCATTGCAGTCAGAGGCCCTTACTTCGACAGTCAAGTCTCCAACTACACACCCACAAGACCCCTACGCTCTGCATCTACTGGCAGTCTCATCAGACCCACTCCCATCAGAGCTCCGGGAGGGTCATCAAAAAGAAGCCGCCTATTCAGTCCTTGCCCCACATGGTGGTACGAACTGCCCACCACTTAGGACATCCGAAACCCGTCCAATCTTTGTTTCGCCATCGACTAAAGACTCACGTCTTCAAACATTATCTAAAATTTAATGTAACCCTAACTAAGCTTGTCATGCACCGTCCTAATATACTAACCTACACTGTAGCACTGTGCCCTTCCAGATGACAGAACTTTTAAGTCGCTTTGATAAGAGTCTGCTAAATGAAAATGTAAATAAATTAAGACAAAGTTGTATACGTTAATAACTTTTATTAGAAAACCTTTTATCATACACCAGTTACAAATATGTACACAGCTAGGACTAATAAAAATACAACTAAAAAAGTACTGCATCCTGGATTTTAATATCATTCACAAACCCTAGATAAAAACAATTAAATTAATGTACAGGCATCATAAAAGCCAGGGTCGCGTTGCAGTTAAAGTGGGTTGTGAAAAGTCACTGGTGTCTGGAAATCAGACTATTGACAATTCTTGTGGAGCAAGTTATGAGGGACGCCCGTCCAGTAGAATGACACAAGACGGTTTCCTCTTCAAGTGTTTTTAACCAAGTGTTTCAGTGTCCAAGTGCCCTTTTTCAGGAGGCTTAAAAGTCAGCGTCCAGTCTGAAGGTGTTGTCAGTGGTCCCAGACATGACCCCCATCTTCTGATACTCGCCCACCTTCTTCTCAAAGAAGTTAGTCTTTCCTTCAAGGGAGATGTTCTCCATGAAGTCGAAAGGATTCTCCACTTTGTAGATCTGCACAAGCGGGGAAACATTGAGAATTGGTTAAAATAATTGGTAAAAGCCTAAATCTCACACATCTCCACTTGGCCGGTTGTAGTAGGAAAGGTGCAGCACAAGCAAACATGCTTTGCAATGCATTGTGCGTCAATGGGAGATGTGCCATTATAGCATAACAAGGGAATAGCTTGAGCCCAAGTTTATTTCCTTGTCAGGCATTGTATTAGCAATCGCTGCAACAGAAAACACAGCATAGGCGAAGGGGTCCTTTATCCCTTTCCCTACAGAAGGTTAACCTTTCACTACCACACTAGACTTAATGGTCTGTATGTGGTAGTGAAAGGGTTAACCTTCTGTAGCGTGGTAGTGAGTGAGTTAAATAAACATGGGCCACATTTAGAATGTTTGTTGTCCAGTTTGATCGGCCCTTTAATTAATCAACTTTGTTTTGAACAAACTCCTGCCACAAACTGGGGAGGTCTCCCACTAGACTTGACATCGTTCTTAAGGCCAGGTTAAATGTAATTTTTTTTCTCAGGCGTGCTCAGGCGGGCGTCTTTATCATGTTGGCACTCCTCGACCAGTTGACCACACGCCCACTGGCCGAGTATCTGTGCCAACACTCAGCTCCCATGATCAGCTGAGGTCCGTACCCCTGCGCTGTCTCATCACTGCAAGCCTGTTTCGTATTAGCGAGACCCTGTGGTGGTAATTATACAAAACAAGAATGTGGCCAATCAAAATCAACCACGTCACGTTTACCTTGTTGAAGCCAAGCTCCAGCATCAGCCTGTCAGCCACAAACTCGATGTATTGCTTCATGAGGTCACAGTTCATGCCGATCAGCCTCACAGGCAGTGCTTCCGTCAGGAACTCCTGATTAGTTAGAAAGGGGGAAAATGGATCAATCTTTGACTTGAGGGGGGGGTAGTGAAATTAAACAGATGACCAAAAACAATCATAGATGAACAAACCTGTTCGATCTGTACGGCGTTCCTGATGAGCTTGGTCACGTCCTCCTTTGAGGGCTTGTTCACCAGGTGCTTGAACATCAGGCAGGCGAAGTCACAGTGCAGACCCTGGAGACCAGACGACAAAGTGACATCAGAACTCAGAGAAGTGTTTGCAGTGGTTACAGCATCTGCTCCCATAAAGAGATGCTGAAGAAATTTGTTTTTATATTCCGTTGTAGAAGCAAAGCGCTGATAAGAACGGCTCACCATTTAATAAATACATAACAGGGATGGGCATAGATCTTTCAAATAGTAATTACGAATAGTGTATGTGAATATTGTTTTGCCTCAAAAATACAGTGTAATGTATCGAGATGGGGCCAAAGTAACTGTACGAACTAGCCAGGTAGCATAAGTCTGTAAAGAGCTGAGAGAACAGAAAAGTATTTGAATAGTTCCCAGTGACAGTACTTGAGTTTTGCCCATACTTAATACATAACTTTAGCCATGTTAAACTATGAATTTGTTTAAACGTTGTTTTTTCCCCAGGCGTGCTCAGGCGGGCGTCTTTATCATGTTGGCACTCCTCGATCAGTTGACCACACGCCCACTGGCCGAGTATCTGTGCCAACACTCAGCTCCCATGATCAGCTGAGGTCCGTACCCCTGCGCTGTCTCATCACCGCAAGCCTGTTCTGTATTAGCGAGGCCGAGACCTGTGGCTATAAAGTAAATCCGTAGTGTACAGACAACACTTACCTCATCTCTGCTGATCAGCTCGTTGGAGAAAGTCAGGCCAGGCATGAGACCCCTCTTCTTCAACCAGAAAATAGAAGCGAAGGAGCCGGAGAAAAAGATCCCCTCAACAGCCGCAAAGGCAACCACGCGTTCTCCTGGAATATACAAACAAGGTCAGTTATTAATCAAGAGAACAGATAAACATGCAATGAACGTGTTGTGGAATATCCTAAATGGGCCAAACAGTGAAGCTGTAGGAATTCAGATTAAACAATTTGTATATATATAAAAGTTGTGGCCACAAAGCTCAGTTTACAATCAGACACACGGCCGACCAGAAAGTGAGAAAGAGCTCTGGTCAGAACTTAGCATAAATACATAATCGACATGACATACTAGTTGACAGGGGCGTATCTCCCGCGGGGGACATTGGAATGTGTCCCCCGCATTTTTTCAGAATGCAGTTATGTCCCCCCCCCTTCTGACTACCTGTCCTATTATTATGCAAAGAGGAGTAGATGGGGGGGGGGGGGGGTCGCATTCTTGCCCTTGCCTAGAGCTAAACCAGCAGCAGTGACGACACCAGCAGTGTGTGTGTAGTGGTGCGTTCCTGAAATCAACTGGGATTGCACTCGCTATTTGCATATCAATAGCGCCGGTCGTCAGGCGTGTTAAATACGACCGGCGCTATTGATATGCAAATAGCGAGTACTTATCTGGGCAGTGAACAGTGATGTACCTGAACGCGTTCAATGAACCATCGTTCATGAACGCGTTCGTATTTTGGGCGAACGTGAACTGAACGTACTGATTATCCGCTAAATGAACGTAATTGAGAACGCGTTCATTCTCAGCGCTGTGTAACGGAGTTCAAAAGTGCGTTCATTCTCAGCACTCTGTTATAACGGCGTTCAAAGATGTGCCAGATTTCATATGTATTTCAGCCGAAAACCCAGTTAAAATACACCGTAAACAGGCTTTAAAATTATGTGGAAAACCAACCGATCTGGCAACGCGCCTGTCAACCCCTGCTACGTCATCACTCATCACAACAACAGCTGAATCTGCGTCTGCGAGCAGAAGCTGAGCAGCACTCGCTCAGATAACTCTACCTCTTGACATCGGTGCTTGGGGATTTAAAATAGTTTAACGTTAAAGTCAGTACTGACTCAGACGGAAACAATCTAACGTTTGTCTGTAAACTTTGTCCACCCGGTTTGAAGAAGCAAGTCCCCACATCAACGCGACCGCGACGACGTCGACAGCAACATTGAGAATATGCAAAATATGTTCGAAATGTCAAACAGACCTGGGTACCTACAGGCTAGTCTATCACTACTTTTGGGAATCTTAAGTGTTTATCCAGGTTCTGGGGCCAAGTGATTGAACACTTTAGACTCGACGTGACCAAACCCGATTTGATCCGGTGAGAAACAAGTGCCAGAAAAGGAACAATTGTCTTGCTCTTCAGAAAATCGAAAAAAAATCGAAATCTGTTTTTTTTTTACATCTTTGAAATGTCAATAATGTGTTCTCTTATTTGCAAACTTCAATACTGTGGAAAAACTACAGGTGAGGGGATTTACGTGTGGGTCTGTCAGCTTAACAGGTACTTAAGAGGTGTTGAAACACACAAAGCCAAACGCTCTCCTTTCTTAGCAGGGAGAAGAACAATGTTTATACACTTTATCTTAATGTTATAAGTTATAGCAACGCAACAAACGCAGTGTCCTGTCCATATAAAAAAGATTAAAAAAAACGCGAGTCCGCGCGGGTGTATTGTCATTAAATTAAACAACATTAAAACACATTTAGAATGTCACGAATTTGATGAGCGAACGAATTTAATTCGAGTGAATTTATTGCAACCTAATGGTATAAGAAGTAAATTCATTCAATAGGGAAACTCAAAGAAAACAACAAACAAGTTATTATTATTATAGGACGCGTTGGTTGTTGTTGTAGACGAACGTGCGCTGGCAATTCATTTGATGACAAGACAAACGTCTTTCTGGGTCTGCATCCCCTTAACAAGTGTGTATTGAGCTGTACTGTATTATTGCAACTTGGCTTGAATCCGCAGCAATAAGCCAGATAAACAAAATTGTATTAACGCGCCTCGTTAAATCCTCCGCCGTTTCCTCTCTCTCAGTGCTCCACTGTCCGGCTGGCTGCTCTGCCTGTCTGTCTGGCTACTCTGATCCAATCACATTCAGCGTTTCTCCCCCCCCACCCACAGTCTGCGAATCAGAGCAGAGTAGGGCGGGTTCTCACGGAATGGAAAGTCTCTTTGCTTGTGAAGAGTGGCAGAAACCTTTCACTACCACACTACAGAAGGTTAACCCTTTCACTGCCACACTACAGAAGGTTAACTTGATTGAAAACTTTATTAACAGATTGCAGAATGGGTACAATACAGTACAGCTCAATACACACAATTGTTAAGGGGATGCAGACCAGAGAAAGACTTTCATCTTGTTTACATCAGGATCCCCCATTTTCAATTCATCATAGAAAATAATGTTATGAATGCCCGAAAACATTTGTGATGTCACAGTATGATGTCATAATCAAACATTCTAGAACATTTGTGTATCTATTCAACAATTCTCACAGCTACAGAAGGTTAACCCTTTCACTGCCACACTACAGAAGGTTAACCTTTAAATCTAAATGCTTATTGATGTAGCCTTTCCTTCAGCCAATACCTTGACCCCCAACATTACATGGCTTATGTGAGGCTTCCAACAAACCTTTCACTACCACACTACAGAAGGTTAACCCTTTCACTGCCACACTACAGAAGGTTAACCTTTCCTTATAATACATTTACATTTAGTAATTTAGCTTTTAGACTTACAAGGCAAATACTTCAAGACAGAGTCATTGCCATAACAAAAGAGCCTGATGCAAGGTGTTAATGTCCCCAGAGAGAGGGGGGCCATGGAATACAATGCATTCTGGGTAGGGTTGTAGTTGATTAAATCACAGGTGTGAACCTCTCCACAAGTTCGAAGACCATTCATCTCTGAATGCGTTTACTGATATCTCCATGATTCATAGGATGTAGCTTGAAAAATATCCCACCAAAATGTTCAAGTGATGGCTTATTTTTAAGGTATGAATCTGTACTTTCACAATATGTAAAAAAAAAAAAATCCCTCAACATGACCCTGAAGTCCATACCTGGTCACATATTGCAGAATGGGTACAGTATAGAACAGCTCAGTCATGAATTGAAAATGGGGGACCCTGATGTAAACAAGACAAAAGTCTTTCTCTGGTCTGCATCCCCTTAACAATTGTATGTATTGAGCTGTACTGTATCAGGGTCCCCCATTTTCAATTAATCAGGACATACATGACATACAGATAGACAGTACTGCTACATCTATACATTTATGACATACCAGATTTGCAAATACAGTACTGTTTGTGATACAAAAAATGCGGTATTGCACCCCTGGTATTTAAAAAAAATCTAGGTAGAGAGGGGGGGCCCCCTAACCCCCCCCCCAGCGACGTCACTCGCCACGTCCACAAATCTGTCCCCCGCACACCTGGAGAGAGTTACGCCACTGCTAGTTGAGCATATTAACTAGTCGTAGTCAAGGCTGTAAGACATATAATCTGTATTTTAACACAGATCTATAGACATGATACAACTGTTATAGACAAGATGGTGACCAGACATACCAAATGATGCTTTCTTGTTGCCAATCCAATTCAGTGCCCAATCAGCCTTCTTCTTGACACATGGGAGGGTTTCAATGGCGTTGAAGAGGTAATCCCTGTGCAAGAAAAAGAAAACGGATAAACATATTTGGAAGCAAGTGATAAACATGGGCCCCATTTAGAATGTTTGTCGTCAAGTTTGATCTGTCCTTTAGTTTTGAACTCCTGCCACAAACTGGGGAGGTCTCCCACTAGATTTGACATTGTTGTTTAAGGCCATGTTAAATGTCATTTTTTTCAGGCGTGCTCAGGCGGGCGTCTTTATCATGTTGGCACTCCTCGATCAGTTGACCACACGCCCACTGGCCGAGTATCTGTGCCAACACTCAGCTCCCATGATCAGCTGAGGTCCGTACCCCTGCGCTGTCTCATCACTGCAAGCCTGTTTCGTATTAGCGAATAATAAGTAAGGGGCGATGGAAACACTAATTCTCACGAATCTCGATCATTAGTAGTCTATATCGCCTTAGTATCCCCCGTCACTGGTTGGCATTCGGATTCCCCATAGTCATCCATGGTCCTGTATGCCAGCAGTCATCTAAATATTGTGACAGAACTCACCTCTCTTTGGGGTCCTTGATGTACGTGTCGATGAGCAGGCTGTACATCTCTGAGTGGATGTTTTCCATGGCGATCTGGAAGCCATAGAAGCACCGTGCCTCCGTCACTTGTACTTCCTGTGTGAAGCGCTCCACCTAGTGGTGAAAGAAAAACTAGGTCAACTGGTTGGTTGGGTTTTTATTTGCAGTGGTATTGGAAACAGTAATGGTGGTGGTGGAACTGGGGTTATGTAGGAACTCACCAAGTTCTCATTGACAATCCCATCACTGGCAGCGAAAAAAGCCAAAACGTGGGAAATGAAATATCTCTCCTCATCCTTCAGAGACTCCCAGTGCTGCTGGTCCTTTGAGAGATCAACCTGGTGAAAAATAAGAGATTAGTCATTTCATTTATAAGAAGCAGCTTCTTCCTTTGTACAATATACCTCGGTGGACATTAGGCCTACCTCCTCAGCAGTCCAGAACGACGCCTCGGCTTTCTTGTACATTTGCCAGATGTCATGGTACTTAATTGGGAAAATGACAAAGCGCCTTGGGTTGTCTCTCAGGAGTGGCTCGTCCTCTGTGCCCTTTGACGTTTTGGGTTTCGCCTGATGATTTGAAGGAATAATTGTCAATCACACAATCCTCGAGTCGAGTGGTTAACGTCCAGTGCTACTTTAAGTTGCTAGTCGTACCGGCTCTAACTTAGTAGGCCCGGATGTTTGGAAAAATAGTTGGCGCCATTTGGTTCGATTGCAGATCATTTGTTTGGCGCCACAGCATCCGAATATATGACTCGAAACGAGCTCACTTTTAAAATAGTTTGTCATATACATCATTACTAATTAATACTACTAGATATAAGTGAAAGTTACTCACCTCTGCGTCATCAAATATTTTACGCGCCGTTTTCGATGCCAATATCCGGGTGGTGTTCATACTGGGGGGCTAGAAACAAACAAAAGTTTGTCAGGTAGGTAGTTTTATTTAGTCAAACATACAGATCACATGAGTAATTACTTTGTGAGGGATAGAAACGAAAAGTGCAGGACTTATTTCCATCGTTGTCAATCTGCAAACTCGTAACTGATCTCATTGCCGCCAGTGTACAAAAACAACTAACCTAAAATGTGTTAGATGTCATCTGAGGAAACTAAACCACAGTTGCTTGGCATACGTTACGTTACATTAATATGACTTAACCAACAGCAACATTTAGTAACTTACCGTGTTTTCTTTGTCGACAACAGGGTCAAGTGAGATTTCACCCATTTGAGTAGTGATGGCGTTTTCGTTCTTTTTGGAAAGAGGCGAGCGGGCGAACATCTTCTTGGATATAGTTAGTTACGTTTAAAACGACAGATTAAAAAAGTCTGATAAATTAACAGTAAAAGAAAGCAAAGTAAAATAAAAATTAAGCTAGCTACTAGTACAACTAAGCAGCACTAGACAGACGGGCGCTGGAACTAAAGTGTGGAGCAGCAGCTGTGGGTTCTGCTTTTTATTGGAACCTTGGCGCGCTCGAGCCACCAGCCAATAGCAGCCGAGCTTTTGTTGGATATTTGAGGCACGAGCGCCCACTCGCTCACGTGACTCACTTCGAGATCGCGGGATTTTCGAAACGCTTTGTGTCCCGCGGGGGGAGGAGTTACACAACTCGTCACGTTTGTGTTTAAACCCCAACAAAACGCGCGTGAATGTAACAAATGTAATGTCACCAACACATCTAGAGACAAATATAAGACATAATACGCCTATATAGCTTGACATATTATTAGTATAGCTATCGCTAAAAATAATATAGGTTATTACGTTATCACTATGAATTGAAAACGGGGGACCCTGATGTAAACAAGACGAACGTATTTCTCTGGTCTGCATCCCCCTAACAATTGTGTGTATTGAGCTGTACTGTATTGTACCCATTCTGCAATCTGTTAAATAAAGTTTTCATTCATTTCATTGAACGTTATGTCGAGGGCATTGCGTTTCAAGGGTTTGATATCGAATATGATTGTTGCTACCACTGCGTCGATAGAATCATGATTATTTCCACATCGAGTGAATATAATAATTGTATGGCCAAAAGAAACGTTGGTGATTATCCATGTAAACATATAGCAGGAAAATGCCTGTGGCAATTAGGTGCCTTTCCCGCCGCCGCGCTTTGTGTTGTGATGACAAACTAACTTAACTAGCGCCAATTTCCTATGCTATAAATAGAAAACCGATAATACTATAGTTGATGCTACTGCTAAGCAATGTGGTAGTAGTTATAGGTTGTAATGTTTTCTCTGACACTCCAATCATAAGAAAGGTAAATAAATGGACATGGATTCAATTTTAAGGAATTAATGGTGGCGTATTTATCTTCTACGAATAGGAAGCAACACGCTGTCAGCTGTTTCCGTTGTATTACAACAAAGAGAGACACTTCAAAGAGGCTGCCCCTGAGCGGCAGCGAAGAGCACAAATAACAAGACACTCCACCTACCGGTGGGATGAACTTTTGAATGAATTTATATGTTAATATAATAAACACAACAAATAGTACAACATACAAGAAAGTAAAGAAACAATTATGTAAATAGCCAGGGCTTTTCTCACACACAAAAATATAGCTACCAGTGTATGTGTACACTATGTGTATACATATACAGTATATATAATATATGTCAGATCAAGTTATATTAATAAAAATAGGTAACACACTTTACAGCATCTTTATTATGTTGCCTATCTGAAGGTGAAGTAGTAGTTGTCTAAGTCTGATAAGAAAATGTTGAAGGGTTTGTTATCAGCGGTCGTCAACCTGCGGTCTCTGGGCCCTTCTCGGCCCTCTGCCGCGGATGTTGTCTCCTCCTCCACCATCGTCTTGGAATGGGTGCCACTATCAGACATCTTGATGTAATGCCAGGATGTTCGATGTTCTAGAATGTTCCGGAAGGTTGTGGATGTTCGATGTTCTAGAATGTTCCGGAAGGTTGTGGATGTTCGATGTTCTAGACTTACTGTAGTGCTGCTACTGAAGAGCCATTGTGGTGCATCCAAGTTTTACTGTAACTGCCCCTCTTGCAATGATGACGCAACCCGTCTTTGATATTTACTGATTGGCTTTATTTCCGTTCGAAGAGAACATCTTTATTCCGAACCGTAAAACTGTGAAAACATACATGAAATACAATAAATCACTGATCAAACCATAACAACATACGTACATATTATCTCTGCTTGTATAGGCGTGGCACCGGTCCTTGCAAGGTTGGTTGTATAACCCACTGAACTTAACCTACAAGCACATTACGGCCCCAAACGTACCTTGTTGACTGCATGCAATATGAGAGGAAAGTTAAGAGCTCTGGTGTCAATGTGGCTTGTCCGATGGTCGTGGAGGAGTGAAGGAACGAACCTTATAGTGTCTCTATTTATACCCTATGGCCGGGGCCTACTATGACATCACCGCTATGACATCACAATGTTCCAGAACGTTCTAGCCTGTTCTAACCTGGACTACTATGACATCACCGCTATGACATCACAATGTTCCAGAACGTTCTAGCCTGTTCTAACCGGTCCTACTATGACATCACACTGCAGCTAACTGGAATTACACTATGACACTCCTGCAGTTACACATTTTATTTGATGAAATATTTACCTAGCAGAATAAACACGTTCAAAATACATTTGTGATTTTAAGAAGCATGTTAATAATTAGTTAATAAACTCATGCCTGGCATTAGAACTGGAGTTGGTCCCCAGGTGCCAGGCTGCTGGGGCTGCTCTCTGCTCCTAAATAGTCAGGATTAAGTGCAGAGGACAAATTCCTGCTATATATGTGAACAAAAGATTTTTTTTCTTCTAATCATAACATGTAATTGATTGAAAATTGTAATGAACAGATTGCAGAATGGGTACAGTACAATACAGCTCAATACACACAATTGTTAAGGGGGATGCAGACCAGAGAAAGACTTTCGTCTTGTTTACATCAGGGTCCCCCATTTTCAATTCATAATGACATTTATGAATACAATACAACATACAGATATACAGATATATGAATCTAATCTAATCTAAACTAATCTAATCATGACATATAAGACATACAGATATACAGTACTGTTACATTTGTGACATACAAGATATGCAAATATACAGTACTGTTAAACAGATCCTAACAGTAAATATATACATACGAGGGGGAGGGAAATGTACATTAGGAGGGGGTGGGTGAGTGGGAGGGTGTTCAGACATTTACAGAGATCCTAACAGAAAATATATACACACGAGGGGGAGGAGACTGTACATTGGGAGGGGGGGTGCAAGCATAGTTTCGAATTGCAACCTCCCGTAGGTGCTCTTTGAGAGCGGTTTTGAAGGTGGGTAGGGATTCAAATTTTTTTTTACGGCTGTGAGTAGGGCGTTCCACATTGATGTGGCATAATTGCTAAACGTGTTTAGTCCCTTGTTTGAGCCGAATCTGGGTTGAACATGATTTGTGGAACTCCCTCTGGTGTTGTGGTTGTGGTATTCACTGACCTTTGGTAAGTATTTTGACATGTACATGGGTACCTTAGTGGTGTAGTGTATCTTGTAGACCAGGCCCATTGCAAGTTGCTGTACTCTGTCGTCTACGCTAAGCCATCCTAGGTTGTCAAAGTGGGCAGGGGTGAGGTGGGTTCTAGGAGTCAGGTCAAGCAGTAGTCTGACAAGTTTGTTTTGTGATGTTTGTAATCTTGTTTTTAGTGCCTTTGAGGTGCTTTGGTACCATGAGGTGCAAGCATATCGTAGTACCCTTGAATGAGTGCTCCTGCTAGAGTCTTCAGGGTATTCTTGTTTACCAGAGAGGAGATCCGGTACAAGAATCTTGTTCTTTGGTTGACTTTTTTTTTTATTACATTGGATGCCATTTTGTCACAGGAAAGATTTGCCTCTAGGATGGAACCCAGGTATGTAATTTCATCTTTCCTTGTGACAATAATATTATCACCCACTGTAACAGGTTGGTTTTGCTGAGTTTGTTATTTGATCCGAAGAGAATGGACTCTGTTTTACCCAGGTGTAATGATAGTTTGTTATCAGCGAGCCAGGTGCAGATTCTGTCGAGTTCTGAGCTGAGGGTTTTTTCAACCTGTAAATTGTTCTTGTCAGAGACCAGCAGGGCTGAGTCGTCCGCGAACAGGAACAAGTTGCAGTCACAAGCTGACGACATGTCATTTGCATAAATTAGGAACAGTAACGGTCCTAGTAATGAGTGAGAGGCCCCAGGCGGTCAGGGTGGGGGGTCAGACCTCCAACACCATCACCCTGAGTATCGGGTCCCCCCAGGGCTGTGTCCTGAGCCCCCTGCTGTATTCACTATCAGTGATGCCACAGATTACTTGTCAAAATAATCTGATTACTGATTACTGATTACTCCTTTAAAAAGTAATCTAGTTACTTTACTGATTACTTGATTATCAAAGTAGGTTACGAAGTCGTCGTCGTCCGACCACAAGAATGACAACAGTTTTTTTTTTTAAATAATGCTTTATTGAAAGTGCATATGTCATAAATCATGATTGGCTGCTCAGACAGGTCATCATGAGACGTCATCAGCCATCAGGCCATACTCCGGTCTAGCTGACTGTACCCCTGGCTCTCTTATCATCAGCATTATGAGATAGTAACTAAATAGTAACTCACAGCCACTTGGAAAGGTAACTGTAATCAGATTACTGGCTTGTAAAAAGTAACAAGTTAGATTACTATTTACTGAAAAAAGTAATCAGATTACAGTAACTAGTTACTGGCATCACTGTTCACTATACACACATGACTGTGTGGCCAAGTTCAGCTCCAACTCCATAGTGAAGTTTGTGGACAACACAGTGGTGGTGGGGCTGATCTCTGACAACGATGAGAAGGCTACCGGGAGGAGGTTGAGGTACTGGACCGCTGGTGCCAGGAAAACAGCCTGCTCCTGAACATTGGTAAAACCAAGGAGCTGATCGTGGATTTTAGGAGAACACAGCAGGGGACACACACACCACTGAGGATAAACAGGGCTACCGTGGACAGGGTGAGCAGCTTTAAGTACCTGGGGGTCCACATCTCAGAGGATCTGACATGGACAACACACATAGACTCAGTCGTAAAGAAGGCGAAGCAGCGCCTCTACCACCTGAGACAGTTAAGGAAGTTCAGAGTATCGGGGAAGATACTCCAGTCCTTCTACTCCGGAGCTGTAGAGAGCATCTTGACTGGAAACATCACTGCCTGGTATGGAAACAGCACGGCACAGGACAAGAAGGCCCTACAGAGAGTGGTACGCTCAGCTGAGCGTACTACGGGTATTGCACTACCACCCCTGCAGGTCTTATATAACAAGAGGTGCAAATCCAGAGCCTGCAGAATAATGAAAGACCCTCACCACCCCAACAACAGCCTGTTCAAGCTGCTGCGGTCAGGCAAACACCTGCGAACACCAGCAACTAGGACAGAGAGACTTCGGCTCAGCTTCTTCCCCCAGGCCATCAGAGTCTTGAACACTGAACTCTCCACACACAAGCACACATGAGCACACACACAACACACACACTGTATACGCCCACACACTAGCAGTCACTTTAACATGAACACACACACACACACATGCTGCACACGCTCACACTTATGGTCACTTTACACAATGAAAGGTCACTTTAAAAAAAAAAATGGTTCTTGTATAGTAAACAGATGGATAGCAAGCTAGCATAAGGACATATAGTATAACTGTAGATTGTATAGTATAGCATTGTATAGTAGTGTACATAAGACCCAGTGCCTCATCCGTAGCTAACAGTGTATTGCACAGGACCTAGCATGTCTTACCATGCTTTTGTAAAACTCATGTACATATACCTGATATGTCCTTACTCTTATTACTTGTATTATTGCACAAATGTCGCATTCTCATCCTATTGGATTCTTATTATTGTATTATTGTATTATGCACAATCGTTGCGGGCAAGACCCCCCGCATTTCACTGTATACTTGTATGCCGTGACAAATAAAACTCTTGACTTGACTTGACTTGAAAAAATGACATGCAAGGTGCCAACCTGCCCATTGGGAGCAATTAGGGGTTAAGTGTCTTGCTCAAAGACACTTTGACACGCTGCCAAGGAGGAGCAGGAATCAAACCAGGAACCTTCCGATCACCACACAACCGCTCTACCTCCTGAGCCACTGTCGCCCCCTCAACATGTAGTTTACATGATGATAAATCTTCACTGACATGTTTCTAAAGCTACAGTGTAGGCTGATAAACGGGTGTTTCAGAGATCCTATTGTAGAATGTTTCCCCTCCCCACGTGGACATTTATAGTGCACTCCTGACCAAGCAATATTCCACTTGATATTCCCATGTCCCAACTAAAAACTGGTCCCTGTTTAGCAGAGGTGGAGTAACATCTCTCTGATCATTATATAGTATTGTTTTCTGTCTTGGATCTCAAGACTTTGCAATAACATTTTAATTCCTGCCTTATTTTGAGATGAAGTGGACAATTTAGCTTTTAAAATACCATTTTAATTTATATAAAATATATATATAAAAAAAAAAAAAGCTGAATTGATTGATTGATTGAAAACTTTATTAACAGATTGCAGAATGGGTTTGATTGATTGATTGATTGAAAACTTTATTAACAGATTGCAGAATGGGTACAATACAGTACAGCTCAATACACACAATTGTTAAGGGGATGCAGACCAGAGAAAGACTTTCGTCTTGTTTACACCAGGGTCCCCCATTTTCAATTCATCAGGACATATATGACATACATGACATACAGATAGTCAGTACTGCTACATCTATACATTTATGACATACCAGATTTGCAAATACAGTACTGTTTGTGATACAGAAGGAGTCAAGAAAAGGGAGTATATACATTTGACGTAGAAACTGTACATTGGAGGAGGTTGGGTGGGGGGGGTTGGGTACACTGGGATATTGACAACCATACTGGGTAATTTACATTGGAGGTGGGTGGGGGGGGGGGGGGCACATTGTATAAACAAGCAAAACTGTACATTGAGGGGGGGGGGGGGACTCTGTACAAACAAACAAAATTGTACATTGGACTATTGACAAGACCATACTAGGTAAATGACTGTACATTGGAGGGGGTTGGGTTAGGATATTTACAGGGGCCAGTGTTGCATTGCAGTCTCCCGTAGGTGTCTCTTGAGAGAGGTTTTGAAAGTGGGTAGTGATCCACATTCCTTTACAGCTTTGGGTAGGGCGTTCCACATTGATGTGGCATAATTGCGAAACGTGTTTAGTCCCTTATTTGAGCCGAATCTGGGTTTAACATGATTTGTGGAGCTCCCTCTGGTGTTGTGATCGTGGTATTCACTGACCTTTGGGAAGTATTTTGCCATGTACATGGGTACCTTGGTCGTGTAGTGTATCTTGTAGACCAGGCCCATTGCAAGTTGCTGTACTCTGTCATCTACTCTAAGCCATCCTAGGTTGTCAAAGTGGGCAGGGGTGAGGTGGGTTCTAGGAGTAAGGTCAAGCAGTAGTCTGACCAGTTTGTTTTGAGATGTTTGTAATTTTGTTTTTAGCGCCTTTGAGGTGCTTTGGTACCATGAGGTGCAAGCATAGTCGTAGTACCCCTGAATGAGTGCTCCTGCCAGAGTCTTCAGGGTATTCTTGTTTACCAGAGAGGAGATCCGGTACAAGAATCGAGTTCGTTGGTTGACTTTTTTTATTACATTGGATGCCATTTTGTCACAGGAGAGATTAGCCTCTAGGATGGAACCCAGGTAGGTAATTTCATCTTTCCTTGTGACAATATTGTCACCCACTGTAACTGAGAAGCCGTCGGTCTTGCTGAGTTTGTTATTTGAACCGAAGAGAATGGACTCTGTTTTGCCCATGTGTAATGATAGTTTGTTATCAGCGAGCCATATGCAGATTCTGCCTAGTTCAGAGCTGAGGGTTTTTTCAACCTGTAACTTGTTCTTGTCAGAGACCAGCAGGGCTGAGTCGTCCGCAAACAGGAACAAGTTGCAGTCACAAGCTGACGACATGTCATTTGCATAAATTAGGAACAGTAGCGGTCCTAGTATGCTTCCTTGTGGAACACCACAGCTCACTGTGAGAGGGGGGGATAGGGTACCGTTTACCTCCACCATCTGTTCCCTGCCCTCAAGGTAGGATTGCATCCAGCTCACTGATAGACTATCAAAACCAATTGCTTTTAGCTTGTCAATCAGAATGGAGTGATTGACCGTGTCAAAGGCCTTTTGTAGGTCCAGCATGACCATGCCGCAGTATTTGCCTGCGTCCACCTCTTGTTTGATGTGGTCATTCAAATAGAGAAGGCATGTGTCAGTGGAGTGGGATGTTCTGAAGCCAGATTGGAATTCGTAGATTAGATTTTTTTCCGCTAGGTACTTTTCGACCTGTTCGTAGACTATTTTTTCCATGACTTTCGAGATGGAGGTGAGAATAGAAACAGGGCGGTAGTTGCCTGGGTCTAATTTGCTGCCCTTTTTGTGCAGAGGGGTCACCCTCGCAATTTTGAAGTCCTTGGGGACGTGTCCCTGTTTTATGGGTACAGTACAGTACAGCTCAATACATACAATTGTTAAGGGGATGCAGACCAGAGAAAGACTTTCGTCTTGTTTACATCAGGGTCCCCCATATTCAATTCATTGTAACATATGACATACATGACATACAGATAGACAGTACTGCTACATCTATACATTTATGACATACCAGATTTGCAAATACAGTACTGTTTGTGATACGAAAAGAGTCCAGAAAAAAGAGTATATACATTTGATGTAGAATGTAGGGGTGGGTGGGGGACACTGTACAACTGTACAAGCAAAACTGTACATTGGAATATTGACAAGACCATACTTGGTAATTTACTGTACTTTGGAGGGGGTTGTGTTAGGACATTTAATTTAAAGAGAGTTCCCAGACTTCACGCTCTTTATTCAGTGTATTACCTCTTTCAACCACTAAGATGCGCTGTTGTGCAGCATTTGAGCTGATATCTCAGTTTAGTATTTTTTTTTTTTTTTGCATCTCTGAATGTCGGTCAGTAAGGCAATTGGGCGGGTACATTGCCAACCAGTTACACGCTCATGTTTCCAGTCAAACGTCGTCCCCGATTGGTCACACCCCCTCAACGTTGCAATGCGATTCGAGGAACGTTGTTACTGGGTGGTGATGGGAGCCAGTGTTCGAAAACCAAGGGGATGGGTCTCTGTTGTATAACAGAATACGTAATATTGTCGTCAGGCAGTGCAGTGCAGAGATTGGAACAAATCTATATAGCCTACATGTTCAAGTGAGGACGTGAGGACGTGTGGGTGTGTGTGTGTGTGTGTGACTGTGTGTGCGTGTGTGTGCGCGCGCGCGCGTGTGTGTGTGTGTGTAAAATAACAAAACAAAAGTGACACAGTAGATAAAATTGTTTTAGTAGTGCATTTTATTATAAAAGACATATTCTTTACTGCTGCTTACAGGCAAGTGTTCAGAAATGGGATTATTCAGATATAAGCGTTATTAAGAATAACATTTAATAATATGAGGTATTTTCTTACTGGCTACACTATATGCCAAATCAAGCTATCAAAAACAGCACTTTTTTGAACATTGTTTATTATTAAATATGTAAAGCAAGATCGTAGGTAGTATCACAGTGAGGAATACTGTCCCACCGACATTTTAAAATATCAATAACATAATTCATGTATTGTCAATAAATGCAGATTACACATAACATTCATATAGATATCAATATGTACATTATATACAATCAAGAGAAACAGATGTAACAGAAGCACAATACAAAGGCTTTGGCAAAAAAAAAGAAGAAAAAAAGGAGTGCATACAATTGCTAAACATTACATATACACACACATAAGTAAACATGATTACATGTAGGAAGTACAAAACGAGCATAAAAAAAGAAAAAAAAATCCAGTGCAAAGTCAGTTTGTTTTGTATTTGTCCATAAATGAATAGCAGCCATTTGTTTTTTTATGTCCCCCCATGGTGTGGTGTTGGTGAGATATTGTCCTGAGGTGGCCCTGTGGCCATGGGAGACGGAGGCTAATTGGGGGCAGGCACAAGCACACCAAGAGGAAGGTTGGAGGCTCTGCACTGGCCCTTAGATAGGGCCATCTTGTTGAGGTCGCGGGTTTCAGTCGGCCACACAGACGCCCTCTTGGTGGTCATGTGTCGGCGGGCGTGTTTGGTCAGGTGGTCGCTGCGCATGAAGCGGCGGTCGCAGACGTTGCAGACAAACTTCTTCTCCCCGGTGTGCGTCCGGCGGTGGCGGGAGAGCTCGTCGGACCGCGCAAACTTCTTATCACAGCCCTCCCAGTGGCAGCTGAACGGCTTCTCGCCTGGATGGATGGAAGAGAAGAGGATACATTAGGAAGGAATGTGTTAATCTGGGCGCATTGTTATCAATAGTCGATTTGATCTGTCCTTAAGTCAACCAAAACCTTTTTTTATGAACAAGGCTCAGCCCATCTCTGGTATCACAATAGTAACCACAAATATCACTAGACTGTAAGAGCTCATTCTTCGTGACTGCGTTCATTTCCAAAAACAACAATAATGTGGGCGACACAAATCTTAAAGAGATTTGTTACATTTTTTTAATTTGCTTAGTTGACCAAATCTTTGATGATAATTAAGTCAGCTGAGAACGTTACGTTTCATTGTGTCGAGTGAGGTGTTATAATTTGACAGCTATACCTGTGTGAGTTCGGAGATGAGCCTTGAGGTGGGAACTCTTGAAGTAGGTCTTCTTGCAGCCGGGGAAATTGCAGACGTAATTCCGTCTGCGGGAGAAATCGGCCTGCGAGGCGCCGCCGCTGCTCTGCCCCGAGGGCAGATACACCGGAGCCGGGGCCAGGGGGAGAAGCTTGGTGTTGCCCAGGGTCATGACAGTCTGAGGGGCCTGGGACACCGGGGACTGGGGCACCATGAACATCACCGTCCCCTGGGTCACCGTAGAGCCCACCAAGAGCGGCTGGGGGAAGGAGGAGGAAGACTGGGGGAGGATCGCCTTGCCGCCCTGCATCTGGACCGGAGCCTGGACGAAGGCGGAGATCATCCCTGTCCGCCCGTTCACCGGGAACACCTGACACAGGACCGGAGAGCCGGGAAGGCGCGAGGAAGACAGCACGGCGGAGGAGCAGGCGTGAGTCGGCGAGACCGAGGAGGGAGTGGATGGACTGACGCTGTCGGGGGAAGACGGAACGCCGTCTCTCTCTACCGCAGAGCGCAGTCCACTGAAGATTTGAGGTTCGATCTCCATTGGGAGGGTCGCAGTCAGAGGGGCTGCGGAGCAGATGCTCGCGTGTGGTTGCGGGGAGGTTTCTGTCTGCTGGCCAATGGAAACTGGAGGAATGTTGTGGCTGGGAGGAGATGAGTCAGCGGTGTGTCTGATGACGCTGGTTGCCATCGCTCTCCCAGGTAAAGCCGTGGCCTGCTCCATCGGAGGCTGAGGTGCCGAGTTCTCCAAGATGGAGGTGGTGGAAGGTCGCTGGCCCACGTGCGGGGCGTTCCTGTGGGCCAGGCCCGCACAGAGTCTGGGTCGCGTTAAGACTGGCTTTGGGACAGAGCTGGCCATAGCGGAGCTGGAGGTGAGGACAGCTGTAGTGGTGGAGGTCTCGGCAAAGCTTGGGCTATGAGGCGGAGTCATGCACTGAAAAGAGAGACAAACATATAGATTTACATTTCGTCGGTAGGTTTTCTCTGTTTTGCACATTTTCAATTTCTTCCAATTCATTAAAGGCTGAACACACTACACTGGTGGACATTTCCTCACACGTGGGGAGTTCACATACCAATGAGGAGAGTGCAATCAGGTCCTTGGGAGTGTCAATGTTCTCTGGGTGAAGGATGGAGTCACAGGAGTCTGAGGTAGGGGTCAGCGGGCGTGGTTTGTGTGACCTTTGACACCAGGAGCTCATACTGACGAGAGCCTCAGCGGCCTCCAGGTCGTGGTACTCGAAGGTGCTACAGCACGACTGCTTATTCTTGTTCTCCATCACAACCCGGTTGTCCATGAGAGCAGCCTGGGGAGGGAGGAGGTATATCAATTGGCCATTACAATACACCCACAACATCACATCTCTCCACTTCTCCAGCAACACTGTAATCATCCCTATAGCATCTCAAAGGTTAATTGAAAGGTGGCCGAGGTGTGAAATGCGTGGAGGGGGACAGATGATGAACAATGGGCTACTTGGGTGCACACTATAGCTATACAGTGAACTTGGCTGGCATCTGCTGAATGCTCAGTTGCACGTATTGCAGCTATAGCCACCTCAGAGGGGTGGAGAGAGAGAGAGAGAGAGAGAGAGAGAGAGAGAGAGAGAGAGAGAGAGAGAGAGAGAGAGAGAGAGAGAGAGAGAGAGAGAGAGAGAGAGAGAGAGAGAGAGAGAGAGAGAGAGAGAGAGAGAGAGAGGGGCCCCACTGCAGCACCGCCACTAGAGCGGGTAGGTACACCCAGTGTCTCACATAACATTGGACTTGAGGGGGAACCTCCCCTCACCAAGAATAGACATGAGTGGCGTGCTACTCTCCCCTGTGAGATTAACATGCATAGACTCTGTGTGCATGGGAAGCAAGGGAGATCATATCAGGAACTGGAAGTGATGTGTATTCAGTTGTGGAAACTCAAACGTGTTGTTGCAGAACCCCAGAAGGCACTATGATTTACTGACTCCAAAATATTACATTAAAAATATCAAAACTCCAGTGATCATCTAATTATTATTTTTTTTTAGCTATTTACCTATTTTTTTCTTTTTGACAGCAATGGTTACAAATATCAACCCAATAAAACTTCCAACGAAATATTAAAATCTGAAAATAAATGTGCAACAACTACAAAAAATGATATCCCGTGGTTCAAACATTATTATACATTTGTAAGAAATTGTAGCATATAAATGCAAGCAACCCTGAATACAACGTTGCAGTGCAGGGATATGACTATAATGATACATATTACATAGTAACACTACCGATCACATTGTGACCGTTACTCAAATAGATAGCTGCCTATGACCTTAAATAAACCAGCCCACACTGACAAAAACAACCACTGCGATTTTGGAACTAAAAAAGTTGAAAGCATGCATAACAATGTTTTTTTAGTCATAATAAATTATCGATAGGTGTTGTTATCCATAGACAACGTTAATAACATAATTGTACATTATTAATGTGGTTATAATTGACACAACCAACACAAAGTCAATTAAAAGCACTCACCTGACCAGGCTGCTCTGGAATAGTTTGCGTGATAAAAGTAAGCATAAGGAAGTATTAATTAAAGAAAATAAAGGAACAAACAGTAGCTATGCGACCACTCAATGAGCCCTGAGTCGCTGCCAATAGCGGAGACTGGCCTCAGCTGAGTGAATCAAACGAGGCGACGAAAAAAAAAAACAGAAACAAAATTCAGAGCAGACTGGCGGGTGGTAACATGTTACCAATCAAAAACAAAGGTGTAGCGGATTCTGTCCAATGGCAGCGAAGGCAGTGCGTGATCGGTACGTGACTGTGGGCCGATTGGATGAAACAGGGTGCGTGGCTGTTGGAGGGCGTGACGGAGGAGTCAGCGGTGTCAGAGCAAACCCGGTGAACCCGGCGCTCTGGAACTGGGGGAAAGGTTGAAACGGCGAGCAGGCGGAATCGTGAGACACACACTTGCACGCGTCTGGCTTGCTTTTGCCAAGAGCGCGCGCGGCATGCGCAAAACAGGAACGCACAAAGAAAGAAACTATGGGTTAGATATACTTTATTATTTTGTTAGGACAGTACAGGTATTTTAGCAATGTATCATCAATGAGTGGGAGCGCTCTTCTTTATACGATTTCACACTTTTTATTTAATAGTTAACAACAATAACATTGTCAGATCAGGCTCAAAATATTGTTGGGTACATAAATAACTTCGCGTGGAGTGGATCTTTAATAGAGAACAAAAACAATGACAATATCCGTCAGTCACCTATCTCTTATACTAAAATATATAGTGCCTCTTAAATCAATATTAGTCTGAATTATTAAAACATTCGTATAAATCACTCTAGATTAACATTTGTATCATTTTCCCCATTAAAATTATTTACATTTTTGTATTAAACGTTTACACCCATCTCTCCAGTAGGCTACAGGTTTATTTGAGGATAATCCAAAAAAATAAATAAATAAATAAAAAAAAAAAGCTCTTTACAATACGATTGTTAAAATCGTACTTTTTGGTAACTGGATATGCCTAAAATATTAGTAAAATAAATAAAACAAAGGAATAATACATTAGAAATGTTGAATTTATCTCAGGTTAGTAATAATCCTAACATTTTCTCATTGTCTTCTTCCTGTGCCATTTTCCTCTCCAGTCTCCTGTGTGAACCCCCTCCCCTGCTCCCTCCCTCCCTCCCGAAGCCGGCGATGAACTCGACGACTCCCTGCATTGAGTCGTAAACAGCCCTCCTATAAAGAATTTCAGGGCGGGGCCAATGAGCCAGCTTCAGCCCCTTTTGTTGTGGCTGTACATTAACTCTTAAAGGGACCTTTGTATTTCACTCAACTGGGTCCTATACACAGAACACATCCCACGTTGAGGTCCAAAGTGCTTTGTTCCATCAGACAAGTATAGATGACAAAAACTGAGCACCTAGAGAGATGCGGAGCTCCTCAGGAGAACGAAAAAACCCAGATCTTTTTAGAATCCTGGAGATACGTCACTCTGTTAGAGATTGAGGCAGACAAAGAGCTTTTTCATTCCCCGTTTCTCGTGTTAAGTGAGAGAACCTGTGTCCTTATATATGGCTACCAAAACAACAAGACCACAATTTGTTTGTGTGTATGTTTCTTTCTTTCTTTCTTTCTTTCTTTCTTAGACAAACAGTAGAATACACCCAGATTTCACCTCTGGCATCTCCACTCTGTCATAAGAGACTGTCCGTTAAGACAATGGCCAGGTTTGACCTCACAGATTGGGTGTACATTAGTGAAAAATTGAAAATGCATTTGTTATTTCACAGAACCTATTCTATACATTCCTGAATAACTATGTGGTTGTGGTTTGAATGCGGCTCAAAGAAAACGTAGGACAAAAACCTGATCTGGGGTAGTTGGGGTGAAGTGGGTTCATAATCATCTTCAAGTTCAACAGGGCTATAAAATAAAAAAGGAAAATAAAAAACGCAAACCAGTCCTGCTAAAACTGTTTCCAGGCGCAAAACACTCCCAGACTTCAGCAGGAGGAAATTAGACTCAAAGGAAAAATCCTATATTCTCCCGCCTCAACTCAACCAGCTGTTTTTTTAAAGGATGAATTCAGATCAATCACCTCTCAGCCCCCCCCCCCCCCAAACAAATCTATAGGAGGGGAAGTAGGAAAATATAAATCTCATACAGAAATGGGAGTGGTTTGAACCAAAACAATTTTACAATAATAATGTTTACACTTGTAACACAAGAATCACATCCCTGATATTTTGGTATAGGCAGCATGCCGTCTTTTGAGGCTGCATCAAGGACAGTATTCTTACGGTGTATTCTGTAAGATAAAATGGAGGCTATTTGGCTGTTTGGGAGAGCGGTACACACAGTGATACAATAAAATGTCATAGTGACCACATGAGGGGTTGCCCATGGTCAACGATATGCCTATGTATTAGAGCCAAGGTTTAGAGATCCAACCAGAGTTCTAACTGAACAAATGATCCCTGCAGTCTGACCAGTAAACTTTGATACTAGTTTGTGTATAGATCGCAGCCATCTCAGGTTCTCTCACCCCCCCCCCCCCCCCCCCACACACACTAACATTCCCCATAAGAGTCCCCATTAAATCTGACTGGTTCCACATTATGCACTCTATTACACTTCTATTATGTTGTAACTGCATTTTCAGTATTTCACATTATACACGTTGCTGATGACACTGAATGAGCAGAATTAGGACTTTCTCTTTTAATTGATTTGGACAAGGTTTTGAGTATTTTCTGATACAACATATTTGATTAAATGGTTTATTTCAATTGGTCACCAAAATACTATTTTTAATTGCAGACTAAGAAGCTAAAACCAAATCTGTTCCACACGTGGTGAAAATCCGCCTAAAATATATACCTAGGTAAATGGAATATTGCTCCACTAAGGGCTATTTTCATATTCTTGGTATCTAGGTACATCTATGGATCTCAGGGAATGTATTCAAAGTGTCAGAAATATTGTGTCTATTACTAGGCTTGCTTAAATTGTGATGAAACAAAGGAGAATATGAATTATGATTTTTCTTTGCATATTTGACAGTGAATAACACCATGCTAATAATGACCAAACATAAAAAACTGCCACTGATCTCGTTCAGTACCTTCTTGAGATGTGTACAAAAAAATCGAAGGAAATTAATAAAGGGAAGATGATTAAACAGAAGGTTCTGTATACAGTACTGAATTCTCCCATCCGGACCAATGCAATTTGAAATATTATTATAGAATATAGAATAGGAGGCTTATAAATTACCTTATTATAGCCAATTCACACATTTATATATATATATACATATATTATCTTTCAAATGCCCAAGTTCAATTTGGATTTAGTATCACCAGGCGTGCATAAGAACAGATAATGATATCTACTGTAATTTACTGTATTTTCACCACAGTGCAACCATTGAAACTAATTTCAGATCTAATTGTTGCTACATGCTAACAATAGGGAGGAGAAACTAACTGCGTTTCAATATTTGTCAAAAATGTTACCTTTTGTGGCTTATTATCGCGAATAATAACAGTTATTGATGATTCATTCAGAACGCTGAACTTTGAACCCCCACAGAATCTGCCAGGAAGTGTAGTTCGCAAAAATTCCAACGCTGATCGGCAGATATATAGATCATAGATATAGATGCCCTCCACAAAATGGCCGCAAAAAGACTACAATTCCCATGGTTAAAAATTTCCAAAATGGTCGCCGTCTTGCAATAGACTTCAGTAAATCGAAAACGTAAAACTATCTAATGGCACTTTTAACCTATTGCTAAACTAACGTCTTGATGATAATATACATTCTACATGCTTTTGTGACATGTTAGTGATGTTAATACTTGAATACGTTTAATTCTAAAATCGCACATTTTTTGCATCACTCTGAAAAATATTGATTTATGACCAGATGCCATTTTGGGGTCGGTACCGACCCCGTCGGGTGGAACAGGTTAAAAGAGAGTTATGGGTGCTTTGTGCACAGCAGCGCCTAATGTACCTTCCTCAATGCTGGTGAAAGCAGGAGATTTAATCCACACAAAGGATTCACTTTACATCTATAGGCTGGAATACTGACTTTTTTACTCTAAACTGTCCATCACAAATCTATCTGAAAATGTATCATAAATTACAATTACTACATAAATTAGAATGACAAAGTATGGACATATTGCTTTACAGTTAAAACTGGAGAAGGACACAAAACCGTTTTTCCAAGCACAAAAAGACTCAAAATAATGTGAAATAAGCAACATGGACTGAGTTTACATTTCCGTTACATTTTTGACCTTGTATAGGCATAATTTCACATTGGGTGTGTCATGCTGGATGGATGGAGTCATTGTCCAAGAAAGGAATGGGAATTGCAGAAGATGTAGGGGAAAATAAAACCCAAATCCTTCAATTACACTGACACATGGCTATAGGAGATGCTAATTGGGTGGCTGTTGTCCTGGAAACCATGGAATATGGAGCTAACCAAGGCATGCTTGGCAGCTCTTCACTAGACCCACAATGGAAGGACTTGATTGGTGTTTGGCATGTGACAGAATGGTTATTATGACAAGTACAGTATATGTCGAATGGAAGGCAAGGATACGCTTCTGCACAAATAGGAAGCAACACTACTGGTTGGATATGAAAAAAAGAAAGAAAAAGACACAGGTTTGACCAACACTGAGTGGTTCTTGGGCTTTTTTTTTTTTTTTTTTTTTACAAAAAGCTTGGATATACATATTCAAGCTCAGACACTCTGTTGGGCCATTAGATGTCTGCATGTGAATGAGGGCTTTAATGCATGGGCCACTTAAGGGGGCTTGAGCCCGCAAGGTCAAGTCTCGTTGTGGTAACAGCAGTGCACATTACCAAAGGGTCAAAGGTCGTTCTTCCTTGAAGCTTTCCAAGAAAAACCCCCTCCTAACCGATACTTGTGCCTTTTTCCAGACTCCCTGGAACACTAACTCCCAAACACACTATACCATTTCACGACGCAAGTAGCCAGTGCTCTCTCGTTAGTCGTTACCAATATTAATATTAAAAAACACAATTTCTACTGTTGTTTCAATTGACCACCAGTCATGATTGATTGATTGAACATTTTATTAACAGATTGCAGAATGGATACAATACAGTACGGCTCAATACACACAATTGTTAAGGGGATGCAGACCAGAGAAAGACTTTCGTCTCGTTTACATCAGGGTCCCCCATTTTATTTGATTTTTATCCACTTTTTCTCCTCTTTTTTCTCCCATCCCAATTTCGCTGTGCCAATTCTTCCCTCCCGTCTTGAACGTTGCTCGCATATGCCCCCCACTGGCCGGTTGTAGGGAGGATAGAAGCCTTGCATCACGTGTCCCCTCCGATACACGAGGAGGCAGCCTGTCACATCTTTTCACCTGCCAGCGCGGACTCTCATTGGCGAGGTGTAACGTGTGGGAGGCTCACACTACCCCCGCCATTTCCTGTCTGCTGTGCAGGCGTCCCCCAACCGACCTGTAGGAGTCGCTGTCCACAACGTCCAGATTACCACCCATCGACTTCCACCCGCTAACTAAGTTAGTATGACGGCCGGCCCAAGCCGGAGGCAACGCCGACAGCCGGATTCGAACCCGGTGTCTCTTGCGTTGGTGACAAGTGCAATGTCCGCTGCGCCACCCAGCCGCACCAGGGTCCCCCATTTTCAATTCATAATGAATATTGTAGCATCTGGAGAGAAGATCCTCCCCGTTGGAAGATGTCTGGAGGTGCTGGTGCTGACCTGGTAGAACTAGGGTGGGTGTGAGAACAGAGGCTGCTGGGAGTTCTGGGCAACAGATGTGACGTCCCTCTGGGACGCTAAGCAAACAGCAGTTGCCTCACGTAGGAGGAACTCACCCGCGCGGGGGAAACGAACGCTGCCTCAGCGCGCGGGGGAAACGAGTGCTGCCTCAGCGCGCGGAACAGTGTGTGTGCTGAGGTGGGTGGGGTCCTGGAATTTAGGTCACCCTCTGTCCAAAATACTAGGAAGGGGTTTGACTCCAAGCACTGAGATGTAACATGCTGTCCGTATTGTCTTTACCGTCCCTGCCCCCCGTCTCAACGCTACAAGGAGAACTTATCACGGCCTATGAGCGATAGGGCGATATTATCTTCAGGTTTTCCAGCTCCTTTACGCAGCACACATCTGCTTTCTGTCTAGTTGAATTAGGCTAATCTTCTAATCCACAGTAGTACTCTTTTGACAGTTGAACATAAGAGTCTAGAGATGTGGCTGAGGGGGCAAGAACTTCGCGAGGCGCTGTCATGTCATCACACACACGGGACGGAGTAGAGGGTGCAGCAGAACCGCTGAGACCGTGAGGGGCCTCCCCACACCTGTGACTCACCACCTGTTAGAATGTAACCCCTCTGCTCCTTTGTCCCACAATTAGAAGAAGACATTTGGGGGGTATATATATGATGGTTAGGGTTGCTCGATTATGGTAAAAATGACAATCACGATTGTTTTGATTGATATTTAAATCACCATTATTAAACACGATTACTCATTGATTTGAGAACATCATATGATGACAACTGAAATTGTTTTACCTTTCTACTCAACTAAAGACATTTAAAAATAACTGGAGAAATGCGTGGGGGGGGGGGGGGGGTTGCACAGCTGTGAAGTAAGGGTGCGCTGCATTTACAATACAAGACAAAAAAGACTAAATGAGGCATGCAGCACATTTTCTTTTCTTTTTTTTATATGAAAATCCTTAGATCAGATACACACAGACACACACACATACAGAACATATTCTGTACAGACAACAGCAGCGACATCAAGCTTTTGCCAAATACTTGCTGAGAGAGGCCTGGGTCCAACCCAGCTCTGACAGACCAAGTTCTGGAACATTCACAAAACACTTCCTGTATTATTCTGCTCTCTCAAATTCTCATTTCCTGTGAAAAGAACTATTGTCGCCACGCAAGACACCATTTCATCTCCAAACACACACACAACATACAACATATACATACACTTTTTCTTCAGCCTGATTCATTCAACAAGTATATAAATACATTCAATATATGACACAATATACTTACAAAAACCCCACACCATATCAGCATTATTAGGAAATAAATATCACAAGTACTGAGAAACAACCATTACCAATTTTAGTTCTGTTTTTCTTCCGCTTTCAAAACTTGACATGGACACGTCCGATATTGTAACGGGGCGACGTACAATGACAATGTTTGAACCTTTCCTCCCTGTCCAGCCACATTGTGTCATATTCACGTGTGCAATACTTTGAGAAGAACACTGATGCCTCAGCTCTCTTGACCACTTAATCATTTGCTTTACATATGAAGGCCTATATGTGACAGCTTCATTCACACCGACGGTTCACCAAACCACATCAGTAAATGTCTGTGACCCCGCTGCTTGTGTTTAGCGTTATACCAAATACTGAAATGGTTTTTCTTGTGCCAGAGAGGTAGCCATGTTTTTTTTAAACTACAAAAGGCAAAAGGAACCGTGCGGCACGGTAGACTGCATGGGAATCTCATTTTCCTAGTAGATGTCCAGTAAAGTAGTGTAAACAGGTGACTAATCCTACTGTTGTGCGTGGGCCCTCCTCTGGCCCCTGGGGGTCAACATGTGTTCCACCTCCAGGGGCCCCCACGCTGCCGGCCTGGATCCCCCCCCCCCAACAGGAGGTTCAGATCTCAGTCAGAGTCAGCCGGACCTGCCCCCCCACCTTCTCTATGTGGATGTGAAAGGTGTCTTCGTTGGAGTAGTGCCCGATGATGTTGTCGTCCATATTCACCAGGATCCTACAAATGAAACGGAAAGCAACACTCATTAGATTTTCAACGTTTTTTTCCGTGTGCCAGTGGTAATAAAGACGGTAATAATGACTATTGTAGTAATAACTACAGCCGTCTTACCCCTTCTTGCACCTCTTGTAGACTTTTCCGATCTTCTCAATGGGCAGCACGTACTTTTCAGTTACCTAGAGAGACAGACACGTTAAAAAAGGGGGGGGGGGGCATTAGACAAAACAATAGATTCTATTCAATACCAGTCTTGGTGCCACGGTGTACACTGATGAATGACCACGTCCTGCCGAGACACAAACAGGAAAAGGCCTTTTTTCGGGCAGACGCAGAGGGTCGGTCACAGAGTAACTCCCCGCTTTAGAGAGGCGCATGCGTGAGTCTCGTGGCTGCCATGTATCCGGGTCCGGCTTAAATTGGCTTGCCTAATCTTGTTTTCCCAGGACAGAGGGATGCTGTACAGACGTGTGGTGGTGGTGGTGGTACGTAAAATAAATACTCACAGCTTCTAGTAGTCCTGACAGCGTGGGTGTCTTCAGCATTAGAGCATCGAACACCTCCTCCGCCTCCCTGCGTACATAGAGTAGAACTGGAAGGAGAGAGAGAGAGAGGAGATGGTGGTTGGGAGGTGAGAGTAGAAGACAGATTAGAGAACTTTATTATATATATATTAGAGATCTGAATATATATATACAGCTATACATATTGTGCTATATTGTGTTGACTGCTGTAGTGTGTTGGTCATGTTAAATAAAAAGTACATTAATGTAACTCCTTTGTGGTCAATTCTTTAAATACTTTAAATAATGCACCCAGGTTAAGTTCATTGTATAATTTACAGCATTAGTTATCTGGGAATCTCTTATCAAGCAAAATTGGCATTGTAGCTGAAATATTTGAATCGATATGGAATCGAATCGAGAACTACATTTATAGACCACTTTTCAGTTAAAGTTACAGAGGGCTTCACAAAATAATATAATAAAGATATTAAAAAAAGAGATAGAAATACCAAGTTAAGCACGATTCCATGTATCTACCAACATACAGAAGTCGGTAGATATTGCACTATGTAGTTTTGGGAGATACATTTGAAAGTCAGGGAAAGCTAAAATTATTCTATTGTATATTTTCACAACTGAATGAACAAACTGTGTACTCTACTGAAAGTTGGGTCCCTGAAACACTGTTTCAAGCTAGAAAGTCTTGAAAATCACTGTTGTTTACAGTAGCAGACAGTGTTTGTAAACTAATTGCAAGCTCTGCTAAAGTAAACAAATCCTCCACCAAAATTGCATAGTGCAGCTTTAATAGAGTTATGCACACAATGAGCGAGTGTGTGAACAACCCTCTCAGTTCAAATTAAGTCGCAATCCTGATACATGGAGGAATCTATATAAACAGTGTCTCCCATTCAAACATGTTGAATACTACCGAGAATGTACACAAATTCATCATGGCGACAATTGGTTCCGAAACAATTGCCGCCCTTTAACCACAGGAAGACAGAACCAGGCTAACCTGAAACGTTGATTACAGAGTGGGACGGATTATTTACTTTCGCTTTGATGCTGGTGACGCTGGCATTTCTTTGAGTTGGCCGTGAGCCTCGTCAAAAATAGACAGGGAGGGAATGAAAGCAAACAAAGCAGGGTGTTTTCTAAGAACTGCCTCCACACGTGAGCGTGGAAACTGATCCTGAGCTACACTTTGGGAACGATCACGTTCCCTTGGACACCTAGCAAGAGTTTGGGCAAGTGCGTGGGGGAGTGTGTGAGTGTGTGTGTGTGTGTGTGTGTGTGAGAGAGAGTATTGTGTATCAGCGGGGGCAGGGCTGCGCCTCTAGGAAGCACGTGTCATCTTGTTTACAAGCGTTTGGTCAGCTGAGCTGTGTGGGAGCAGGCCGGAGCTGAAGCCAAAACTCCAGCACTCAACTCAAGACAGCTCTTTCTCACTGTCCCGCTCCCCAATTTCAACCTTTCTCCCGTTCATTTCCCCACCATTTCTGCATGTGAGCCGGGAAAACCAGGGAGTTATGAGAGACAACCCCTTCACCTGTTATGGAAAATGTCATGTGTTTATGTTATAATACATATTCTCGGCACAAGCCTTAACTAGTTAATATAGTTTGACTAGTATACAGCTACTCAGACACTGGGGCAACAGTCTAACACAGTGTTCTTAAAACAACCACCCAAGGCCCAGGACAGTTTGTCTTAGATATGACATATTTCCAGAAAATCACATCTTGTCCTTTTCTTTGTTGTTTTTTGTTTCATATCAATCTTGTGTCAGATACGGGGAAAAAAACCTAAACCCATCTTTGTTTTCCATTTTGTCATCTTTTCTTTTTCATTTGTCATCTTTGTTTTCATTTGTCATTCCAAACTGGTGTATTTAATTGTAAGTCCAGACCAGACCTCTTTCTCATTTTCTGGTCAGACGCTTGTGTATACTTGTCTCTGATTGTAAACTGAGGACTCTTCTGTGATCACAGAAATAAACTATTTTCTTTTGAAATAGTTTGACTCGATCTGAATTTCTACACAGTTCACTGTCTTGGCTCATTTTAAAATATTCCACAACACCCTTCAACTCCGTTATCACAGAATTACCTTTCTGCGGCTCCTCCTTCTTGGCCCTCTTGGCGGGCGCGAAGTCGAACGGCTGGTCGGTTTGGTACGGCAGTCTCTTCTGTCCCAAGCTGAGGAGGAAGAGCAGAACATCGTGAGCAGTCGCAGGAAATCGCTTCCAGACCGCGATGCGCTGGTACAACATCATATCTGACACTACTTACTATAATTCTATACCATGAAATTCAATCGTAGATATCGGCTTACAAAATGTGGATTGTTTCTATTTCATGATTAAAATGGGTAGACTTGAGTTTAGGTGGGTTCAACCTCCACCACATCCCTGTGCTAAAGGACAACGTGTGGCTGCTCACCTATCTTCGCTGTCATCTGAGAGGCAGGCCTGTGAGAGGGGGAGAGGAGAGGCAAAGTTAAAAGACAAAAGTCACCATCCAACGGAAGATATGCAGGGGATAAACACTGCCACACCTCGACCCCAGAGCATTGTCTGCCAATGATTGCTGCTATTTAGCCGTTTACTGCAGCAACTATCCCTGGGGGTTGGGGGACGGACACGCGGACAACAGAGGGACGACGACAACAACAACAACAACAACTGCAGCAGCGGTGCAATAACGTCTCGACTCAGGAATGTTCACCTGGGTTATTTGTTCAGCTACCATTGTTTCGACACACATGCTTATTAGGCTCTAGGTCAAATGTAAACATTCTCTATGTGGAAAGACGGGGCTACTTTCTGAGCAACAGGGTCCGGGGGACTTGTCTCAGCGGTGTTGCTTTAACCCTTTCACTACCACACTACCAAAATGGTGAGCCCTTTCACTGCAACACTACAGAAGGTTAACCCATTCACTGCCACACAACAAAGGGTTAACCCTTTCACTACCACACTACAGAAGGTTAACCCTTTCACTACCACACTACAGACGGTAACCGTCTGTAGTGTGGTAGTGAAGAGGTTAACCTTCTGTAGTGTGGTAGTGAAAGGGTTAAGCGCATACAACTATCTTGTCTCCAGGAAGGTTTTTCCTGGTATTGTTGCCCCAAAACTGCTTATTTATACCTTTGTGTTGTACGTCACATCTCGGTAACTATGCTACTCCTAACTCCTCAGACAAATACTTAAGTGTAATCAAATCAACTTCCCTGCAAACCCCGTTGATAATTGTGCTTTGATTAGGGTTCTCAAATTACAAAAGACTGGTGTCACATGCTGCAAACGTAGGCTAAAACATTTTGATATGAGTCTATGAATTTAGAATGCAACACAGATGGATGGATGGATGGATGGATGGATGGATGGATGGATGGATGGATGAAGCTTACAAGACGTTGGTTGATTTGGGTTTCGGGGATGAAGAGGACAGGATGGGTCTCCAGGTCACTCACTACTTTGAACACCGTTATGTCCAAATATTTCATTGGCTCTTTCTCTTCTGCAACAGGGGAGGGACACAGATCCAGTCAGAAACAGATCCACAGAATGATACAGGTATATTAATGATATAAGCAGTTAATGCGACATCTATAGATTTAGAGCTTTTTCATTTTTGACTGGTTTACGTTTATTTATAAAAAAAAAAAAAAACAGAGACAGTGCACATTAAACAACATCTTCAGTTTCCACATGTAAATGTGCCAGAATTAGCTAATGAGGAAACCCACAAGAACACAGGGAGAACATGCAGAGCAACTCCACACAGAGAGGCGCCCTGCTTGCTGTGAGGAAGCAGTGCTAACCACTGTGCCACCCAATGTTTCTTGCAAGGTTTTCTTTCTTTCCCATGTGTAATCCAATAGAATAAAGTTATGAAAAAGCCATTGTAAAAAAAGATGAATGTTAACAATTCATTAGGCCCAAGGACCCCCAGATAATTACACATTGGAGCTGACCCCCATTTGAAAATATTAGACCCACATTTAAGAAGGTTTTTCTGATTTCCATAACTGTGTCTATACTCTAGTGTTAGTGGAGAGACAACAGCGGACAGAGTGAAACGTATGATCAGAATAGCCATTATTATAGTAGGCTTCATTCTCTCATTGGGCAACCTTCTAGACTAGAGTGAAACAATAGTGATATTATTTTTACAGGGGACCCCCCACACACAGAATCAGACTGTATAAGGTGTACTGACGTGTCATCACAACATCCATGCCCTTTGTTTGACTCTTCCTGCGACTCTGCTTCCTCTCCTCGTCTCGGATTTTACGCTCGGCACCTTTGTCACAGAACACCTTGATCTGACTGGAAGCACGGTGCACCAGCTTGTAGTTGTCGCCGTTACTCCCGCAGAGGTAGGTGTCGATCTGCAGGTTGAGAGGAAGACCCCGCACTCCCTTCTGAGGGGAGAAGTCTGTACTCAGGGAGTTCACTGACACAAATATCTAGGGAGACAAAGACAACGACGGAATAACATAAGGACCCCGATGTTTTAAAAGATGAAGCGGAGGGAGGGTCCGGGATGGGGTTGGGGGGGGGGGGGCGGGTGACTCGCAATAATTTCATTTAAAACTACGACACAAAACAATCATTAGGTCATTCAGAGAGAGAGAGAGAGAGCGATGTTCATTTTCTTCCATGGAGCCTGGCGGCGGGACAGAACTGTCGTGCACGGCGCTCTGAGATCGGTCAGTCTACATCTACAAGGACAGTGGGTGTCATGTGAGGCCATCCGACTGCTCTCACGCCAGTTTCATTGTGTACACCGCCCCCACCTGGCCATTTTACGCCACTGCAGTTGACTACAGGAACAGCTCCTCTGTTCCTTTGTCTTAATCCACACATTGTTACAGGTAAAACCTGGATAGCAAAGTAAATGACAGATAGTGGTTTGTACTCTTTCTTACCCGTGCCTCATTCCTGGTATCCCACGTGAAAGAGATGGCATTGTAAGCTACCTCTTCAATGTTGGAAATGGTATTGAAGCTTTCTTTGTAGTCAGCTGGGGAGAATGCAGAAGAAATATTATTTTACAAAGCGTTGGATATGAGCGAGGGCAAACGAGACAGCGCTGTTTACATATTACAGAGGATAAACAATACAAATGCTCTGAAGAAATGTAAGCAAGTTATTTCATCCTTAATTTCTGTCTGGGGCAATGCTGGTCAATGTAATGATGGGTGTGAATTCATTAATAGTATACCGTTTTAGGAAGGGTTTCTCTTGAAAAACACCAGTAGAAACCAGACAGCCTGAATGATGAATGTGTGTGTGTGTGTTTGTGTGTGTGTGTGCTCACCAATATCCAGGCAGCGCTGCTTGGCAGTGTGCTGTCTGCTGTGCCAGTATTTCCAGTGCTTCAGTTGGTCCTCTGTGAACTTGTCCTCTCCAAATACCAGCATCACTACACTCTGGAAACCCATGAAACGACACATGCTCAAAAAAAAGACACGCATTCTACAAGACATGAAGCATGTTCGCAAGTAGCCAGAATGTTTCAGAATAGATTTAGAGTTGCTCAAGCCATTGGAAGCTAGGGCTCTCAATAGATTGACACATACGGACATTGATAGAATGTCTGAAGAGTGGTTTGCACGCCGCCATGTTGGAAGAATAGCACCGCAACATTGAAAATGCCTAATTTGTGCAGTGGTTGTGTTCAAATGAAGGAGGAAAAGCTGTTCCACTCATACTTGTTGATAAGATAAAAGATACCCATTCATTGAATATGTTGATGATGATATATTTATTCTTTTGGCATCGTGTACATAGTAGGTAGTGTTGGACCCCATTGGGAGTAACATCAGGAACTAGAGAGGTTTCATACCCGCACTCTGCCTCTGTGGTGGGGCAGCAGCTTGGTGCTTCCTATGTCCCGGAGGGTGATGGGGTAGAACTGGCCTTTGTTCAGGTAGCTCATCGGACCAGTGGTGCTCTTGGGGCGAAGGGACTGTGGAGCCTCCAGTACGTACTCAAACGGCTGAGCACTGAAAGAGATGGAGGGGGAGGGGGGGTTAAACTCACGTCCAAAGCGCGTAGACGTCAAGACGGTATCTCGCGTTTTGAAGTGAATGGTTTTCGCTACCTTGCCGGGGAAACAAAGGGAGGAGAATATTCCTCTGGATCGATGGAGCCCATGCGTAGCTGAATGTCCTCTGAGAGGGGGAACACCTGGGGCGAGGGGAGGACACAGGTTGACTTGTTACACACAGAACGCTACTGTAGCATCGTCAAAGCATACAAAACATATGGAACACAAACACGCACAGACTAGGAAAAGATCATAGGAGCACACAAACAATTTATGCCTTTATTTATGACATATCTTTAAGATCTTGTTTTTATTTATTCAACTATTTATAGTGGGGGGGGGGGGGGGGGGGGTCTGCTAACTGCATAGTTATGTTGTTGCTATTTTCTTTGTTTATCGTCTTGTCTGTTTGAATGTGGCACTGCATCAACCTCAAGGTTGAACTGCCAGAATGCACACGAGGGAGGGCGTCTTACCCGAAACGTCCGTGTGGCAATATATTATTCAAAAGTGGAATTGGAGTGCTGTCCTAGTCTCTTTTTTTTTATTAATTTTTGTATCCACTTTTTCTCCTGTTTTTCTCTGATTTTCTCCCATCCCAATTTCATCGTTATGCCAATTCCCCCCTCCCCTTTCTGGCCGTTGCTTGTATGTGCCCCCCACTGGTCGGTCTAGGGAGTCCTGAAGTCTAACAGATGCTTCCTCTGTCACATAGGAGACAGCCAGCAACCTCTTTTCACCTGCCAGCGCGGACTCTCATTGGTGAAGTGTAACGCGTGGGAGGTACCACTACCTTCAACATATCCCTTCTTTGCTGTGCAGGCGCCCTGACCGACCTGTAGGAGTGGCTGTTTACAACGACCAGAATACTACCCCACCGGCTTCCCTCCCGCTGACTCTGCCAATAGACCTATCTCAAACCCTGCCCCTTTTCTTGATCCTCCAATCACAGCTGTCGCTTACCTCGGACTTCCTCGTACAAACTTTGTTTGTACGAGGAAGTCAGAGGTAAGCGACAGCTGTGATTGGAGGATCAAGAAAAGAGGGCAGGGTTTTGAGACAGTAAGCCGGAGGCAACGCTGACAGCCGGATTCGATACCGGTGTCTCTTGCGTTGGTGACGAGCGCTTAGACCGCTGCGCCACCCAGCCGCCTTTCCTAGTCTCTTTTTTATGACTGCATCAACCTCCCCAAGTCCACTTCCATATATGTGCAAATGTACTTAAATCTGAATCTGAATCCGAATGCTGACTCACTCATGCTCATCGGTGGCCCAAGAAAGGTGGCCGATGGTAATGGTGCTACTACATATAGCTCTCCGTGATCAAGTCCACAGGTATGGTGTATATAGAGGACTGTCCTCAGTTAGACAGCATCGATCAGACGTCGAAAGAGCCTACCCCAGGGTTCCCACAGACATTGCAAAATGAAATTCAAGGGCTTTTAAGTACTTTTCCAAGAACAATTTTTCATTTTCAATGATGTCACTCAAAGGATACAATTCACTTTTAAATGCTGTTTTTTTAAGCATCTTCTTGGTCTGCTTGCCAGCTAGAGCAAGCTAGAGCATCACATGCGAAGAAATTAGGAAAAGCAGTTGGAGCGTGCGAGACAGTGACTATTAAAAATTTTTTTTTTTTAAATTGATTCAGAACAATTTGATCATGAATGAACAAAACACTTCAAGGCACTTCAAGGACCTTGTGCGAACCCTGCTTACCTGTACCTCGGCTGAGCTGCCCTTGTACGGCTCGATGTAGGTGGAGTCGGGGGTGAGCGCCTGTGCCCGGGGGCTGTACTGGCTGTGGGTGGCTTGCCGGCCGAAGGTCATGCCGTCGGACTGCGAGCCGTGGACCACGGGGAAGGAATGAAGGCCCTCGAGGTCACTGGAGTAACTGGGGAGGGAGTCTGTCGTGGTGTACGCTCCCCTCTTGTCGCGGCTGTGCATGCTCCCCTGGAGCACTGAGTGGAGCGGGACGTTTCGCAGCGGAGTGACGGTCTGGAGAGAGTCCTGGTAGGGGACCAGGAAGTTCCTGAATTGGAGAAAGGGGCCCAACTGTCATTTACACACATTATTTCACCCCAGCAAAAATATTATTCTCTAACTCTGTTGAATTTACAGGAATGGAAGAGTAACTGAGCACCTCGGACGAAGAACCACGTAACTCCGTTTTAGGCTTTCAGAGGAACAAACTTGAGTGTTGCATTCATTCATAGTTAAATACAGTAGAGGTTTAGTGCTCGTGATGCATCACATTCATACTCCCAAGTGAGTTGTATTGACTTTACAACTGCATGTACATGGACTGTAAAAAAAAAAAAAAAAAAAAAAAAAAATGGCAATACAGTTAAATTATGAAACACACGAATCCAGGGCGGCTGGGTGGCGCAGCGGACATTGCGCTCGTCACCAACGCACGAGACACCGGTATCGAATCCGGCTGTCGGCGTTGCCTCCGGCTTGGGCCGGCCGTCATACTAACTCAATTGGCAGAGTTAGCGGGTGGGAAGTCGATGGGTGGTAATCTGGACGTTGTAAACAGCGACTCCTAAAGGTCGGTTGGGGCGCCTGCACAGCAGAAACAGGAAAATGGCGGGGGCAGTGTGAGCCTCCCACACGTTACTCCTCTCCAAATGAGAGTCCGCGCTGGCAGGTGAAAAGATGCGACTGGCTGCCTACACATGTATCGGAGGGGACATGCGATGGGCTTCTATCCTCCCTACAACCGGCCAGTGGGGGGCACATGCGAGCAACGTTCAAGACAGGGGAGGGGAGAATTGGCACGGCTAAATTGGGATGGGAGAAAAAGGAGAAAAAGTGGATAAAAAAAAAAGAAACACACGAATCCAAGAGACCTTACATTTTGTGTGGATCGTCATCCTCTGATATCACTTCTGTTTTGACCTGTCCTGCAGCTCTCTTGTCCTGTGGCACCTGGTTAAATAATAATAATAAAAAATATACATATTACACATCTATGACACATTTACACTGGCATCGTTAATGGTCTCTACCCCTCTAGCTCGTTAGGGTCTTGGACTAAGACTTTTTTTTGGTAAATTAGTCCTTTTTAATGTTTGATTCCGGGAATGAATGAGCTTCTTGCGGGAAACTGTTAACTGCATCTCAGGTATGACAGCAATATTGACAAACATGTTTTGTCCTCTAATGGTCCTCTAAGTAATACTAGGGACATCCCGATCCAAGTAATTTAATATTGAGTATCTGCCGAGACCAAGTCACAATCTGATATTTGTATTTTCATAGATAATATAGCAGCACAGTGCACACGTCAAGTATATTAAAGTTAGTAAAACCATTTCAATGCAGGTAAGATATGCTTGGTAATTGAATAGTTAAAGAAAATAAATAGCCAGCAGCTTTCCCTTAATGGTTTTCATTTTATTTAATTTTTTAAATATGCCATGATAACAAACTATCATTACACATGGGCAAAACAGAGTCCATTCTCTTCGGTTCAAATAACAAACTCAGCAAGACCGACGGCTTCTCAGTTACAGTGGGTGACAATATTGTCACAAGGAAAGATGAAATTACCTACCTGGGTTCCATCCTAGAGGCTAATCTCTCCTGTGACAAAATGGCATCCAATGTAATAAAAAAAGTCAACCAACGAACTCGATTCTTGTACCGGATCTCCTCTCTGGTAAACAAGAATACCCTGAAGACTCTGGCAGGAGCACTCATTCAGGGGTACTACGACTATGCTTGCACCTCATGGTACCAAAGCACCTCAAAGGCGCTAAAAACAAAATTACAAACATCTCAAAACAAACTGGTCAGACTACTGCTTGACCTTACTCCTAGAACCCACCTCACCCCTGCCCACTTTGACAACCTAGGATGGCTTAGAGTAGATGACAGAGTACAGCAACTTGCAATGGGCCTGGTCTACAAGATACACTACACGACCAAGGTACCCATGTACATGGCAAAATACTTCCCAAAGGTCAGTGAATACCACGATCACAACACCAGAGGGAGCTCCACAAATCATGTTAAACCCAGATTCGGCTCAAATAAGGGACTAAACACGTTTCGCAATTATGCCACATCAATGTGGAACGCCCTACCCAAAGCTGTAAAGGAATGTGGATCACTACCCACTTTCAAAACCTCTCTCAAGAGACACCTACGGGAGACTGCAATTCAACACTGGCCCCTGTAAATATCCTAACCCAACCCCCTCCAATGTACAGTCATTTACCTAGTATGGTTTTGTCAATAGTCCAATGTACAATTTTGTACAATTTTGTTTGTTTGTACAGAGTCTCCCCCCCCTCAATGTACAGGTTTGCTTGTCTATACAGTGTGCCCCCCCCCCCCCCCCCCAACCACCTCCAATGTAAATTACCCAGTATGGTTGTCAATATCCCAGTGTACCCAACCCCCCCCACCCAACCTCCTCCAATGTACAGTTTCTACGTCAAATGTATATACTCCCTTTTCTTGACTCCTTCTGTATCACAAACAGTACTGTATTTGCAAATCTGGTATGTCATAAATGTATAGATGTAGCAGTACTGACTATCTGTATGTCATGTATGTCATATATGTCCTGATGAATTGAAAATGGGGGACCCTGGTGGAAACAAGACGAAAGTCTTTCTCTGGTCTGCATCCCCTTAACAATTGTGTGTATTGAGCTGTACTGTATTGTACCCATTCTGCAATCTGTTAATAAAGTTTTCAATCAATCAATCAAATGATCGGCTCCGGTTCCGTTCTGTTGGGTTATTGAACTCATTTCCAGAAACACTTGTCTGACTTACAGACTCTTCAGTCGACTAAGGACTTATTTAGCTGAGGACGCCCATAATTTCTACCTCCAGTCTTAGGTATATCAGACATTAGTTATTATAATAATTATAAAACACAACACACTTGTGCCCTAATGATAAGGATAAGCACTCAATGAAGAAACCCCCTCCCATTTCCAAAACAAAGTCTAACATGCCTATAAATACTTACACTATGGAATTACACGCTACAAATGTATTACGTGGCCCGTAATGACCCCAAACAGCATTGCCAACTTCAACAGACCCGGTTTACCATAAACATACCCGAGTGGACATTGATTTGTACCTTGTAATAGTCATAGAGGAGCCCCAGGGCGCTGGCACTCTCGTCGTCTCCATTAACGCTCATCATGGCCTTGGAGGCGGCGGTCAGAGGGTTCTCCAGGAAGGCCCTCCAGGCGTCATCGTCCTCCGTATAGGCTGCCTGATGCTGTCCGTCGTATGGGGTGTCAGTGGAATGGAGCGCCACAATATCCCTCTTCCTGCACGGGGAGCGAGGAGAGCACAGGATCTAGACTTGTATATGACATATGGTATATGGTCATGGAGGTCAGCAATAAACGTATGTTAATATGAGCGATGCAGGTATGGGGAGGGCCCATTCACTGGACCTTTTCAGGGGCCCAGCCATTGTTTTTTTTTTATCAAATTTTCTTTCTCCTTTTTACATGGATAAAACAAAACATGACAACACATAATACAATAATAATAATAAACAGAACAACACCAGACAATAATAATAATAATAACAATAATGACAATATGATGACAGTAGAACAACAAAAATTATAAATACAGAACCTAAAAATAAAAACAAATTATATTATCACAAACACCACAAAAGCCATTAGACATTTCCTCCCCCACTCCCACCGCAGGGCCCCCCAGGACCAACACCCCAACCCCGCTCCGCTGCTAGATAGTGGGGCCCAGCCATTTCTATGCCATTTCTGCTTCTGACCATAGGTGACCTTAGCTATGTCTCACTCGCTAGCAGGGCCCCAGATAGAGAAAGCCAATACATCCTGGATTTATGAAGCGAATGCCCTGTGCCAGTGTGGATAACGAGTGAAAAGGCACATCACCAACACAGAAAGATATTTATGGACAAAGTCTTTCACCTTGTAGAAAAAAACCTTGCTCCTGACATAAACCACATCATGTAAATCTACAGGGTCTAGTTGAGCTGCGTCGTGGTGAGTTTGGCACAGTGACTGCAGTAGCTTCCCGCCTTACTGTATGTGCAAATTTGCCTAAAACATGATATTTTCGTTGGCTTCCTATTGTGATTCTGGGTGAGGTGGAATATAATGACATCTCCAGAAACCTCTGGATTAGCTTTTTCATTCGGTATATGACATGTCACTGTAGCATCATGCTGTAAGATTTTAGGGTTGAAAGGTAAGCAGAAAATGTCTTGTGTGCGCGCAGGCTCTCCCCATTTCCTTGCACCCCACAGTTTGAGAGTCACTGGTTTAGCCGATGTGTGTGTGTGTGTTTGAGAGAGAGAATTTCCTGAGAGAGAGCAGTTACACATATATAAGTCAGAGAGAGCGAATATGTGCGTCAGAGAGGCATGTTTCAGTTTATGTCCTAGGCCCACTTTACATTCTACTTTAAATGTACATGGGAAGGTGGGGGTGGGGGGGGGGTTGTTAAGATATGGGCCTATATTTGATCTTGAAACCTGAACCTTAAGGCCGCCTATGCTTCTGACAGTGTGGTAAAAGGGAAGCCTTGGATCAGGAAGGAGACCATCTCAGGGTGATGATTGGTGTATGAACTCTTGGGCGATAATGTATAGGCTACACTCATTAGCATACTGTAAATGTGTGGATAAAAGCATTTATCAAATTACACATCATGTTTACCAAATTGCATGATAGTCTCAGATCTAGGTTGATGATTTAATGAAATGATAAGGGAATATACGTAAAGATGTGCTGGCAGTGGCAACAGAAAGTGAAACTATCGCATAGGGAGAAACGTAAGTGTTGTTGACATCAAGAGCTCTGACAGACAATCTTGCTCTACCAGCAGGACAGGTCCTCAGGTGCTGAGCTCATGAAGCTGCCTTCTGGCTTCTAGACAGTGGAATTGCATTAAGGACTTAAGTTTTAAACCATGCCCTTAATGTCATCAGCAAAAACTGGCATATATAATCTTCAAACATTGGCCCATGTCTGATAATTTTCCAGACACATGGCAGATTATGGCTAATTATGACCATTACCTTTGAATTAGGTGAAAGCACAAGACAATCAAACATTAATAACATGGTATTCTAATCTACACGCCTTCTGTCGTGCGTTCCAGTCCTCGGTTGGAAGTGTTATCAATGGAATATAAAAATGCTAAATTCCTAAAAAATTATAGATAATGCATTCGGCTACATATCCCATATAACTAATATTATGGTATATGCCAATAACCAATAATATACATATACTCTTATTACTACAGCGGCTCCAGGTATAAGTGTGACGCCAATTAGTTAGACCTTCTGTTTTATATAATACACCAATTACCCCGTATATTAAGAGGAACAACACAACCTGCTGAACATAACGCGCCTGTGAACATGTTGTTCATTTTCATACCCAATATAACTGGACCATGTGTACTCACTTTCCAGATTCCTCTGTCATCATTTCGTTCCGTCGGTCGGACTGGACTTTCTAGTTGGAACGGTAAATCCGATCCGTCCACTATTAAAATTCTCGAGCTATGTATGCTACGGTAAATTCTGCCAGCCCCGTGTCACTCTTGAGAACAAGTTATGTCTGCTTTTCTCGCTCTGTCTGTGAAAGATGCTTCTTTACCTGCGACAGGTACGACTGATGCTGCGACGTCACAAGTGGGCGGGGCCACACTGACATCTCCTCGAGGGATTTGCATAACTGACTGTATCAAAGGAAGTTCTTCAAACTTCCAAGTGCGTAGCCTACTTTACTTTCTAAACACATTTGCTACACTATCATTTTAAGTCTGTGATTTTTATGCGAAAATCGCCTAAAGCATGTGATGTCAATATTTTATTTGAATTGACTGACGCAACTGAACATTCTCAGTAATGATATGCAACCTTAACAAAAGGTGTGGCGAGTTTCATGAGTTTCAACGCAGAGCAGAGCCGAGACAGGTCATTCACACCTACAGTATCTGAAGCCACCCATCCAATCGATATCATTACTTTTAAAATCTCCGTGAGGAGGCCCATCTACTCCTCAAATTACCTAATACTTTTGTTAGTTGCATCCAGTATCCATAGCAGTCGAGTCGGCAGCTGGGTCTGTCTCTGGCTCTTTGCACTGGCAGAGGCCTAACTATATAATTAAACCCCTCAGTCATATGACTGCAGACATTCACTCTGGGACAAAATGTGTGACATGGGCATCGATTATCTGGAATAATAAATGTTTTAATCAAATACATATCTGTATATTACAATTGTGTACAAAAATGCCATATACACTGGGAAATGCCAGAAACAGCAGACACATACAAAAAATAAAAAAAAATAAAAAATAAAATAAAATAAAAAGCATGGTGTTGACTCAAATACAAAATAAAAGCACAGTTTAAAGGTAATAAATTAAGTGTGCACAATAATTATGAGGTCCCCCTTTTTGGTCTCTTAGGACAAGTCGCTTGGGTTGCTTTTCTTCTCCGGGACGTGCCTCTCGGCATGCTTCGGGACTTGTCGGTCTTGAGGAACCGTCTCTCCACCTTCAGCACCTCCTCGTAGACACTGGCCGGTTTCACCCCCAGGATGAAGGAGAAAAGCTCCAGCAGCCAAACGTAACTCTTGGGGAGGGTGGCCTCCACCTCCTCGTAGTGGCTCCTGCAATAGCTGAGAGGTAAACAAACAAACCGGTGACGGGTTAAGATGAACAATAAAAGCTCATTTTCAATAACGTTGCCTATATGCAGTGATTTTAATGTGAAGAAAGTGTAGATGAGAAATCTGTAGAAATTAATGCTTAGTGAAACTGAGAGTGGCTGGGCAGTGAGGTGCATTCATTGCCGCAGACAACGTAAACATCTGGTAATCACAGAGTGATTGGAATCTTTCCTTGGAATTCCGTGTAGAAACGCTATCATTTTAAACCATTAAACCATTAAAATCACACAAATACACTGGAGAAACTACAAGGCAAGGTTCTAACAGTTTCTCTTTCCAGTGGAGAACAAAACCTGCACTTTGGTAATGGCTGTGTAGTATCCCCCAGATCTCCGCCCATCCCCCTTTTAAAATCTCCCTAAAATCATGACTGAATGAATGACAACTAATAAGAGACACTCTAATAACATGCAGGGTCACCGAACATTGCGACAGGCTGAACAGTTGCAAGAAAGCTTATGAATTGTCAGCTTTTAAGATAAAGATAAGATAAGATATTCCTCGATTCCCCTCGGGGAAATTCAGGCATCATAGCAGCATGGGGAGGGGAGGTAAAGGCATGGTAATAGTAGAAAGAATACAATTTGATCTGAATATAAAGAAAATGAGAAATAATAATAATAAACAGTGTAACCAATATAATTGACCAATATAAATTTCAAGACAGTTACTTCATTCTGTTCACGGTCCCTCACTAGGTTATGAATTGAAAATGGGGGACCCTGATGTAAACAAGACGAAAGTCTTTCTCTGGTCTGCATCCCCTTAACAATTGTGTGTATTGAGCCGTACTGTATTGTACCCATTCTGCAACCTATTAATAAAATGTTCAATCAATCACTCAATCAAGGCCAATGTAACTCTTGGTCAAGTCTCTCTCTCTCCCCCCTGTGTCTTGCGCCGTCATTGGCTGTAGCTCATCACAGACAGGTCCATGATTTGCCTCTGATCTGATCTGGGGCTTTTTGTCGGCGATCCCCAAAAACTGTCAGCAAGTGGGAAATCAGGGGGTACAATCATGTAGCCTGAACTTGGCATTTACATCACATGACGGTAAATAGCTCCGCAGAAGAGCTTACCCGTCTTTACAGGGCCGCAGCATCGGGTGCCAGTACTCTGGGTTAAGGACTCCCTTCTCCAGTGACACAACATTGTCCAGCTTCTCGTGGTGCAGGCTGGGTCCGTCCCCTCCCTCCGAGTCGCCCCAACAGAACCTGAAGCTGCTGGGGGAGGAGGGTGGCGGGCCTGGAGCAGAACCAGAGAGCTTCTCAAAGCAGATCTGCAGCTGCTCCGTGATGCCTGGAGAGTGAAGGGAGAGATCGTGGGAAGAGGAAGGAATTAATGACGGAGGGAACAGAGAACACTTCTGTGTTTAGCTCCAGCTATTTTATGGCCCTTTTTTAATGTAAATAGTGGACTCGCCATGGAAGGGGATGAACATCTAATTGAACGACACTTACGTCTCCTCTTGAGAATGACAGACTTGTCTTTCTTCGACGGATACAGAGGTTTAAGGGACTTCCACTGTTTCCTGAGAAAGAAAAAGGAAACTCAACGGCTAGATCATTTAGAACATTTGAGAGAACTCTTATATATGAGCCTTTTCTACTTTATTTATCTCACCTTTAAGATTTTATTTTACACTTTATTTTAGCATTAAACATTTTCTTAGTATTTTAATTCTAGTTTATGTCTATATTTTGCGATTTTGTGTGAAGGGGGGACTAGCAAAGTGAGATTTCCATTGTACGATGCAACTGTCTGTTTAACTCTGCATATGACAAATAAATATCTACGGTAATCCTGAATTGGTGCAAAATGTCTTTCCTGTCTCACCTGGCGATGTTGTGTTGCTGTGTCTCCTTGGCTCTGGTCAGGGCAGGCTGGATCACATTAAACCACTTCCTCGTACTGAAGCTGTCGTTTCCTGTCAATTTGGAAGGTGTAAAGGAAACATTGCTTCATTGCGGGGAAACCACCTTCTCACCATCGACACCAATCCGAAAGTCCAAAAGTCAAATCGATCCAAAACAAAAACTAGACTAAAGACTATTAGTTTGGAGGTCATTGCATTACAACTCTGATTAGCACTACACTCTGTAGTACTAATTTGTATATTTTGTACCCATTTAATCACCTGTTGTACATTGTATATTGCACTTTACTGCTACATTTGCACTCTTGTTGGATGCCAAACTTCTTTCCGTTGTACTGTATTTGTGCTGTATAATGACAATACATTTGAATCTAATCTAATCCAATTCGTTTGGAGATCATTGGACAAAAATTATTGCAATATAATCCCTATTTGAAGCCTATTTCTAACATTTAGCATGCCTTTGTGCACTAAAAACATTGTGCTTTTAACATTAGGCAATTCTATGAAACTTGTATCGCCCCCACTAGTATTCTACACAAGTATCAGTGCATCTCTACTTTACTATCAATGAATACACAAGGGAAGAGTAATAATAATAATAATAATAACTTTATTTGTATAGCACTTTTCATACAGAAGTTGCAGTTCAAAGTGCTAAGTGTGGCCAAGCCTGGCTGTCCCCTGATATGCAATACCCTGGTAACATAGGTTATTATGGAGCTGAACGCGCAGTTGTCTTCTTTTCTTCAATACAACTCATGCCATAACCAGCGCCTATTGTCATTTTACACAACATTGTAAGAACAGGTACCTGCTAACAGTCTTGGCCCTTGTTTGTTAGTTTTATTCCTGTTGCAAAAGGTTTTGAATATGCATGACACATCCTATTTGACTGTAGAGTGTAAAGTCATTTGAAAAGTTCTTGAAGAAGGATGGTAGACGCCAACGGAATGAGGACAAACAGCCCAAGCAGGATTCCACATTTTGAAAAGGTCTGTGCAGGACATTCCATTAGCGGGACATAGTTGTTGATGTTAAGACAAGCATTGTTTGTTTTTTCCAATGGGGATTTACGTTTGTGTTGCTGGGAGCATTAAAAACATTTAGAAAACGTTTATTTTCATTAAAAGAATTATGCTGTGCTATACACCACTTAACAATCACAGTACATACTAAGATATGTTGCACAATACACAAGATCATTGTATGTAAAAGGGTTTCTAATTATATTGACAAAAAGAAAAGATTTGTGACTAAAACACCTATATTTCTTTTTATGGTTTTCTATGGTTCTGTCCCACAGACATTAAAAAGTAATGAGACAGGAGCCCTGGTGGCTCACCATGATAGGACGCATGATGTAATCACAACGTCCTCGGTTCAAATGCGGCCTAGAACAGTCATCCCCTTCTCTCTATCCCTGATTTCCTGTCATTCACTGTCCTATCTAATAAAGCAGAAATTCCCCCAAAAAAAACTTTAAAAAGCAATGAGACAAAAGGTTACACTATACCAGTGTTGTCCTCAACTAAACAAAAGTATTGCAATTATACTGAATACAATTTAAACTTTTAAGAGATTGTTTTCTTGACAGTTAAATCGTTCATCAAATTCAAAACAGTCTTATTACATGTCTGTCATACTGGACAGAAGATCCATATGAATGCAGTCGATAAGAAGAAATGTTATAATGCCTATAAATGTAGTCAATAAGAAATGTTATATTGCATATAAATGCAGTAAATAAGAAAAAATTTTATATTGCATATAAATGCAATCAATAACAAGTGTTATAATGCATAGAATGCAATCAATAAGAACAAATGTTATAATGCATATAAAATGCAGTCAATAAGAACAAATGTTATATTGCATATGAATGCAGTCAATAAGAACAAATGTTACACTGCATATAAATGTAGTCAATAAGAACAAATGTTATAATGCATATAAATGCAGTCAATAAGAACAGATGTTATATTGCATATAAATGCAGTCAATAAGAACAAATGTTATAATGCATATAAATGCAGTCAATAAGAACAGATGTTATATTGCATATAAATGCAGTCAATAAGAACAAATGTTATATTGCATATAAATGCAGTCAATAAGAACAAATGTCATAATGCATATAAATGCAGTCAATAAGAACAAATGTCATAATGCATATAAATGCAGTCAATAAGAACAGATGTTACCTAGGTACAGGAAGGTTGCCAGTTCAGCTTTCCATCATAAAATACCTGGGGTTTTCTTGATCTTCCCACCTTCACCATTGGATAAAGTCCTACAAAAGACAAACAATTGAAAATACTATGCGAGAAAATAACTGACAAAGATAACATTGAAATTGTGGCAAAGACATTAAGTTGAAACGCAGCAGTGATGAAGCCTCTTATCGTCCAACAACAAATCATCAGTGGAAAAGCAGCCGCTCTATATTTATAGTATAAATAACCAAACTAACGACAAACGAAAACAACAAGAGAGTTACCACTCGGTGTGATCGTCCAGTTTGAAAAGTAACTTCATGGTGACGATGATCAAGGCCGCTGCCTGGACGTCGTAGAGCGGCAGGACATATCTGGACTTGGGTTTATACGTGACATACTTGTCCAAGTTGTCCACCATACCGGCCTGCTCCATCACCCGACACACCCAGTCATGCAGCTCGTCTAGCGGAGAGATAGAGCGGGAGAGACGACAATTCAATTCCCAATCGGGATGCTTTCCTCGCCAAATATATAGAGAATGTACACAGGAACCTGTCTTGGTGATAATGGAGCAGAGACGTTCAACAACCCACAGGTTCCCCAGTATGACAGACGCACGTGGTACAGTGACAAAAGGACAACTCACATGCAATGCACAGAGACAGCAAGACAACGACTGACAAGACAGCAGACTACAGACATCAATCTCCCCACATTCAGCATCACGTACGTCAGTTTTAAAGGAACACGCCAACATCATGGGAAATGTGCTTACCGTCTTCTCCAGAGTCAGACAAGAAGATAGATACCAATTTCCACCATCTTCTTGTCTGACTCTGGAGAAGACGGTGAGCGCATTTCCCATAATGTCGGCATGTTCCTTTAAAACCTTGCTTTTCAAAGGAGGTAAAGCAGGTTCGTTGAGCATCTGACTTTGCCATTTATGCCATTTGGTGATCGACTATGCAGAGGAATCTGTGGTAATGAATGTGGTTGCGAGTCTAGGTGACTGACTATACCAGTTTCACTATAACCGCGGTTAGAAAAATATGTTTGGGCATCAAAGCGCTGAGGATGAGAAGGAAGCTGGCTGCTATCCTGGAGAACCCCTCCCAGCCCTCTATGAGGAGCTAGCCAAGAGGAGGAGCACATCCAACCACAGACGCATATCACCCCTGACACTCCACTCACCGCCTCGGCCAGTCCTTCGTGCCAGCGGCCATCAGGCTCCACAACCGTGGGCATGGACTGCTGCCAGCAGCTGGAGAACTAATGGCTGCAGAACTCGAGAACAATTAGGAATGTCTGACCACTAAGTGTGTCTGACTCTTAACCACCAAAACCTGCTCGGACTATAACGTATATCATGCCAGTTAGGGTACAGACCTGCACCTCTTGTATACTGTTCACTTTTACTCATAGTATATATTCAGTAGGGCTGTCCCCGACTAAGGATTTGGATAGTCGACTATGATTGGCCAAAATTTGCCGTTAGTCGACATAAAAAAAAGAAAAGAAAAAAGTATAATATTTATTTTATTTAGCATTCCATTTGGGCTGTGGGGGGTGCTTAATGTCTGAAGGAGTCGACTGAAGGCTTCTTGTCCTCTGCAAAAGCATGCAATTGGTCCACTGATGGATACATCTTGATATTTGTCTAGTCTAGTGTGTTCATTAGATGGGTGAAATCCTCTTTCAGTGCCTCTGTGACTGTTTTCGTTAGCCTCTGGTATGCGTGCCATTAGCGTTAGCCACGCTTCTAGGCCTCTTTTCTTTTGGAAAGAATGATATAAAAAAAAAAGAATAACGACTAAGAGGTTGGCAGTCGACTACGGCTCCTTTCGACCGATTAGTCGACTAATCGACTAATAGGGGTCAGCCCTAATATTCAGATTACATTATTATTTTATTATATATTTATTGCAACGTATATTATAACCGATTTTACACTTACATTTACCTTTGTTTACACCGTTTATTGTTCTCATATTTTTATATTCAGATACTGCCTATATTTATGTCTTTCTTCTATTACCCTGACCATACCTGTACATCCCCCCTCCCCTATGCTGCTATGATGCCTGCATTTCGCCAAGGGGATTAATAAAGGAATATCTTATCTTATCTTTGCTCTGGCCTTTGAGTGCACCTGCCGGCGCGTCTGCATTACGTAGGATGGGTTTGAGGCGCGTGCATGTCTTGAGTTCTAATTGTGTGAGTTCTAAGTGTGCGGAGCAGCCTGTCTCACCAGGCAGGTTGGCCTCAGCGAGGTAGCGGATGGTCAGCAGGGCAGGGTGCAGCAGACAGTGCTGGGTGATGGAGGGGAAGGCTGGCAGGCCCAGGTACACGGCTAGTCTATGAGCCTCCTTGTGAAGGGCTCTGTGAGAGGGAATGGACTGGAGGAGAGGAAAACACACAACCTCACCCGTTAACAAACTCTAACTAAGAACCCGTCTCAAAACCCCCATATCCGAGGGAAGCAACAGATGTGATTGGAGGATCAAGGAAAGAGGGTTGGGTTTGAATTCTGGTTATGTTCTGACCTAGACCTATTTTCTTTAATATCATATCATATCCAGCATTAAGGCTGAGACCACTTATCGATTTATCGATAACTGTGAAATCGATAAGTGGCATGCATTTCTTTTTGCTTGTGTACATTTCTATTTTTTTTTTTAAATACTTTATACTATACTAAAATACTAGGTCTTGTGGCATGTTTTAGTTAAAACATCCCCATTTCATGTAAATTCAGTTGAATTGCAACTCTGCACTGTGCATTCAATATGCAGTGCACTCCTTCATCACATCCAGAGACCACCGACTATAAAATGAGAAGGATCACCGTGGTAGTTTTGAATGGGGAAATCTGTAACACTAAAGATGGCGGCAACGACAAAGAATTGCTGCAAAATAAACATACATTTGTTGTTTAAATAATAATAATTAAAAAAAGAATTATACTAATAAAGATATCGATATTTATCGATAATTTGGTCCCGATTTATCGATTCTTCCAAATGGCATATCGTCTCAGCCTTATCCAGCATCATGATAGATTCAGACCAAACATATCAGCATCTGTACCAAACCATTTTTTTAGGTGCTTGAGATGGTCAAGTTCTGACCAAGTGTGTAACAGACTAACTAGGGATGTGATTAAAATACAAATGGTAAATTAATAACAATTGTATGAATAACAACAAATAACAACAATGAATAACAAATAGAAACAATTGTGCTAGAAAATCAAAGCAAGGTGACTTGATTTGCTACATTATTATTAACACATATGAGAATGTTAGATCTCTCTAATGGATTTTTTAAAATTATATAATATTATATATCTCAATAGTTTTTGTCCAATGACCCCAAACTGATGGTTAAAGTCTATACTGTTCAGTAAAAGTGATGGATCGGGTCAGTACTTGATATCGGCCGATACTGAAAGTTTAGAATCAGTATCGGCAGTGAAGAAGGTGGTGCATCCCTGCTAAAAACCTTACAAAGATTTTTTTTATACTGAAATATTGGGAAAAGAAATGCTGAATATAACAAGACTGATCCTTTAAAGGGGCACTTCACACAATTTTTTTTTTTATTATTTTAATAAAATAACACACATAACCCAAATACATCCTAAACAGTTTTGCACACAATCATTTAGTTATTGAGAGTAAATGAGTTTGAATATGGCCAGCAGTGATGTCATTGGGGACACTGAATCCTTGTGTTGTGTTAATTACGGCTTCATGAAATGATGTAGATGAAGAAACACAAGGATTCAATGTCCCCGATGACATCAGCCGTGGCCATAAGTAAACTCATTCACTCTCAATAACCGTCAAACTAAATAAACGTGTGCAAAGTGTGAGTTTATGTGCAAAATAAAATCAGTATTATAATTAGTTTTGAAAGTGCCCCTTTAAATGTCACCTACATGCTAATGTGATGCGATACTCATCCTGGCAATGAAACTTCAGATGGAAATTCCTTTGGGGGACAGGCCAGGGTGAGATCTCCAGGCTTGATATGTAAATGCGCAGCAGGTGTGGCAGGTGGAATAAGACAAGTCGGGGCAAGCGGCAGTTTCTGTTGCACCCGAGCCAACTCTCCCTCAGCGCCGGTATCACCGGGGATGCTGCTTCCAATTCCCCAAACACTTTGACACGATGGATGAACCGTTAAAAGCTGAAGTGCTCCGCGTGAGCAGCGCTCACCTCTGCCCTGAAGATGAGCGCGTCTCTGCCGTGCAGCCTCATGTCCTCGGGGAAGCTCTCGTAGGCGCTCAGGTAGGGGACGTGGCCGTCGTCCACGAGTCTGCGTTAGAAAAAACATTACTTTATTAAAGTGCGACAACAATGAGGTGTTCAACCTCATTTTTGATGGAATGAGTCTCAAACATTGGCTTTACCAGATTAGCCATCACTGGTCATTTGAATGAATCAAATCAAATGTATTTGTAAGGCCCGACAACACACGTTAATGTCCCCATGGGCCGGACACGTCTTCTTTAAAACAAGTCAATAAGAAACAGCACAATAAATAAAAAAGAAAAAAATACCAGAAAATCCAAAATAGAATGTAAAATAAATAAATTAAATGAATGCAACACTCCCAGACATACCCCACACGAAGGTAAGGAAAAACCCTCGATAAGCAGTTTAAGTTGTATACCAGGGTTTCAGAGAACGACAGAAGCAATAGATTAAATAACAATAATTTCTGCGGAGTGGCGGCGCAGCGGACATTGCGCTTGTCACCAACGCAAGAGACACCGGGTTCGAATCCGGCTGTCGGCGTTGCCTCCGGCTTGGGCCGGCCGTCATACTAACTCAATTGACAGAGTCAGCGGGTGGAAGTCGATGGGTGGTAATCTGGACTTTGTGGACAGCGACTCCTACAGGTCGGTTGGGGGACGCCTGCACAGCAGAGACAGGAAATGGCGGGGATAGTGTGAGCCTCCCACAAGTTACACCTCGCCAATGAGAGTCCGTGCTGGCAGGTGAAAAGATGTGACAGGCTGCCTCCTCGTGTACCGGAGGGGACACGTGATGCAAGGCTTCTATTCTCCCTACAACCGACCAGTGAGGGGCATATGCGAGCAACGTTCAAGACAGGGGAGGGGAGAATTGGAAACACGAAATTGGGATGGGAGAAGTGGATAAAAAAAAATGTATTCTGCGGAGTTAAGAAAACACAGGGATTTATTTATCAATATTTTCCTCATTATGAAACATTGAAACCTGCTGAGATGTTGAGCAGACATTTTACAGACTCAGAACAGTCAAATTGGCAGCTGAAATATTTTTCATAGCATATATTAAAAATGATTCCCATACATTTTACTCTCGCTTGATAAATGATGCGCATTATTTTGCTACAAGTGGCACGTTTTAAACAGTTCGTTTAAATACCTAAAATCTCTGTGCAGAGGAAGTCGCAGAGAGGTCAGAGGTCAGATGCTGTTTCAGTTTGTACATTGCAATGTACATTTACATTTAGTAATTTAGCTAAAAAGCGACTTATCCAAAGCGACTTACAAGTTCTGTACAACAGGTCAACAGGAAGGGTACAACTCTGGCAGCTAAGTAACACTGTTTCGTCAAAGCTGGATGCTGCAGTGTTGACTGCATAGTAGTAAAGACGGATTAGCACAGTAGGTAGTAATATAGGCAAAGAAGATTATTTAGTAGCAAAGTGCATGATAGTTTAGATAAAATTACAAATAAATAGTGAAATATATATATATATATTTTTTTTTAATATTGATTGAAGAAGTGTGTTTTTAAATGTTCTAGTGTTTTAGTAGCACAGTGGGTGACATGGATCTTGTTGCAAAGAGATATCTGGCATCACTGATGCTGGGCTCCACTTAAATTAAACTATTGAAAATCGGTAATCACAATTATTTGTCAAGACGAGTAGTTGCGAAATGACATTCCAGCATCAGGCTTGGTCCGCCCCAGTACACCCTTTCACCTGAGGAGATCGGCCAGAGTGACGGCCTCCCTGGCCCACAGCAGAGCCAGGTGGCACAGAGCCAGGGTCTTGGGTAAGCTCATGAGCCCGCGGCTCCTCCTCTGGCGCGGCGTGAGGTACGAGGAGGCGTCCGAAGAGCCAGAGTAGGCAGACGACCAGCCGTCACTGGAGTTCCCTGTAAGAGGGAGGAGAATTTGTGAGGCCCCCTTTTTTTCTTTTTGTTATTTTTTTAAATTGTATTTATAGTGCCGTTCTTGTTTGTATGTTTATTTGCAAAGAAAATTTAAGATAATTAATTACAATAATAAAAAGAATAGTGGGTTAGCCTAATTTCATTTGTATTATTATCATTCAACCACTGTTCTTAACCCTTTCACTGCCACACGACAGAAGGTTAACCCTTTACTATCACACAACCGACGGTCGGCTGTCGTGTGGCAGTGAAAGGGTTAACCTTCTGTGTATTGTCGCAGTGAAAGGGTTAACCGTTTGGTAGTGCGGCAGTGAAAGGGTTAAAGTCTCATGTTATGGGCGGCTACGTGGCGTAGTGGGCAAGGCGCTCGCCACGAATGCGGAGACGCTGGGCTCGCCTGTTCGAGCCCAGCGCTCCACATTGCTTTCAGTTTAGCTGGTCGTTCATACTAATACACATTGGCCGTATTAGGGGGTGGGAAACTGATGGGTGGGGATTGGGCGTTGTGGACAGCGACTCCTACAGGTCGGTTGGTGCGCCTGCGCAGTAGAATCAGGAAGTGTCGGGGGCAGCGTGAGCCTCCCACGCGTTACTCCTCGCCACTGAGAGATCGAGCTGCGCAGGTGAAAAGATGCGACTGCTGTTACCTCAAGTACCGGAGGGGACTTGTGCTATGTATGACTTAGTCCACATTGCAGTCGGCTTGTGGGAGGCAAGAAACAGCGTTCGTGACAGGGGAGGGTTGAATTGGATGATACGAAATTGGGATGGGAGAAAATATAGAAAAATGGGAGAAAAAGTGGATAAAAAAAAAAGTCTCATGTTATGAGATTTTATGATTTGGTTTATTATAAAATTATGCAAATAATGTACAGAGCTAAAGCAAAGTTACTCCCGGACGGTGTGCAAAGGTTTTTGAAAGATTTGAGATTTGAGAGATATTTGTAAATTTACTGTTCAAAAAGCTATTAAGAAAGGGATTAAAAGGATGTGTATTTCTATTGTTGGGGTTAACTTGTGGAACAATGCTGATATACATTTAAGAATGAGTCATTTGCTTTTGGTTTAAAAAATTGTTTATATAGCTATTTTTGAAGATTACAAATGTGAATAATTATTCTTTTTGTTATTTTCTTTTAGAATACTGTTTTGGAGTCTTACTTTTGTTATACAGGCATGTATAAGCATTATGCTTCAGTCTGTACCTTTTCAGTCACTGCCAAATCAAATATTGTTAAATGATTGTGCATATTTTATTGTGGTGATGACTGAATAAACTACTACTAGTTGAATAATACGTAAATGAACCCACTCAACAGTGGCACCAAGCAGTTAAAGGTGCTGTAAGTAGTATTTTTTTGTTTGTTAAAATAAGACAGAGGTGTTTCAGAAGCTGTGATGTAGACAGCTCTGCGTAGGAGTGTGGTGGAGCAGGTGAAGAAGACAGCACCGTACATCCTCTGCCTCATATAGGGATCAATTCATCATAATATTCTATTACATCTTCGTCGCAGACATCTTGGTAGACACCATCTTGGTATTGTATATTGTACATTTTGTAGTGCTTGGACTTTATTCTTTAAACTGTTTTACTATATGAAGCACATTCTCAGGGGGCTCATACAGAACCAAGCATTTCACTGTAATGTACATGTACTTTATACATGACTTTATACGTGACAAATAAAACAAAACTCGTGAGAACACTATGATTACTAACTAGGGAATCACACGATTCCATTTAGAATCCATTTAAAATCGATTCTCAATTCAGCACAATCATCGTGGCATTTCGATTAGATTCTTCTAGGTTACCATTAACTTCCGTGCTACAAAGCGTGCATATTGTGCGAGTCTTTCTGCTCCTACATGTTTGTAAGACTTCCCAGAGAAACAGAAAGCATGGCAGTACACAGGTGCAAACAACATGTAGCGTAACGAAAATGTGAAATGTCGCGTTCCAACGTAGTAGTCACACAGCCATGTCAGCTCTGACATATTAAGTGTCATTGTGCACACAAACAGGAAATAGAGGACCGAGTCAGCATTTCTATCGACTGTACCTGATGGGGCAGAGCCAGCCACGCTGGACCGGGACCAGTATCCCTCACCATCGGTTTCACTAGCAGACACTGCCGATTCTGCAGCACTGTCCGACTCAGGATCATTAGTGCGCTGAAGAGACACACAAAGAGTTAAAATAAAGAAAGCATTTGTTTACGAGTAGAGGGGTGTGCATGAGTGATGGATTTGTGGATTAAACAGAGCAGACAGACCGCTCTATCAAATCCCCCCCCCCCCCCTCCGCTTTTGTTGACAACACGGTGAATGGAAACATGACAGGGAGGTGAAAGAGAGTTGTAACAACTACAGCATGAGCGCTGGGATTCGAACCCATACGGCTGCATCGTGATAATGGTGGTTCATGTGTTGGATTTCTATCACGTCTCACCACAGAAGGTTACTAGCAGACTGTAAAAATGACTTTGATGACATCAGGTGGAGTGTGTGGAGCAGTGTTCCACTGTCAAGACATCTCTGCCCCCAAACAGGAAGTAAACGAACCGGTGCTACCTTTACTCTTAACCTCTTAAGCATCACCCCCAAAACGGGGCCGTTTTTGTTTTTGACGACTGCATACTTTTTCTTTTGCAAAGCTTAGCTTTATAATTATAGCACATGCATGAGCCTGGTCTCTTTTGAAAGGTAACATTCTGAAGTTGTCAGGTAAAGGTAATGTCCTGAAGAATCACTTTGAGTGCTAATGAAATAGAGTAACAGAGGTTTGAACACACTGAAGTAAAAGGTTGTACTCACATTTCTGTTTAGTGGTTCGTGTTTTTAAGTTCCAGCATAGAGGTAGTAGCTGGAAAACAACGCAGTTCCATAGCCTGAAGTCTTATGTAGTACAGGTCCAAATTTTATAAAGATATAAAATGTGTGCTTGAGAAAGGTTTTTGTAATGTGTGTACCGGTAATAATACAGCGTGATTATCCAAAATGGCGATCCACTTCCATTAATTCTGAAGCTGGAGTCACAACAACGGACTTCTTCGTCAACTTTCCCCACCTTCCCCCACTCTCACCCGCCCGTCTGCGATCTCTTTCGGAGCGGACGCTCGTTGGCTACAATGGTGATCAATCATTTTCGCCATCAGCGGTGATTGGTCAGTTCTAGACCGTTCAGAACTGGACATGGTCATTTGACGGAGCGGCCTGTCAAATGACGCTCGCCGGATATATCGTCATGTAACTCGAGACCCGAAGCACGCAATTGGTTGAGTGTGGTGGCGATCGAACGGCGGCAAATTCTACTTTTGAGCGTGTATTGGATGATTGGCGAAGAATGCAGCCCCGACCCAGTAGTCAAGCATAAAGTGCCGCCGTCGGGCCGTCCGATGCTTATGAGGTTAATATAACCTTTAACATAATGAATAATGAATATATTATATCATTGTAGAGACAGCTCTGCGTAGGAAGGAGTGTGGTGGGGAAGGTGAAGAAGACAACACTGCCGTACATCCTTTGCCTCATTTAGGGATCAATTCATCATAATATTCGATTGCACCATCGCCGCAGACATCTTAGTAGACGCCTGCTTGGTAGGAAATGCATGACTCCTCGTGAGAACACTATGAATACTAACTAGGGGTGGGAATCCCACCATTCCTTTTCAAATCAATTCTCAATTCAGCACAATCATCGTGGCAATTTGATACATTAGATTCTTCTAGGTTGCCGTTAACTTCCGTGCTACAAAGCTTAATAATGCTAATCAGATGTATGTGGTGTTATGGTATTATTTTTACAGTGATACAGGTATAAAGACACTATGGTATTAAGTTGTACTGGCCAGCAGCGTAACTAGTAAGAGTAGGTAAGGGATATGTACAGATATATATATATATATATATATATATATATATATATAATATCTACAGATATGTAAAAAGGATTATATGCATATACAGACACACGGTAAGAATAAATACACATATATATATATATACAGTATATTATACAGCATTATTTTACATGCTATCATGCAGAGTTGTATGGGTTATATGCAGGTGTATAAGTAGGTTATTTGCAGGTATATTCAGACAGATATATATATATATAAATACTATGGTAGTAAGATTATCTCTAGGATTAGTAATCTGTAGGATTAACTACAATATGAAAAAGGTGAAACCATGAGACTAAAAACTGAAAAACAATAACTTTGAAACAAATTTGAGAATTAAATTTGTAATCCTTACCACTTTAAATTTTGGAACACGCACTGGATTCTTGGTGTAGGCCTGTCGGCTTTTCTGAAGGTACAACCTCCACAGCTGACACAGCACATCATCCTACAAAGCAAATAGTAAGTGAGATTCCATACAAAAGTATTCAGGCACTCATCCATACCACCATTCACAAATACATCAAACAATATCTGAGCGATACTATAGTAGCTACCTGCGACCACGCTAGATGACAGGTACGGTGAGTGATACTATAGCAGCTACCTGTGACCACGCTAGATGACAGGTACGGTGTGTGATACTATAGTAGCTACCTGTGACCACGCTAGATGACAGGTACGGTGTGTGATACTATAGTAGCTACCTGTGACCACGCTAGATGACAGGTACGGTGTGAGATACTATAGTAGCTACCTGTGACCACGCTAGATGACAGGTACGGTGTGTGATACTGTAGTAGCTACCTGTGACCACGCTAGATGACAGGTACGGTGTGTGATACTATAGTAGCTACCTGTGACCACGCTAGATGACAGGTACGGTGTGTGATACTATAGTAGCTACCTGTGACCACGCTAGATGACAGGTACGGTGTGTGATACTATAGTAGCTACCTGCGACCACGCTAGATGACAGGTACGGTGCATGATACTATAGTAGCTAACTGTGACAACACTAGATGACAGGTACGGTGTGTGATACTATAGCAGCTACCTGTGACCACGCTAGATGACAGGTACGGTGTGTGATACTATAGTAGCTACCTGCGACCACGCTAGATGACAGGTACGGTGAGTGACATGGTAAAAACTGTGCCTCTATCGCAGGGGTTCTCAAACTTTTTTATACCACAACCCCATTTTATTTAGGATATTTTTGGGCGACCCCACACTTAATGTATCGTGTAATTTCAACATGGAATTAAGGAATATCAAAATAAAAGCTTGATCATGCATATTTATTAGAAAATGTAATTACAGCACTATGTTATCAATACACATTTGTAAAACGAGGCATATTTAGCCTAAATATGTTGCTAGAACATTAACTTTTTTTGTTTAGTGTTTTTATAAAAAAAAATTACTTGCCAATGCGCCCCACTGTCACCTACCCTCGACCCCACTTTGGGTCGAGACCTGTAGTTTGAGAACCGCTATACCTAAAGTTCCCATCTCACACCTGCCACCCAGTGTGCAAAATAGGTACTGCTAGAGTGTAACAAAACAAGTAGTAAATACAAAAACAAAGAAAACAAATATATGACATGTATAAATGGCTCCAACAGTGATAAACGTAATACATAATATATCAATACGGAAGAAAGGTCCTTCTGAATATCGCCATATTACTTTTCCATGTTGCCCAGCCTCAGTGAATCATCATGACTACAGTATATATGAGCTCTCTAAATCAGACCTTAAACTGGGGACAGACTCCCAACTTCAGCAGCGCTTCAGCTTGGTTCTTGAGAATGAACTGAAAGCCCTCACAGACCATCCACTGGCGTCCATCCAGTGCTACAAGCATATTACAGAGGAATGGATATGGTTAATGTAATAATCCATCAAGGTGCCAACAAAGGTACGCTCATTTTGATAATAATGGTAGTAGGGCTGTCTTAAATACTTCGAAGCTTCGTTCGATGGGCATGGGATTCGAATATGAAAATAAAATTCGATTATAAAAAAAATAAGAAAATAAGAAAATAAATAATATGATTTTTTTTTTTTGCTAAATCAACTCTGCCTCTCTTTGTTAACTACAACAAGCAATGCCGTTTGTTATTTAAGGCGAGGTCGGACTCTGCACTGACAGATTTGTGTTCATTGTGCTGCTTTTATAAAGCCTCAAATGACGGCTTACAATATTTCATGAAAGCAAAGTGCTGTACAAGTCCCACAACATAAAAATAATAAAAAATAAAAATAAATTATAATATTTTTTTCTTATCTCGAAGCTTCGAATTAAAATTGAATCTCGGCCCTGAAGCTTTGAATTCCAAAAAGAAATTCGAAGGTCAGCCCTAAATGGTAGGATATTGATGGGTGATTCTAATGGTGATAATTATGACTGTTTAAACTAATTATGTATGTAATGTATGTATGCATTGATGTACAGTATGTATGTATATATATATATGCATGTTTTATGTGCATTATGTTATTTTAATACAGCAGACACTGTATGTGTCCAAGACAGTTTCCAGGACAATAAAGTATTTTTATAGTATTTCTGTATCGTTTGTTTTTGATAACAGTCTATGTCTGTGGCACCTTTTCATGACGTGACTTCCATTTTTTCTTGTTATGTATACTGTGAATATGCATACTGTGTTCCACGCTACTGTGTGACAACCATAAGAAAGTAGGTAAGTATCTATCTATTATTTATCAAAATCATTTAGAAAATGCTAAGAACGAGACCAACCAGTTTTTTTGCGTCCCTTGGAGATGGAGATCATTTTGTGGGAGCCGGCCACAAAAGGTACATCTACGACTTCTGTTCTTCTCTGTAGGTTTCACAAGAGATAAGGTATCATGTTAAACCACCAATACTTGGGCACATAAAGCTGAAATATAACAAGCAAAGTCGGGCTTTGTGCCACATGATCTGTAGATACTATATATCTATATCTGTACATATCCCTTACCTAGTTACACTGCTGGCCAGTTTAACTATGACCATACTGTCATACATACCTCTATCACTGTACATATTGGTATTACAACTCTGTACATACATCTGATTAGCACTACACCCAGTAGTACTAATTTATATATTTAATACACAGTTTAATCACCTGTACATTGTATATTACCATTGCACTTTACTGTCACATTTTCACTCTGGTTGGATGCTAAATGTATTGTGCTGTATAATGACAATACATTTTAATCTAATTTCATTTAATTTTGTTTTTATTTGTTCCGTTCATGGCAATGCACAGCGCCACAAAAGCACAACAGCATAATTTCATAATATAAGCAGCTCCCAATTTGCACATTCCATGAGCGAAAAGGAGCAGGGAGGAAGAAGAAATTCTTATTTTGGCTGCCCCTTACTCAAAACAATAAATAAACAATAGAAATAGATAATGTGTTAATTACACATATTTTTTTTTTGATCCACTTTTTCTCCCATTTTCTATATTTTTCTCGCATCCCAATTTCGTATCATCCAATTCAACCCTCCCCTGTCACGAACGCTGTTTCTTGCCTCCCACAAGCCGGCTGCAATGTGGACTAAGTCATACATAGCACAAGTCCCCTCCGGTACTTGAGGTAACAGCAGTCGCATCTTTTCACCTGCGCAGCTCGATCTCTCAGTGGCGAGGAGTAACGTGTGGGAGGCTCACGCTGCCCCCGACACTTCCTGATTCTACTGCGCAGGCGCACCAACCGACCTGTAGGAGTCGCTGTCCACAACGCCCGATCCCCACCCATCAGTTTCCCACCCCCTAATACGGCCAATGTGTATTAGTATGAACGACCAGCTAAACTGAAAGCAATGTGGAGCGCTGGGCTCGAACAGGCAAGCCCAGCGTCTCCGTCATTCGTGGCGAGCGCCTTGCCCACTACGCCACATAGCCGCCCTAAGGTTAATTACACATATTTAACTATCAATACTTACAATAACATGAGAGAAAAAAAATGTGTCATAAAGAAAGTTATTATCCCTCAACTTCATAAAGTCAAATTATTCTTTCTTTATACATTTTCTTGAATTGAAAGATATTTGCACAACTCTTTAAATCATTCTGTAGAAAATTCCACAGTTTTACACCACATACTGAAATACACATCTGCTTTAAAGTAGTCTGTGCATCTGATGCTTACAATTACATTTCCTTCTATGGTTCTCGTCCTCAGAACTAAAAACAAACAACTTCTGCAAGCTTTCTGGCAATACTCTGCTTTTACTTATAACTAATAATATACGGAACTCAACTATATCTTTCATAGTTTCATAATTCCTGACTTAATAAACAGTCTGTTGGTTTGTTCTCTTGAATCCTCTCATCTTTTCTGTAATGGCTTTATGTTGTTCATGTATGTGTTGCCCCACACTTCTACAGTAACTAAAATAATGGCAAAATAAGTGAACAATACAGAATTCGCCTTGCCTTGTAATCTAACACATACTTTGCTTTGTTCAAAACAGAAATATTCTTAGACAACTTTGGTTTTATATATGCTGTGTGAGATTTACATGTCAAATTATCATCCATTATTATACCCAACTTTTTTTCTTTTTCTAATTTAAAGATAACTCGTTTATCAAACCATGTTTTAAGTTTGGTCATTTAATTTACAATGCTTTCTGCCGAAACCTTTAAATGATATCCTGAACTAAATTTAGCTATACTATATGTCATTGTTATAGAAATAATTAGTTTAGGCCCCAAAACCGAGGCTTGTGGGACTCCACATTCAATCTTCATACACTCAAATGTATTACCAGCCAACTGTACATTGTTTTCTATGATCTAAATAGCTGCTTAACCAGTTTAGGACTACTGTATGTATATCATTTTGATTAAAATGTTATGATCTACGGTATCGAATGTTTTTTTCCCGAATCAATAAATATTGTGTATTTCTTACTGTTTATAGTTGTTATGATTTCTTCCATGATTTTCGCCCTGTGCTGATCCTAACCCTGCTTACCTCAATAACGTTGTGACATGTTCTGCAGTAGAACCTGCCTTCATCAGACACACCCCAGTCTACAGCTGCACACTGGCCACATGGGTCAGTGTATCCATCCTGGGGTAAGGACAAAAAGGATGAGGGGGAAATGATGGCAAACAACAATCAGGGTCTTGACTAAAAGGTTTGTTCTAAAAGTTTAAAAAGGTGTGGGTTTTCCTGTGCAGGCTAATGAGGCTTAAGCAAAGGTGTCCTTTTATGACACATTTGGGGCAATTTTTTGAAGGTAAAAAAAACAGTGCTGGAATTATTTCCACATTCGTCTGTCTGGAGGTGTGTGGATATGAGTTGCGGGTCTGCCCACTAACGTAATGTCTGTTAATTTATTATAATATATTGGAAGAGGTAATGTGGATGGAGTTATTACCAAAGCTGATACACTTGACTTAGTTCAGTGCTCTACCAATTCCAGTTAATTTATTTCTAACGTTAGCTTGCAGCAAACACATAGTTTTACTCACGGCTCCTCCTTCCATTAACTCCATAATAAAAAGATAATGGTCCAACAACAAGGCATTAATTACTCGTTCGAAATCTTATCTAGCTGGTCCGCGTGGTTAATTTGTTTACATTTGACAGGAAAGTACTGTACGTTGAACTTCCTGTATGTGTTACATTTAAACGAGTCCGATATGAATGCATGAATGAAAACTTTATTTAACAGATTGCAGAATGGCTACAACGTCGTATAAAGACGTTTGAAAACGAACCCCATGCACGAGGCATAGTATTAAATGTAGGCCCATAGCATATTAGCCACCTAAAGGGAAGTTCGAAGGAAATGTTATGTGTATTTTGTAATCTTGTGAACCATAAGTGGCTGGCCGCTGGCTTTCTCGTACCTGTTATTATTCTATGCTGCCTAGTGCCTACAGAGGGCGATGTTGATTACATGAATTTAAACCTGTGTGTACAGTCCTGCTGTACAGTATTTGATGTTTAACAGTGTACAGAAGATTTTAATTTGCACTGTGTTACTGTACCGTGCCAGACATACCCAGGCACAGTAGGCTACTGGCCTACTTACCCCGGGGGCCTGGCAGGGAACACCATTAGACTCCGGCACAAATAGGACAGCAGTACTCAATATTCCCATGGTCAAAGGATGCAGAGACTGTACTGTGCCCAGAGACCCAGTATGGGTGTAGCTGCACATAACCGTAGCATGTGCATTAATTGGAGAAAAGAAACTCCGTGGGTGGTGGAGTGGGTGGGTGAGGTGTGTTTTGACAGTTAGAGAAAAAGCACCATGGATATTACAACAAAAGAGGCGCTGGAGTGTGTGGAATTCACTGCTTTATAGTCCTATTCATATGAGACAGCAGAGTATTAGCAGTACACCCCTGTTCATTTTAATTCACTCTTAATTCAAAGAATTGTAAAAAAAAAATATATATATATATATTATTTTACAGTGTTATTATCAACATTACGTTATTCCCAGAATGCTTTAAAAACTGAGCTGAGGACATGGCTTGGTAGTGTGTTTAATGTGTGACCCATGTTCACGGCTCACTCCTCCAGTTCTCTGGTCCCTTATATAACCTAAATGTGAAGCACATCATTTCCAAATGGCCAATTTAATGGCTTACTGCCCCCCAAGCTGACTCTAGCATTCTTTATGCAAAGCAAAACCCTGTTGTCTATCCATGGAAATCAGCCAGGAACTGCCCGCAACCCCCCCTCCCCACCTACCTCCCTGCCCGTCTGCCTACACACCACAAACAGCACCGTTTTATATGCAATGTCACTGCTCTCACTGGAGCATAGGAGAATCTGTATTCCCTTTGTGTTTCACAGATGGCGGCAGTGTAGTAGGAGGATGAGGGGGAGGAGGGGGAGTTGTCAGGTGATGGGGGGGGGGGGGGGGCTTTGTATACTGTTTGTTAAAATATATAGGGAAGGGGCATCTGCCACCACTACATGCCACTGTCATGAATATTTCAATCTTATTTCATTCCCCGTCTCCATCCACCTGTCCATCCACAGACAGTGGCTGCTGAGGAACGGAAAATTACTTTAATTTTGTGCTACTCTCTCAAAACAAAAGAATAGCCTATGTTCATGTCACATGTGTCCGTTTCATGGGCTACTACTGTTTGCATTTCAATCACAAACATTTCTCTCAGCTTATAAAGGCAGGTTAACTACTACTACAAATAAAAAAGGCTCCGTGGGTATATTGAATTTAGGTGAGTTTTACCCGCCACTACATCCCTGGTGTATCAGCTTCCTCCCACATCACCGCATGGCATGAGGATCTGATGTTCCACACACAACCATCTCGTCAACATTCCCAACATCTTTCACATAATGTGAACATCACACCCCCCCCCCCCCCCCCCTTCTTCTTTTTCTTTTTTTCCTACCTTGGCTTTCACATATTGTTATGGTGTGATTGGAGTCACATTCCAGGGCCTGAGGCCTGCCTGCCTGTGTGGCATGTTTCCGGGGTGAGGTAATGTGGGAACGGTATTGTCTCGCTGCCCGTACAGGAAGGAGACCATCCCTAGAGAGTCTGCCCTGTCTGAAAACACTAGCTCAACGTTGTTAAACAGACTATCAGTCTCGGTGGCCCAAAGCGGTATTATTGTTACATCTCCCTCTCACTGCAAACCATTAAACAGGCTCCAAAACAATGAAGGAAAAAAAACAAAAAAAAACATCTGTTCCGATCACTCACTACAAATTCTTTTTGGTTCTCTCATCTTTGAAGAGATTGGAAAGCGGTAATGTAATACACAGCATCACCCTTGTCGCAATGAGAAATCATATGAAAACAAAAAACGACATGTATTTCAGTTTCCCCCGGCTCTGTGGACCCACACAGATGCGATGTCTGCTGTGTGCTGCCGTGCCCCACTACTCTGCTATGGTGGTCTCCATAGCAACAGTGGACCCCAGTGGCCCGCACGCTAGCTGAGGATCTCTCATGCATAATACAAAACTGAGCGTGGCTTCCCGTCCGCCTCCTCATAATGATACAGGACAAATAGTTGTTGATTACAGTGTAGATTGATCGAATTTATTTATATTCATTTATTTCAAGTTACTTATTTTATGCGTGTATAGTAGGTGTCACAATCGCACAATTAAGGATTCAACTCTCTCTCTCTCTCTCTCTCTCTCTCTCTCTCTCTCTCTCTCTCTCTCTCTCTCCCCTTCTTCATGCGTTCTGGTCTTTTTCTCCTATCCCGCCAAACGTGCTCTTCAAAGACAGCCAGAGTTCCAGAACATTCCCCAGGTCGGGTCTGGACAAGATTTCTGTGGAAGCCCTGGCAGTGTCATCAAAAACACCACTCGTGACTCGAAAGGCCCAAGGACTTTGTGTTAACCCCACACTATCCTCAGAGGAATATTTCTTGTCCACATTTCCTCATGTCTCTGACTCTCTCTCTCATTCAGTTTCTTCCATTCTTTGACCAACCCCCCCCCCCCCCCCCCCGAGATCCATTGTGGAAGTGAGGTGCTGAAACCCCCTGTCCACCAGTCCCTTTGGCGCGTCCCTCTGGGCTGACTGGGGGGATTTCCCCCGCTAGTTGGCTGATGGTGGCCAGCGGGCAGCGGGTCCAGCTGCATTCCCACAAAGAAGCATTCCCACACAGGCAAGCAAACACTGAACAGTTTGGCTAGAATAGGAATTCAGTGAAGATCTCCAGTGTTGTCATGACCCTAGGGCACACTAACAGCCCCCCCCCTACCCACCAAATACAACTACAGGTGTTTCCAACTGATGTCTGTAGTTTACTAAATACTAGTAGCCTACTGGATTGCATTTGTGTTGTGTGTAGAGGGGGGGGGGGGATCCAAGACGTCTGTGCCCAGGGGCCTCTACACTCATAATCCATGCCTGCAGTGCTGCACACACACACACACACACACACACACACACACACACACACACACACACACACACACACACACACACACACACACACACACACACACACACACACACACACGTTTATTTATTCATTATTCTCATCAGACAATACTGTAATCTTACAAAAAATATAATATGGTGCAAAAATTACACATATGTGTGCAAACAGACACACATTCATACTTTATTTGGTTCCACAAATTATATTACATAAACATGGAATCAAATATATCGGGACCAAGCAGCACTGAACACTTAAGGGTACACATAGCACCTCCTTCTTCACGCGGCTAAGCTGCCAATAATAGCTGAGACAGAGCATTTGTTTGGCTTTTCTCTTAGACATTGCAGCAATTCTCAGACCGGTCATGGTGCATTTATATACATGGCCAAGACTTCCGAATATAAGTACACTATATCTACACCTGTACCCAAGGCCGGCTATCACATTGACAGTGGTTGGTATTTTATATACTTGTCCCGGAAAGCCTGGTCCATGTACAGGTCAAAGGCACAGCCTATGTCTGTAAAAAAAAGATGGTGAAAAAATTACACATATGTGTGCAAACAGACACACACACACAGACACACACACACATACATTGATGGCCCCTCCTATGTTACCCTGGAACAAATGACCTCACTGTGGTCATTAGTCATTCAGGCAGGCAGGCAGGCCTGTCAGCAGACTGTGGTGTATGCCCAGGCCTCTATCGACACTGATGAAAGACATATATACTTCCTTGTTAACTACAGATCATATCTGAACAGGATTAGCTGCAGGAGGAGCAGGTTTTTCAAGTTGTGTGTGTGTATGCGCATGTGTGTGCGTGCATGTGTGTGTTTGCATGCGCAAATGTGTGTGTCCTTCACTAATCATTTTGTCACCCAAACGCGAGAGCTTTTAGAAGAATACAGTATTGACCGATGAGAATAATGAATAAATAATGAAAATAGCTAAGTGCCAAAACGCCCCTCTTCCCACAAAAAGAGATTTGCTGGATGTCTGTGATAATTATAGGCTGAATCCAGGAGAGGCCGGTACTTTCCCACAGCAGCGATATTCTTGGTTGTGTCTGCTAAGCAATATAGGTAATAGACCAACGGCAGGCCAAGCCAACAGCATTACCATACGTTGTGGTCAGCAGTTTGGATCAAACCGATGTCTCTGCGTCCCTGACTGACCCCTGATACATCCTGGCCATTCAGGTAGGGGAGAAACCCACTGCTTTTCCATTTATAGACGTCCTCCTACCAGAAGGGGATATACATGGAACAATTACTGTCCAATCCTGGGAGCGTCTGAATCACGTCTTTAAAAAAATAAATTTGTATCCTAAATCTCTAGCAATCACACGTTAGACCTGGGCACAACATTGTCTCCGCTGCCTCAATCACACTAGGTGTAATATATAGGGGGTAAAAATATAGGGGGTAAAAACGTTAAGGACAAGAAGTGGAAGAACAGAACACAATGACACAACGCTGCGCAAAGGAGTGACCTTCAAGCCATTGCTTTGTATTCTTACCTGGATGTTAAAGGAACACTCCACCCAAAGAAATATGGCCATAATCTCACACTACAAACAAATTCGACTGGTCTGAGAGTTGTCGAATTGGAGTGTGTGATGTCATTATGAATGATTGTAACATATTCCAGGAAGTATTCAATACAGCTCGGTAAAATGACAAAATATCATGGCCCATGTCAAATCAAATTATTATTTGTATCCACTTTTTCTCCCCATTTTCTATTTTTCTCCCATCCCAATTTCGTATTTCCAATTCTTCCCTCCCCTGTCTTGAACGTTGCTAGACTATGCCTCCCACTGGTCGGCTGTAGTAAGGATAGAAGCCTTGCATCACGTGTCCCCTCCGGTACACGAGGAGGCAGCCTGTCGCATCTTTTCACCGCAGCAGCTCGAACTCTCAGTGGCGAGGAGTAACGCGTGCGAGGCTCACGCTGCCCCTGATACTTCCTGTTTCCGCCGCACCGGCGTCACCGAACCGACCTGTAGGAGTCGCTGTCCACAACATCCAATCCCCACCCACCGGTGTTAGTATGACAGCCGGCCAAGCCGGTAGCAACGCCGAGAGCTGGCCTCGATACCAGCATCTCCTGCGTTAGTGGCGAGCGCCTTGCCCACTGCGCCACTCAGCCGCCCGTAAATCAAATGTATTTGTAAGGCCCGACAACACACGTTAATGTCCCCATGGGCCCGACACGTCTTCTTTAAACAAGTCAAGAAGAAACATCACAATAAATCAAGAACAAAACAAAAACACCATAAAGTCCAAATTTTTTTTAATAAATGCAACACTCCCAGACATACCCCACGCGAAGGTAAGGAAAAACTCACTAAAACCTAGCAATAGGAAAAAATGCACCACAGGCAATGTGGAGGAGAGAAACCTTAGAAGGGCCATTCCCTAGATGTCGGTGATAGTAGTGTTGCCCCACAATGGTGGAATGAACTACCTACCCCAGTTAGGACAACCGAAACCCGTCCAATCTTTCGCCGTCGACTAAAGACGCACTTCTTCAACCATTATCTGAAATAATAATAAAAAATTAAAAAAGATCTAACCCTAACTAACCTTACTGTCATGCACTTGTCCTAATAAACTAACCTACACTGTAACACGCAACACTTTGATGAACATTGTTACTCAGCTGATAGAGTTGTACCCTTCCTGATGACTTGTCGTACAGAACTTGTAAGTCGCTTTGGATATAAAAGCGTCAGCTAAATGACTAAATGTAAATGTAAATGCAATAAAACAGGCAAAACAGTTGGTAAGCATGCACTCATAAGTGTAATGAAACACAGATAAGTGCATGCAATAGCAACTGAACATTTTGAAAGATAAAAAATAGAGCTGATGGTGGATGTATTTGAGGCAAGGGGGCGGCGCAGAGAGGGTCGCATCCTCCCGGTCATCATCATGGGACGTCCAACACTCCGGTCATCACTACGAGACAGCCACTCACAGGGAGACAGGGAGATGGGACAGTTAGACAGTTTGCGTGATTGTGATGGGCGGACATAGCAATAGATACAAGTGGTAAGCATATATGTGAATAGAATAGATATATGTAGTAAGCATATTATGTGAATAGAATAGAAGTACTTAACCCAGCAATGAACTCCACTTCTAAACCACGTTGACAGACCACGAACAGAAGACGGTAAGAAGCTGATCCATGGCCTCGTGGTGCACGTAGAACAGTCACTGCAATCTTGGCCAAGACCCCGAGACATCCACCACCTTGGTCAACACTACGAGACAACCACTCAGAGAGATGGGGGGGGGGTAGAGAGTTCCCATGTTTGTAGTGGGCGGAGATGAAGCAATAAATACATGTAGTGAGCATATGCATAAATATGGATTTCTAGGAACAGTTAATCACTCAATAAACAAATTTTCATCATTTCACTGAGCTATAATACTTCCTGGAATATGTTAATCACACATTCCAACTTTTTCACTCAATAATTAATTTGTACAAAACAGTTTGTAGTTTTGGGGAGAGATTATGGGAAAAATTTATCCGCTTCATTGTTTGGGGGTGGCGTGTTCCGAGTTCTCACCCTCTCTAGACTATGTAGTTGCATGATCGTCATCTTCCAATTAGCTTCAGGGGGAAACCATGCCACACATGACAGCGGGGGGGAAAGCACAGCTACGCATGACGGGATATGGTCAAATTAGAATGCAAATGAACATGAAAATGTACAAGACAAAGTTCAGCACTGATAATAGATAGGATGAACAAAACTCTAATCGAGTCGCTATACAACAAACGATGGCAACAACAAAAGAACAGAAATGCAAAAATAAAAATGTCCTAATTAGGAACAAAAGAGAAGGCAAGGAGAAGAGTGTGACTTTTGAGGTGGGGGACATTCATTGACAGGGTGTGTAACTCCCTGAGAGATCTCTCAGATATACCAACACATCACAGCCATGCTGATTCACCAGCTGCTGTGTAGTACTAGTCCTGACTACTGGTGTGACTCTGCAACAGCCATCACATCATCGTGGCACGACAGCAAAGAGCGGCATAGGGCACACAGCTGATTTGTATGTTTGAACGTACTAAAACAACACACTATCACAAACGCTGAAGGCATAAATAAGAAGGTGCTTCACATATTCACAGAGTTTATACTGCCAGTTAATTTAAATTGCCTTTATTTTTATTTTTTGAGAATGTCCCCGAAGTGAAAAGGCAGCATATGGACTTGTGTCATTGATTCGCTTCACACCTACTTGCCTCCGTGATAACCTCTTTATCTCGTGAGCGCATGGCGCCGCGGCACCTGCCCACAGACACTATAGTGCAGCATAAGGAGGCGGGGTCATTGGATGGAGTCTCTATGGTAACCAGAAACCACTCCGCAGTACAGCGGAGAGTCCAACGGCATGTCTGCAGACAAAGAGAGAGAGAGAGAGGGCGAAGGAGGAGGAGAGGAGCGGGCTGCAGCAGGGGGTGTCTGCTCGGCCAACATGGCTGCTCGGAAGGTGCTATAATATTGGATGTGGCACACAAGACAAAAAAGTGAGATAAGGGATGAGTGGGGGGTTTGGGCTGCTGGTGACAAAGAACCATATAAGTCTATTTTAAGTTTCCAAATGTCAATACCTATGTGAAGACTGTACAACTGAATGTTGTTGTGTACATTCGTAGTTAAAGGGATAGTTCAGATTTTGAGTCCTTTCTCAGCACATTCCATGCTGTTCCTCATACTACTTCCGGATAGTTGTCCACAAACCAATGCAAAGTCAATGGGGCCGAGCTCCTGTCTGTAAAAGCTGACTAGGCTCACTGAGATGTACTCCACAGTGCACACAAAGTAGATTTCAGTGAGCTTCCGTCAGCTTGTACAGACAGGAGCTTGGCCCCATTGACTAGCATGAGGAACAACACGAATTATGCTGAGAAAGGACTCTCTACCTATCAACATCAAGTAAGAAATAGGGCTAGGGTTCCAAAATTCTGAACTATTCTCTTTAAAGACAGTAGAGGCTATGAACTTTCAGGTGATAGAACCTACATGTTTGGTTTAAAACAAATCAAGAAAAGATTGACTTAATTCCAACGGAACACATTCAATAAGACATGTTCTATAGAATGTCACACAATGAAAGGATCTCATGGAGCGCACACAGACCATAGGGTCTGAGTGATGGACACAGCCCCATGATGGAGATGGAGGAGGAGGAGAAGGAGGAGGAAGAGGAGTAGAAGGAGGAGGGGTATGTATCAACCATGAAGTAAAAACAAGCTATTTCTGGAGCTCTTAATGAATGCTGTCGTCCCTCTTCAGTCACGCAGCCTGAGAGCTGACAGGCCTGGCAGTGGGGTGGCTTCATAGAGGGGTCCCTGGGGACCCTCCGGATATCTGTGACTGTGTCGTGACTGGAAAGATAGGGTCTCTCTCTATAGACCATCTCTCTATACTCAATATAGTGGGATCTCTGGGTTGAAATACTCAGTGTCCTTACACCACTATAGGTAGATATGACTGATGGGCCAATCAGACATAGTGGGATTGACTGATGGGCCAATCAGAGTAATCAGAATAAGGAAGCTTATCTGAAATGGCTTGATTTTGTTGATATCCAGGGGGATATAGATCAAAGGGCTTCCAGCCATCATTTTCACAACAGCTTTAAAGGAAAACTCCAACATTTTGGGAAATTAGCTTATTTGGCATCTACCCTGGAGTTAGACAAGAAGATACATACCTTTTTTCTTCTCTGTGCATGCAGTAGGAGTAGGAAGACGCGCACCGTTAGCCTAGCTTAGCGTCAGTCACTGGAAGTAGGTTCCTCCATTAGCCTAGTTCCCAACGTCTTCCTACTCCTACTGCATGCACAGAGAAGAAAAAAGGTATGCATCTTCTTGTCTAACTCCAGGGTAGATGGCAAATAAGCTAATTCCCCAAAATGTTGGAGTGTTCCTTTATTTGAGGTAATTTCATCAACAAACATGAAAAACATGCCTTTCAGGGCGGCTAAGTGGCGCAGTGGGCAAGGCGCTCGCCACTAATGCAGGAGATGCTGGGTTCGAGCCCAGCTCTCGGCATTGCTACCAGCTTGGCTGGTCGTTCATACTAACACAATTGGCAGTGTTACGGGTGGGAAGCTGGTGGGTGGGGATCGGACGTTGTGGACAGCGACTCCTACAGGTCGGTTGGTGCGCCTGCGCAGCAGAATCAGGAAGCAACGGGGGCGGCGTGTCCCTCCCACGCAGACCCTCGCCGCTGAGAGATCGCGCTGTGCAGGTGAAAAGATGCGACGGCTGCCTCCTCGTGTACCGGAGGGGACACGTGATGCAAGGCTTGGTCCTCTTTTTCTATTTTTCTCCCATCCCAATTACCCGCTGTGCCAATTCTCCCCTCCCCTGTCTTGAACGTTGCTCGCATATGTTGTAGGGAGGATAGAAGCCTTGCATCCCGTGTCCCCTCCGGTACACGAGGAGGCAGCCTGTCAGTCACATCTTTTCACCTGCCAGCGCATTGGCAAGGTGTAACGTGTGGGAGGCTCACACTACCCCCGCCATTTCCTGTCTCTGCTGTGCAGGCTGTCCCAAACCGACCTGTAGGCGTTGCTGTCCACAACGTCCAGATTACCACCCATCGACTTCCACCCGCTGACTCTGCCAATTGAGTTAGTATGACGACTGGCCCAAGCCGGAGGCAACGCCGACAGCCGGAGTCGAACCTGGTGTCTCCTGCGTTGGTGACAAGCGCAATGTCCGCTGCGCCACCCAGCCGCCCCTAGTAATTATATTTTTTATAATATACTCCTTTACTGTTTGCAAACAATGATGACCGTTTGGGATGATGCCCGCACACTTTGGTTTCATGAAAGTTTGTCTGGATGAGACTACAACTGCACGCATGTCCGACAACCCATCTGTGCGTTCGGTTAACTTTACCTAGTCAAGTGCTTTCATCAACAATGTCTCTGGAGTCACTCCCCAGAGATGTATGCATGTTTTCTAAGCAGAAGCAGAACCGTTTTGCCTGCAAGATGACATTACAGGAAAAAAGGTATATTACAAGCTTCTCCAAACTGCATAGTGCACCTTTAGACACCTAATTTAAATAGCTAATTACTCAACATGGTCAGCTGACATGAGGTTCAGGTGCTTATAATTATACACTTCTCACTCTAAGAACTATACAATACATGGTGGTCAATGATTCATAGTCTACTGTTGTACAGTGTAGGAGTCAGTCAGTCTTTGCAATAGAAGTTTCATTACTATTGCAAATTATTCCAATGTGCTACCATTGTCACATCATGCTATAAAACATTTTCTTTCCCTATAGACTCTGGTTGCTATTCCACTACTGTCAAGCTTTGGCTCAGTTTAGGCTTGTTAGCTTATTCAAATTACTCTGTTTACGATTACGATCGCATGGAAGTCTCCTGTAATGGAGCAGTAGTCACAGGGAAAACTAGCGTCAAGTACCTAGGACTTACACTAGAGCAGTCTCTCTCATGTGAATCTAGTGCTGCCAACATTATATCCAAGTGTGCAGGCAAACTCAAGTTCCTGTATCGGAATACCAGACGTTTGAACTTGCTGTTAAAAAGCTGTTAGTGTCATCCTTTCTTCTGTGTCATTTTGACTACATGAGCGCAGCATGGTACAGTGGTATGTCGACTAAATGTTAAAATAAACTTCAGGTGATGCAAAATAACACTCTTCGGTACATACTAGGTGTGCCTCCCAGAACGCATGTAGGAAGTGCCGACATGTTCAACATAGTAAATGGTACAGCCCCAAGCTATTGGAAGTATCAGATCCATATGGTCCACATGCAGCATGGACACAATACCAGGGCCAGTGTTCGCTCTTGTACATTTTTCTACACCGGGATCTCAACGTGGAACAGCCTTCCACTTCTTAGGATAAAACTGTCAGGATCTAGAGAAATATTTAAAGGTCAGGTTCGCTCATATCTCTGGGGTAAAGTGGCCAGATAGCTGTCAGGTCATACTTGGATTATTGTTTTAATGATGGTATAAGAAATGCGCTATTTTATGGTATTTGGTCAGGATGTTATTGTCTTGTTTTTAGATATGTAGAATATGGATTTGTTGTATTGGACTTTTGCTTTATGTGTTGTTTTATATGTTATTTGTGTATGTCATTTGGTCAGAACATCAGGGACCATGCTGAAAATAAGTGTTGGCACTTTTGCATGTCTTCCCTTGGATTTGTTGTGTCTTTGGATCCATAAATAAAATCAATCAATCAATCAATCAAATCATGAAGCCGTTATTGTTACGCCAACTCTCAAAGGCATCGTTGGCAAGAATTCATTGCTGGGGTGAATACTTGTCAACAAATATAGTTATCCTATAGCTTACATTTTCCTCACAAATATACTGTAACCTTTCTGACTGCTTTGTGAAATCTGAGAAAAGTATTGTGGTTTGTTTGTGTGTGGGTGGTGGTGGTGGTGTTGTGTGTGTGTGTGTGTGTGTGTGTGTGTGTGTGTGTGTGTGTGTGTGTGTGTGTGTGTGTGTGTGTGTGTGTGTGTGTGTGTGTGTGTGTGTGTGTGTGTGTGTGTGTGTGTGTGTGTGTAATAACTAACAAGATACACACACATTTGCCTTTCAAATACAATGACCACAATAACTGGATGAGAAGTGTCCAAAATGGCGTCCCTGAAGTCTACCGTAACGTAGGTTCAGGGAGGAGATAGAGGCTCTGGTCATCCTGTTCGTGGAGACCGAGGCTGAAGAGAGGACCTCTCCTCTGCCAGCAGAGGCGTTTGTGTTTCTCCCTGTGAGGCAGGAAAAGGCAGATCCAACCCCGGGAGCTCCAGCAGAGCTGCCTAGCCCCAGACCATCTGTCCTCATATCTAACACGGTCTTACCGCGCCGGGGAGCTTCATCATCAGATGCTACAACAGGACCGCAGTCTCTCTCCATTCCTCCTCCTCCTCATCATCATCATTTCAAAATCATCTATAGTGAACGTTGATTAGAAGAGACCTTTGAGGCTATAGATTAGCTCCAGTAGAGAACATCAATGGTGGAACGGGGGAGGCGGGAGAGCAATCTAATCGATAAGAGAGAGGAGGAATGCACTTTATCTAAATTATAGGTGGTGTCAGCGATTTCCCTTGTAGCGATTCACTGTTGTACGCGGTTACAAAGGGAGCATGCGGGCCCCTCATGGCGGAGAAAGTGAGAGTGAGAGATAGAGATGATTTTCCTGCAGTAATTCAGTATAATCTCAGGGTTTGTGTGGGAAGTCACCCACCTGTTGTTGTATAACCTCTTCCTCCGCAGGCAGTAGTTTATAGTGGGTGGACAACAACCCACCTCTCGTACTACTGCGGGAATGCTACCAAAACATACACACATCTATGTGTGTATATATATATATGTGTGTATCTGAATTTTTCATTTCATTCTAATCTCTAAAGATGTTACATTCCTGACCATTGTGCATCATAACTAGATAGATAGATAGATAGATAGATAGATAGATAGATAGATAGATAGATAGTAGGGAGCCCTATTTCCTACTCATCGATTATGTTGTCGAAGGGTAGAGTCCTTTCTTAGCCCCCTTTCTTAGCCCCTTTCCCTCTCTCAAGGGACACCTACGGGAGACTGCAATTCAACACTGGCCCCTGTAAATATCCTAACCCAACCCCCTCCAATGTACAGTCATTTACCTAGTATGGTTTTGTCAATAGTCCAATGTACAATTTTGTTTGTTTGTACAGTGTCTCCCCCCCCCCCCCCCTCAATGTACAGTTTTACTTGTTTATACAGTGTGCCCCCCCCCCCCCACCCCAAATAACCTCCAATGTAAATTACCCAGTATGGTTGTCAATATCCCAATGTACCCAACCCCCCCCACCCAACCTCCTCCAATGTACAGTTTCTACGTCAAATGTATATACTCCCCTTTCTTGACTCCTTCTGTATCACAAACAGTACTGTATTTGCAAATCTGGTATGTCATAAATGTATAGATGTAGCAGTACTGACTATCTGTATGTCATGTATGTCATATATGTCCTGATGAATTGAAAATGGGGGACCCTGATGTAAACAAGACGAAGGTCTTTCTCTGGTCTGCATCCCCTTAACAATTGTGTGTATTGAGATGTACTGTATTGTACCCATTCTGCAATCTGTTAATAAAGTTTTCAATCAATCAATCAAGCACAATCCATGCTGTATTTCATAGATACCCAGCTCCAGTTAAGTTAGCCACAAAACCCATGTTAATTTATTGGGGCCACTGTAAAAAGCACTTAAACATACTTGAAAACAACTACTTTGCTTTTGCTGGTCTGTGGAGTAGGTTTCAGTGTTTATTTTAGGGCTTGTACAGACTGACATTACTTTACATTATTTTTGCGGCTAACTGGCCAGTGCTGCGGCCAGTTAGTTTTTCTCCCCTCCCAATGTTAGTCGTTATGCCAATTCCCAATCCCCTTCCTGGTCGTTGCGCACTCTACCCCCATACCGTCGTTCTGGGAGGGCGGAGACTATCACATGCTTCCTCCGACACATGTGTAGCCAGCCCACCACTTCTTTTCTCCTGGCAGCGCGGACTCTCACTGGGAGAGTGTAACGTGTGGAAGGTCACACTACCTCCCTCCAGATCCTTCCCTCGCTGTGCAGGCGCCCCGACCGAACTGTAGGAGTTGCTGTTTACAACGACCCGGACCCACCCACCGGCTTCCCTCCCGCTGACTCTGCCAATTGAGCCAGTATGACGGCCGGCCAAGCCGGAGGCAACGCTGACAGCCGGATTCGATACCAGTGTCTCTCGCGTTGGTGACGAGCGCATAGTCCGCTGCGCCACCCAGCCGCCTAGAACTTGTTCTTAACCTTTCACTGCCACACGACAGAAGGTTAACCCTTTACTATCACACAACCGACGGCGATGCTCCATCATTAGCATCATTAGCTCCGCGGATGCTAATGATGGAGCATCGCAGTCGGTTGTGTGATAGTAAAGGGCTAACCTTCTGTATTGTCACAGTGAAAGGGTTAACCGGCTGTCGTGTGGCAGTGAAAGGGTTAACCAGCCGTTGTTCCTATAGCTCTGATGGCAATCTTTTCCATAAAGTGCATCAGTGTCAGACTTGGCCAGCTTATGATTGATAGGGACCCCCAAGTCTGTACACACACACACACACACACACACACACACACACACACACACACACACACACACACACACACACACACACACACACACACACACACACACACACACACACACACACACACACACACACACACACACACAGAATATACAATACACTGGTTACCCAGCATAAATTATCATCACGCAGCAAGTTTTAGATCTCTCAAATAGCTAATTTGAGAGTGAGTTTACCTGTTAACACTTTGGTTATTTTTTTTTAATGTAGTGTCCTGTCCTGTTGTGCCTTTTTGTATTTGTGTATTTTATAGGACATTGATTGATTTTATGCTTTGACTGTACTGTACAGCACTTTGGTTGGCTCTCGAGCTTTTAAATGTGCTCTATAAATAAATTACTTGACTTGACTTGACTTGACTTGACTTGGTTGCCACTTGTTAACATGGTAAAGCATGGTTGAATGCCAGCACCCACTTCAATGATAGCGTTGTGAACGCATAATCTCTGTCTTAAATTATGGCTATGTGTCTAATCTGGCCGTCGCTTATCAATGACTTGTTTGCAGTCAACATTGTCGAAACGGATTGTTTTTTTAATCGGTTCATTTCCATTTTATAGCATTTTGAAAAGCCCTCGTTTTTCAGGAAAATATATAGATTCCGTGATAAACGGCATTTACTGGAATATTCTGGAATACACAAAGACGTTGTAATTTTTCGGCCTATTTATGAATAGTTTTCAAATAAATGCTAGATTATCGATAGTATATGTGTACTTATGCACGCTAGAGAAGCGATCTGAAAAATATATTCTCTCATTTCCTGATCGCACACACACACACACACATGGGGCACACGCTGATATCTCTGTGAAAATAGATCGGAAAAGTTTATTCCAATTCCTGATCGCCATTCCAAATATTGATCGCGTTTATTGATTCAGCGTTGGGTACTGTAATATGTATTCCATGCGTTTTCCGGCTCTGCGATCACTTGGGTCTCTTCAGATGCCTCGCTGGAAAAGTAAAATGAGGAGGCTGGACCCGCCCCCCCCCCCCCCCACCAGTCTAATCTAATGGGGTGCAGTTACACAGGGAGAGACGATAGGGGGCGGTATTTTCCCAATGGAGCTCAGAGAGTCTGCAGCACTAGTGTGAGGCTCGATTGATGAAATATTAATTCAAATCGTTGACACTTTTGAACAGCGCCGCCCCACACACACACTACTGCATCAAAAGTTACTACTTATGATAACAAAGGCATTCGTTTTGTGGCATTAACGTTATATAGTTACACTTTCAATAACATCAGCGTATTTACATAGCAACGACCGAGGTCGACCTAGATATAGCAAGCATTAGTCGTTCATATCTCAGCCCGTGCTGACTCTGTTGTGCCCATTCTGCGGTCTGTTAATAAAGTTTTCAATCAGACAGATGTATGGAAAGGCTTTTATTATAACATCCGTTGCAGTAAAATCATTATGCCTCCAGTCGTTTAGTCCTCCTGCGGAGCTAAAAGCTAAACGTCGGCCGCGGCGAGCTACCGCTGCCATTGTTATTGTCATTGAGCTCTCCAATGGCGGAAGTAAAAAATGAATACGCGCTTGCCGATTGGTGCTAAGAACAGCAGGGCGGGTGCAAGCGATGTGACGTAATTGGCAGACGCGACTGTCAATCAAAATGATTCTGTTTGCCGACTGAATGAATGAGAACGTTATTAACAGATTGCAGCATGGGTACAATACAGTACAGCTCAATACAACAACAGTCAACAGTGGACTGGAGGATGCAGACCAGAGAAAGACTTTCGTCTTGTTTACATCAGGGTCCCCCATTTTCAATTCATCATATTTCATATCTAAATCATATAATATCTCATTGCTAAATATATGCAATATATAATCTAATAATCCAATAATCTAAATCTAATATATAATATAAAAATGCTAAATGCATGGGTATTTTATTTTGTCTTTAATGTTAGCTTGCAAACTCAAATACTGTCTTGGTAAGCCTCATAATGAATTGTTTGGGGAAAAAAAGAAAAACATCGTGATGCGTATCATGTATCGCCGAAAGGTCAGAAAATATCGTGATATCATATTTAGGCCATATCGCCCAGCCCTAGCTGTGTGCTATACACACGCAACAAAGGTTTTCTACAGATATTTCCCGATCTCTGATCGGCAGATGGTTTTGAACAGTGTGGGTACTTTTCGTTAGTTTTCTGATGTGACTCTGGGAACACAACTTGGCAGGCCAAATAATTCTGGTTGTTAAGGTTCAGGTCCCCTGAGATTTTGGAATGGCTGATTACAGGGCCTGGGACAGTCACTGAGACCAGATTTATTTTTCCTCAGAGCATTTGATTTATTGGTAGCTGTCATGATGTAAAAATATCACCAAATTGGTTCTAAAAGAAACAGCCTATTCCACCTTTAAGACTACTAAGTGGTAGTAAAGAGCACCCACAAACTCCCTAACCTCATGTATTGCCATATTTGAAAGGGTGTGGATTTTAAAGTAACTGATCTCTATGCCCTCTTCTTTTGTGTAGCACCGGTTTCAGTTATGTTCAATATACTGTAAGGGCTCACAGGCTGAGAAACAGAACACGGCAGGATGTTAAAAGCATACGCTAATTGGCTGTAATTAGAGAAGATAATGACTTGAGAGTTCTAATTTCAGCTTAACCTTTTGATTAGCACACACACACATGCATAGAATACTTGCTTTTGTTGATCACTATTTGTCCTCTCTTGTCTTAATTTCCTCTCCTCTATCTACCGCTCTACTACCGCTCTTCTCTCTCTCTCTCTCTCTCTCTCTCTCTCTCTCTCTCTCTCTCTCTCTCTCTCTCTCTCTCTCTCTCTGCCTCTCACAGCCTAATGGAGGATAGGAACTGACAGTGGTGGAAGTCACACTGCTGTGTTAGGAGGACACGGAGTGCGGTGGAGCGGAGGCTGAATACGTTGCATTGTGTTATTGAACAGGGACCTCAGAGCTTCACCCACATGAGATTCTGATTGCGATCTTATATTCCATCCAAACTCTATGGAGATTGTGAGACTACTGAAAGCTTTACAGCACTGTAAATCATTTATAGGACCGGAGATTGTGTGTGTGTGTGTGTGTGTGTGTGTGTGTGTGTGTGTGTGTGTGTGTGTGTGTGTGTGTGTGTGTGTGTGTGTGTGTGTGTGTGTGTGTGTGTGTGTGTGTGTGTGTGTGTGTGTGTGTGTGTGTGTGTGTGTGTGTGTGTGTGTGTGTGTGTGTGTGTGTGTGTGTGTGTGTGTGTGTGTGTGTGTGTGTGTGTGTGTGTGTGTGTGTGTGTGTGTGTGTGTGTGTGTGTGTGTGTGTGTGTGTGTGCGTGCGTGCGTGCGTGCGTGCGTGCGTGCGTAGGTGTAGGTGTGCGTAGGTGTGTGTGTGGGGGGAGGGCTGTATTATGAGTGGCAGGCTACCTGATGACGTAAATCTTCCACAACCTTGGACGATGTTGAGAAGTGAGGAATCTGGTAGTTCCTTTTTTTAAGTTCAGAAGTAAACTATACTGAACATTGTTAATATTCTCCTCCCAAGATCCTCTGCCTGTAGGAGCCAAAATAAATGTCACCTCCTTATTGGCTACAGAGAGAGAGCTTCCTCTGAGGCAGCTACAGAAGGAGGCATGTGACCCTCACAAGACAGGAGAACATCCTTCCTCCTGAGTGTCGTTTTAAATACGTCATACTGTATACAACCAAAACACACACACACACACACACACACACACACGTACACACATACACACACACACACACACACACACACGCACACACGCACACACGTCACCCTCAAATCATGGTGAAGAAAAAGCTAATTCATGAGGAATTGTTCAGGTCCCGGGTACAAATGCATTAAAGAAAAGAAAATCAAGTCTACCCATTGTTTAGGAAATGTTCGACATTATGCACACAATACATTATGTATTTATTTCACATTAAATACATTATTTTAGGGGCATTCTTCTAAGCCTGTGTAGACTCCATGCTATTATTAAAACATATTTATCCCACCCCTACTATCCTTGAAGGACAACATAGGTTAATTTGCATCCAGTGGGGATGGAGGCAGAATCCAATTAATTGGATTAATTAATAACTAAATTAGCGTGATGACTTTGAAATAGCAGCATTCTCTCACCGTCACAAGGAGCACATCCCAAAGAGAAGAGCAACATGGTCCACAGCACAGTATCAGAAGAACCGCTGGTGTACATCTCTGCTTCTTTAATGCATTCTTATGCTGTCTGATGGGTTTTCCTGTTGTTAAAGGAACACACCGACATTGTGGGCAATGCACTCACTGTCTTCTCCAGAGTCAGACAAGAAGATGGATACCGACACCGGTATCGAATCCGGCTGTCAGCGTTGCCTCCGGCTTGGGCCGGCCGCCATACTGACTCAATTGGCAGAGTTAGCGGGAGGGAAGTCGATGGGTGGTAGTCTGGTCGTTGTGAACAGCGACTCCTACAGGTCGGTTGGGGCGCCTGCAGAGCAGAGACAGGAAAATGGCAGTGTGAGCCTCCTACGCGTTATTCCTCGCCAATGAGAGTCCGCGCTGGCAGGTGAAAAGATGTGACTGGCTGCCTCCACATGTATCGGAGGGGACATGTGATGGGCTTCTATCCTCCCTACAACCGGCCAGTGGGGGGCACATGCGAGCAACGATCAAGACAGGGGAGAGGAGAATTGGCACGGCTAAATTGGGATGGGAGAAAAATAGAAAAAAGGAGGAGAAAAAGTGAAAAAAAAATAAGATTGATACCAATTTCCTCTCTGTGCGTTCAGTAGAAAGATATCCCGCCGCGAGCTAGCCTAGCTATGGAAGCGGATATTATGGACCACTAGCCTAGCTATGGAAGCGCCATGGAAGCGGATATGTAAGGGATAATGTATAGCTACGAGGTCATTGTCGCAAAATAATTGACCGACACGTAGTTTAAAATACCGAGCCGCTTCGGCGAGGTGTTTTAAACGTCAGTGAAGGTCAATTATTTTGCGACAATGACCGAGTAAAGCTATACATTATCCCGCTTATTACATGGCTAACTTACTAACAATATACCTAATTCATTTGACAAATCGCAGTTGTTCTGTGGCTCTGTCAGCCCAAATAAAGTGATTATTATTATCGCGGGCAGCCTCTGTTCTGGCTCCGCTGTAATCTACACACACTCCGCTGTCAGTGCAGCCGCAGCAGGTGTGTCTGATTTGCTGCACTGATGTGGGCTTGATTGCGAACAGCTGCGCACATCGGTCATTATTGTCCCACAGCGGTCATTATTGAAAAATAATGACCGCTGTCGGGGGGCTATTGACCAATCACAAGCAAGCATTTCGGCGAATGTGAAAACGCCATGTAATAAAGACCACTAGCCTAGCTATGGAAGCGCCATGGGTTAAATTAATAATTTACCATCCCTCGCCAGCTCTATTTGTCTATGGAGAAGTTCCCCTTCTTTGCAGGGCTATAACTTTTTAAATCCTATTGCTAAATTGCCATTATTATGGCCCATTCAATGTCCTATATGTATTGTTCAGGGTGTAGCAACGTTAAACTTTTTCATTCACATATTCATACTAAAATATGGTCTAAAGTATAAGTATGTTTTTATCGTTTTCTGCAGCTTTCTTCAGAACGTGATTTATAGCCCCAAATGCATTATATTGATGATCAAATACAGTTTGGTAGGAATCTGTGCGAGATAAAAAGTTTCAACTGGACGTGGTTCTAGACGTTTCTACGCATCATCTGATGATGACCGGATGGGCGGGGGATCGTTTATAATTCCGTGGGCAGCGTTAGATGATTCATCCAGAGTGGGTCATATGTTCATCAGATCAGTTAGTATATAAGACGTTAGAAAATAACGCTGAATCTTACCGTGGCTTCCTCGCGCCGCTGGCAGATGAGCGTGGAACAGATTTTTTTCTATTATGGGATGTAGAAATGCCCGATCCATTTCCAGGTTGTATAATAGTATATACGTCCAAATAACGTTGTTTATTGAGTTAGGGCGAGCGATCTATTATCCAGTGTTTCAAGATGGAGTCGCGGGAGCTATAGCGAGTGGTCGGACCACATATGGATGAGCACTACCGGTTCAAAGGTTAATTTCCGGCTGGCGATCTGCCGATCGGCCACCAGATGGCGCTCTTGAACCGCTAGAGAGTTGAGTGGAGCTTTGCACTGTGTCTCAGGGCTCCGGAAAGGAAATATGATTTCGATGACAGATTTTTGAAATATTGACATCAAAGACGAGTTACGGCGTCTTCGGCAGAATGAGCATGGCTCGGAATGACGTGAAAACTCGTTCACGGCGATCATAGTGCTAGCTATGGAAGCGCCATGGAAGCGGATATGGACCACTAGCCTAGCTATGGAAGCGGATATGGACCACTAGCCTAGCTATGGAAGCGCCATGGAAGCGGATATGGACCACTAGCCTAGCTATGGAAGCGCCATGGAAGCGGATATGGACCACTAGCCTAGCTTAAAACACAGGGAGAGGTACAACCCAGTACAACCACAGTCACTAAGCAGCTCCACTGGAGTGGTTGTGGGTTCAGTGCCTTGCTCACAGGCTCATGTCAGGGGTTGGTATTGAGGGATATAGGAGAGCGTTATTCATTCACTTCCCCACACTGATTTTGGTCTGGGGGATCGAACCGGCGATCTTCCAGTCACAAGACCGCTTCTCTAACTATTAGGCCACCGCCACCCCAAGGGCTTAAAGGAACACGCCAACATTTTGGCTGCATGTTAGCCTAGCTTAGCACAATGAATGGAAGCGGACATGTACGGGTAGCCTACGCATTGTCCAACTAACACCTCTCCCGAAGGCTAACCGGCACTGTCCGCTTCCATTCATTGTGCTAAGCTAGGCTAATGTGCAGCCAGATAGCTTTCTACTGAACGCACAGAGAGGAGACTGGTGTCTATCTTCTTGTCTCTCTCTGGAGAAGACGATAAGCTAATTTCCCAAAATGTTGGCGTGATCCTTTAATACCCACTTGTCTCGTGAGAACAAAGTAATGATAAGTCAGGTCAGATTACATCAGTCACTCTCGGGTTCCGTTTCAGCCAGGTCAGATGCTTACGCTATAGAACAGGGAAGTGTGAGTGACATCAGGAGGGGACTTTCCACACGTTATATTATTCTGCTCAGAATAGACTATTAACCACCAGGGGTTCTCACTGACTTCCCGTAATGTTTGTCGTCTCTTTTTCGGAGGTGACCCTGAAACCGTCGGATTCTATTTCAGGGTACACTGCAGCTAGAATAATATTTATTTTTAACCGTCTCCTTTGGTCGCATTTCCTCCCTCTGTGAATATATTTGCCTCAAAATAGCTAGTCCATCCTGAAAGGAGAGAGAGAGAGAGGGAGAGAGAGAGAGAGAGAGAGAGTGGTTTAGAAGATACTGTTACATTTTCCTATCCGGCTCCCTCCTCCTCTCCTCTCCTACCCGTGCCGGCAGACAGGTCAGGCCCAGCCGGCCACACGGTCCATGACAACACACCACTGCAGTGAAACACTCACTTTCAAGGCTCGCAGAAACTCCTGTTGCCCAGAGAGACGGGGGAACAGCAGACGTAAACAGAGGCCTGACACTTGGAGATGAGATGTTTCTTTTTTTTCTTCTTTTTTACTGCTGGCCTGAAGGTGAGAGGTTCCTAGATTAGCTGTCCACCAGACCCATCCCCTCATCTCCAGCCAGTCAGATTGCTTGCCAGGATGACGATCTGTGCCTGGTCTTGTTTTACGAGTGGGGGGGGGGCCATACCTGGTTCTTGGAAACAGTAGTTCCTCAGTGTTACATGTGTCGTGGGACATCCATGTTTTTCCATGTGGCCTGACCTACTAAGTTGTCAAACTTGTCTCCTAAAGTTTAGATGCACATAAACCACTATGTGGCTGGTATGTCTAACTGGATACAAGGTTAGCCATAATCACAACCAACTTCACTGCGATCAAACTCCAGGTGCAACTTATTTATAATACCAACCAACACATGAGACTCCAGTGTTTTCATCACCTCAAAAGCCCTGTTTTTCAAAAAGCAACAGGGCTTTTTTTTGTTGAGGTGATGAAATCACTGCGCCCAGGCAGCAGTGGTTCGGCAAAAAATAGTTCTGAGTATATATCTGCTTAGAAAACGAAAAATGTCAAAATAAATAAATAATAATTCTCCACGTGGTAAATACACGGGTCACAACATGTTTACAGGAACGTTTTGGAGTTGTATTTGGAGTGTATTTCGTGACTGTTGGGAACTAGGCTACACTGGCACACCTACTTCCATTGAATGACGCTAAGCTAGGCTAACGGTGCGGCTGTTCCCTAAGTCTAATGCATGCACAGAGAAGAAAGGGGTATGTATCTGCTTATCTAGATGGCAAATAAGCTAATTTCCCAAAAAGTTGGCGTGTTCCTTTAAGAGATGAGCAAATTGAGTGATGTGAAACCCTACAGGTGTTATAGCAGCTTAGCTTTACGTGTGAAGGGTGAATCTGGACAGGGGCTCAGTCAGTTCAGTGTGTTCTAGCAGCTGTTCCAATAACTAGAGACAGGCTAGTCATGACATGACGAACCGAACAGTCACATAGCCTAGAAACATCCCTTGCACAAGGAGCTGTTTGACAGACTGGTCATGTCTGAATCGTTAAATCCATAGCTTGTTTTGGTCAATGATATTATTAAAACCCTGAAAATTCAGTTTTTCATATCTGAGCCTTTTCATGAACATTTGTAGTATACAGTACGGATAAGTCTACTGTAAATTATTTGCTGTATAGCAGAGACAGTATAGGGATCAGCCAAACCATTTCTCAACCACTTGGTAGTACTAACATCAATGACGGAATGCGGTGCTGCATTGGATACAAACCAAACCTATCCCGCCATATCCCATGTGCTGCACACAGCAGCATCACACCTGGACAAGAGGCAGGGGAACTATGTGAGAATGCTATTCATCGACTACAGCTCGGCATTCAATACCATAGTCCCCTCCATACTCATAGCCAAGCTCAGGGACCTGGGCTTGGGCTATGACCTCTGCCAGTGGGTCTTGGACTTCCTGACTGGCAGACCCCAGGTGGTGAGAGCAGGCAACTGCACCTCCTCATCCATCACCCTCAACATAGGGGCCCCCCAGGGCTGTGTTCTGAGTCCCCTCCTCTACTCCCTGTACACACACGACTGTGTGGCTCAGCGGAGTAGCAATACAATCGTCAAATTTGCTGACGACACAGTGGTGGTGGGCCTGATCTCTGCCAACGACGAGAGGGCCTACCTGGAAGAGGTCAAGGTCCTGGCGGGATGGTGCCAGGAAAACAGCCTCTCCCTGAACGTCAGCAAAACAAAGGAGATGATTGTGGACTTCAGGAGGTCGGGGGTCAAGGACTACAGCCCCCTCAGCATCGACGGGGCACCGGTTGAGAGAGTCAACAGCTTCAAGTACCTCGGAGCCCACATATCCGAGGACTTGACATGGACCACACACATTAACAGTGTGGTGAAGAAGGCACGACAACGCCTCTACTTCCTCAGGCGCCTAAGGAAGTTCCAAGTCAGCCAGAAGATCCTTAAGAACTTCTACTCATGTACAATAGAGAGCATCTTGACCGGCAACATCACCTCCTGGTTTGGGAATAGCACTGCAAAAGACCAAAGCAGACTACAAAGAGTGACACGTTCAGCCGAACGCACAATTGGAGGGGGGCTCCCCACCCTCCAGAACATTTACTACAAGCGTTGCAAGGGGAAGGCTAAGAGAATTATTAAGGACTCGAGCCACCCGAACAACTGCCTCTTTGAACTGCTGCCGTCAGGCAAGCGATACAGGAGTCTCAAGGCGAGCACAGAAAGACTCAGAAGTAGCTTCTATCCCCAGGCCATCAGGCTGCTAAACGAACAATGAATGAACACTACACAACAACAACCACCAAACACACATAGCACACACATCCACACGCACACACTCACTTTAAACAAACACACTGTAGCACCCACTCCACACACTTTATAGCACACACCCACTTTAAACAAACACACTGTAGCACCCACTCCCCACACTTTATATTTATGGATGAAGGATTGCACTACAACTCGTACACCTTACTGTAAATTGTACCTAAAATTGTACCTCATCCCATTTCTGCTTTGCACTAGATAGTACTGTACATTAGTACACTGCATAGTATTGTGTATTGTATATTATATGGTAACTCAGAACATTGTACATATGTCTATACCGAACACTGTGACCTCATTTTCTTCTTCTAAATTCATGCTATATTATGTTATTATGTTATTTGATACTATCTTGTCTAGCACAGTCTCTGGAGCGTAACAGTAAGAAGCATTTTGTATGAAAGTATTCTGTACTTCTGTATGACAACTATTAAAGAACTTGAACTTGAAACCTATCTCTCTCTCTCTTTTCATATCACTATCTCACTCATTCACTCTCTCACTCAGAGATAGTGTGAAAGAAAGAGGTTTAAAAGCCGCTGACCACTGGTGATGAATAATTAAGGTGTTTGGTTGGACCCAGCCAAGGCTGGCTCAGACAAGGAATCTATGGTGTCAATCTTCCGGTGCAACAAGCACTCTCTCAGTGTTTTCATGCCATGTAAGCACTTGGAGAAATCACTTTGATATGTAGCCTGTCAGGAGACCCTTGACGCGCTGAGGGTGAACTCCTAGTATTGACGTGTGGGTGTCAGTTTCTCCCTCCTCTAGCAGGCGCTGGTCGTCTTCAAGGCTGTCTCACCTGAGGAAGGATTTTAATGAGCTTCAAGTAGACTTTACTGCCTCGATAGTTCTGTATACTCTTCACATTTGAACTGGTCTCGGGACTCTCAGTCACTTCAATTACAAAAGACCGGTGTGTGTATCTGTGTGCATGTATGTGTGTGTGTGTGTGTGTCTGTATGTGTTCATAATGAAGCGTCAAGTCAACAACTAAAGAAATAACATCCAAAACTACTTCTCAGTCCCACCAGGCATTTCTTTAGATGCTGCGCCATGATGGAATTACCAAATTCCCAAAGAGCTGTCTCTCTTGGAGGCTCCGTAAATGAATATTTCATCAGGGTGTGTGCTTTAGAGGCTTTTATCAGGTTGCTAGCTGGTGACAGGGCCATGCTCCCCTCGCTCTGGGGCTGGCGGGCCACAGCCAAACATGCCTCTAGGCCTGGGCTTCAGGATGCTCTCACAGGAACAAGTAACACTAGATTATTATAGGTTGTTAGTGTGTGTGTGTGTGTGTGTGTGTGTGTGTGTGTGTGTGTGTGTGTGTGTGTGTGTGTGTGTGTGTGTGTGTGTGTGTGTGTGTGTGTGTGTGTGTGTGTGTGTGTGTGTGTGTGTGTGTGTGTGTGTGTGTGTGTGTGTGTGTGTGTGTGTGTGTGTGTGTGTGTGTGTGTGTGTGTGTGTACATGTACATTTTAATTTCTATGGAATTATCTTGAATGGAAACCACAATGTCTTGGCACAACCACGACAAACGTGACACAGAAGGGAATGGTATATCATTTACCAGCTGGCGTTATGTATATTTGTGAGTGCAGCCATACAACGTTCTGCAATGGAAAATAACTATTTTGTGGTTGAATTGCAGATCTGGCTAATGGTAAATGGCTGCATTTATATAGCGCTTTTATCCAAAGTGCTTTAATTTGTTCCTCACATTTTTACCCATTTACTCACACATTCACACACCGATGGCGGAGGCAACCATGCAAGGTGCCAACCTGCTCATCGGGAGCAATTGGGGGTTAAGTGTCTTGCTCAAGGACACTTCGACATACTGCCCGGGAGGAGCGGGAATCGAACCGGGAACCTCCGGATTATCATATCTCAAATAGTTTAATCAAAAACACCCACTGTTTTCTTGTTTTTGAAAATTCATATATTGATTGAAGAAGTGTGTTTTTAGTCAACGGCGGGAAAATGGGTGTGTTGTCCTGACTGGTGAGAAGTTTGTTCCACCATCATGGAGCGAGGACAGAGAATACCTGCTTTGTTTTGAGACCCCCCCAGGAGCCTGGAGCGGCCAGAAGATACAGAGCGTAGGGGTCTTGAGAGTGTGTAGTTAGAGACTACTGACTGGAGGTAGGAGGGAGCCATTCCCCTTGTTGCACAGTATGCCAGGTCAAGAACCTTGAAGAGGATTTCTGTGGCAATGGGAAGCCAGTGCAGCTCTTTGAGAAGTGGGGTGACGTGGGCTGACTTTGGTAGATTGGAGATCAGGCGGGCCGCTGTGTTCTCTATGAGTTGAAGTGCCTTGGTGGCGCAAGCCGGTAAACCAGCTAGCAGTGAATTGCAATAGTTGAGGCGAGACATGACTGTTGATTGCAGGAGGAGTTGGGTGGCTTCATTTGTCAGGAAGAATCTGCAGGTTCTGGTTGTTGAGGTGATGAGAGCAGAGAAATTCAGCCGGTCGTTAAGGACCACACCTATATGTTCTTGGCTGTCAGGGACGTTATCCACTGTGATTGAAAGGTCGGTCAGTGAGGGCGGTCAGGTGGCGTAACGGAGATTGCGTTCGTCACCAAACCCCGGAGCGGCTAGATTCGCCTGTTCGAATCCAGCTCACAGCTCCGGGGTTGTCACCAGCTTGGCTGGCCGTTCACACTAATACAATTGGCAGTATTAGAGGGTGGGGGAAGCTGGCGGGGTGGGTCCGGGTCATTGTAAACAGCGACTCCTACAGTTCGGTCGGGGCGCCTGCTAAGCGCGGATAGGACTTGAGTGGGATAGTGTGATCCTTCCACACGCTACGCCCTCTCAATGAGAATCCGCGCTGCCAGGTGAAAAGAAGCGGTTGATTGGCTGGACGTGTGTCGGAGGAAGCACGTGGTAGCCTCCACTCTCCCAGACCGACTGTGGGGGGTAAGTGCGCAGCGACCAGGAAGGGGATTGGGAATTGGCATACGACTAACATTGGGATGGGAGAAAATCGGAGGAAAATGGAGGGGGAAAAAGATTAAAAAAAAAAAAAAAAAAAAAAAAAAAAAAAAATCGGTCAGTGGGCAGGATCCAGCCGGCAAGTGAAGTAGCTCCGTTTTGCTCAAGTTCAGGTGGTTGGTCATCATCCAGACAGGCAGGCCGAGATCCATTCAGAGACTTGGGTATCTGAGGGAGGAAAGGAGAGGAAGAGTTGAGTGTCATCAGCATAGCAATGGTATGAGAAGGCATGATAAGTGATAATGTTACCCAGAGATTTGGTGTAGAGAGAGAAGAGGAGGAGTCCAAGGATCGAGCCCTGGGGGACAGCCGTTGGTAGGAGGTGTTGGGCCAATAGGGTGTCTCTCCATGATAATTGGTTGGAGCAGGTGTTGAGGTAGGTTGACAGCTATGTCAGCGCAGAACCTACAACTCCCATTCCTGCAAGGGATGTGAGGAGGATCTGATGGTTGACTGTGTCATAGGCTGCTGACAGTTCCTGGAGAATCAGGACAGAGGAGAGGCATTTCCTCTTGCTAGGTGAAGAGCCTCTGTGACTGCTATGAGGACCTTCTCTGTGGAGTGACCAGTCTTGAAGCCTGACTGATGTGGGTCAAGGAGGTTGTTCTGTAATAGGTCAGTGGATACAGCATGTTCAAGTGATTTAGAGAGGAAAGAGAGAAGAGATCATAGTTATCTATGATGGTGGGATTTAGGTTTATTTTTTTTGATGAGCGTGTGACTGGCATGTTTTAGAGAGGTGGGAACCTCCTCCAGAGAGGAGTTGATGGTTGCGGTCAAGAATGGGAGGATGTCTTGTGTGATTGTCTGGAGGAGTGGGGAGGGTATATATTGGGTTCAGCTTGCATGTAGTGTGTCATACAAACATGTGTACACTGACAGTATACTCCCAATGGTACTGAGACACCAACCAATTGCAGCAACTAGACTTAACGGAACATGCCAACATTTCTGAGAGTAAATGGAAGCAGACAGTGACGTGTAGCCTTCGGGAGAGGTGTTACTTGGACAATGCCTAGGCTACCCGTCACTGTCCGCTTCCATTAATTGTGCTAAACTAGGCTAACGTGCAGCCAGATAGCTTTCTACTGAACGCACAGAGAGGAAACTGGTATATCTTCTTGTCTCTCTCTGGAGAAGACGATAGGCCTAAGCTAATTTCCCAAAATGTTGGCGTGTTCTTAAGTCTTTCATGAAATGTATTGTCTTTGGGAGGTTTCAAACAGCTAACATGACAGATAAACTTATAAAGCATGGTGGTTATGTCAAGGCATGACTCATGGAGACATTCTAAACACTTCCAAGAATCTGCAACAGTGCCAAGTAGCTGCTTCTGGAAGGTCTTACTCTTCAGATAAGCTAACTTGTGCTTTCTGCTGCTTTCCTCTTACAACTGGGGTGGTTTTATGAAATAGTCTGATTCGTTCAGCTATGAACCAAGACCCACTAAAAATATATATATTTTTTTTAAACTGTTTTTCTACATGCATCTATGTGTCTGTTTTTACCACTGTCATGGTTAATACCTAACAAAACAAAATGACCAATCAACTAAAAAACAACCAACAGCCCTAATGATCACTGACACTTTTACTGATGGCTGCAGAAGCTTTCCTATTTACTGCTAGTGGCCCATTAAAGGCGCTGTAAATTGTATTTATTTGTTAACCCTTTCACTACCACACTACATAAGGTTATATATCGTACTTGGCTTATCGCGTCCCGCTCTTAAGCCTATCGAGATATACCTCATCTCATGTATCTATTGTACTCCATCACGAATAAAAAGAAGTACACCCACACCTGCCGGGTCCCGCCTCTATGGAGGCGTAGCCTATAAGACAGTAGGCATGGTCACCAATACACTCTTCCTCTATTTTCGTTTCCATCATAACGGATGCAGTGCACCTTATGTTAACTAGTTGTTATGAAAAGATTATGAGGAATTGCGTAATGTTGAAAGTTACCGGAGGTTTGCTTACCCCTGGCAGTTTCGAGGCATGTTTTCAGCAACACGTCGGGCCTGTGTTGATGTTCCTCGTCTGATGGCAGCAGACCAAGGATCAGCTGTGCAAGGTTGGCTATCGGGCCAGCTTGTACACAGGTAGGCCCTGTGTCATCAGGCATGGGTATTAGTGTTAGTAATGCTGGGTTGTTTTGTTACACGACCATGTTGTGTGTCGGCGCCAGGGGGCGGGATGGTTTGGTGGACGTTTCACTGCAGTGAACGGGTGCCAAGCGGTCCTGGAAGCGTGCTGTTAAACAACTAATGCTAATGCTACATGCTAATGCTAATGCTACATGCTAACACTACTGCTACGCTGTTCTAATGTCTCCGCCGTGGGATGTTGTCGCTTTTCCCTCCTCTTGCCCGGTTCATCAATGAAGGTCAGTCGGTAGCTGATGTGGGGGTTTTGCTGAGTCCTATTTTACACTTTTTACGGGTAAATGGGTTGTCAACAGGGTGTGCCATGACTAGGTAGGCCTAGCCAGGTAGCGTTAAACCTGTGCCCCGGCGGGGCTTTGAACGGGTTTTCCACCCGGAAGCCGATGCTTGAGGCTCGGCGGGTGGCAGTAGATCTATACTACTGCAGGACGGGACTTAGCGGCGGCCCGTGTTGTGGCTCAGCTGACTGTTTTCTGTCCATAGTAGCGTTGAACGCTATGCTATAGTAGTGTAGTGGGCTACTGTTTTGTTCTGTCTCCCTGCTATGAGACGGTCTGTCTATGCTACAGCTTTCTCTCCTCTCAACCATTGATGCTGACGGTCAATCGGTGTCTATTGGGGGAGTAGTGCGGGGGGGGGGCTTTGTTTACCTTTTTTGGTAAATGGGCTAAGCTGGGGCTGGTGTGCTGTTGTGAATATTTTGAATGAATGCGGGACTAGTTCTCTCTGGTCCGCTTTCCCTTAACGTTGTGTATATGGGCTTGCTCATTCTACAGTATTTTGTGGTGTTAGTTCTTTTATTCATTTAACCCCTTCATGGTGCACACCTCAGTGGAGGTTGCTGTTTGCAACCACCAATGGTGCTCCGTGTTAACATCAGTCCTTTGTTTTTGACATATTGAAACAGTGCCCCGCCCGGCCGACGCCATGGGTGGGTCGGCCTGGCGAGTGGCTGGTGGGCTGCTAAAGCCTGTACCGCCACGGTATGGAATTGGCAGCGATTAGAACTGTGTTAGAATTGCTGTTTTTTCATCAAAAAAATTGTGTCTGGTGGCGGGGCCTTGAGGGCCAGCCGACGTCGACACATCGTGCGAGGTTGTTGACGTTATTAGCTTTGACCTAGCCGCAAGCTATAACCGCTCAGGGTTCCCCTATCCGCAGGGGATTTTGGTGGTAGCGCGGGCGGTATTGTCCTAGGCCCCACACCGCCTCACACCGCGCAGCCAGAAGAAGAGAGAGCACGGCCTCGTTAGCGGCGATGACGAGGCCCTCGACAGGCGGCCATGTTTCCCGCGCCAGAGGTATCCTGGGCGTTGAACCGACAGGTGTCCACAAGGCCGACAGCCTTGGCGGCCGAGGGATCAGCCATGTTGGATGGTCTCGGCTTGAACAAACAAACCGTCGCTGTCCTGCCGCGAGCAGCCCGCTCTCCGATCACTCCCTCCCCCAACACCAGCGGAAAAAGGGGGCTCTGATTGTTTCCTTTGGCTGCGGGCCGCGTGCCTTCGTTGAAGCGCGGGCGGCCCCACCTTTCACTTCTCATGGGGACAGGGGCTGACACCCAGTTGATGGCTGAGCCTGGGTCTGTCCGTGAGAATGTTGTGCTGTCAAGCGGCTCCCACACCATAGCTGTGTTGGTTGAGCCTGGTGTTACGTCTGTCAACTATAAGTGTTGTCAGCAGGGGGGCTCGAAACCTTTTGAGGCACACAGTGCGGGCTTCCCCGGCCTCACCTTCACCAGGCCAGGTATCATGTTGGTGCCTCCCACTCCTGAAAGATTGGCAGTGGTATTGCAGGCACGCGTGATTTGGGTGGTAGTAATATCACTGCAGGGCTACGGTGTGTAGGAACCCATGGGGTCCTCACGCCTTGCATGTCCGGCTGCAGAACAACTCCTCAGCATGTTCTGGAGGGGTGTTCAGTGGGGGGGCTTTTGTCACCTAGATTGATGTCAGCTTCCCCCGTATCAAACCGGCCCTTTCTGTCGGGGTCCCCCCTTGGGTGCGATTGCCTCGTGGGTAGTGTCAGGTTCCGACCCGACTCCACGGAACGCTCTGCTCACAAGGGTCCAGGGTTGGCTATGCACAGCGGGTGGGACCGGGCCAACTATCTACAGTTCCTGGCGGACCTGCGCCACATGGCGGCGGGTGCGTTGGGAGTGTCATCACATATGACTACGGCAGTACCATATGTCGAGGTGGATGGAGAGAACGCTGAGGCGGGGACTTGTGTTTACACAACCCCACCCGTTTTCGGGTTTGGTACAGACCCTATTGTCAGGGTCACCAGCAGTGACAGCTCTGGTCAACGAGATCCAATCTCTGTGGACGAAGCAAGCCATCGTTGTGGTGTTCTCCTCCCGGTGTTCTCTGGTACCTGAGAAATCGGGAGGGGGGGGGTGTCAGACCCATGCTGGACCTGTCCCATGGGAAGGTTCAGCATTTTTTGGATCGTCTCCTACCTGTTGAACACTGTCAGGTGGGGGTCTGGTTCTCCTCCATAGACCTTTTCGCATCTCAGATCTTCCATCCTAGGGCTTACCTACGCTTCCTTTGCAGGGTTGGCGTATGAGTACCAGAGGCTGCCGTTCGGTTTTCTCTGGCTCCCCGCATCTTCACCAAGTGCGTGGAGGCCGCACTGGGGCCTCTGCCTCGTCAGGGGTTACGAAGTGTATTCTGCCCTGATGACGTTCTGGTCCTTCGCGGTCAAGGTGGATCGTCGGGTCTCGTACCAAGCAGGTCCCTACCAGCCTGGGGTTTGCTGTAGACTGGAAGTAGAGTACTCCTCTTCCCAGTCAATGGTTGGAGTGCTATGGGCATCCCTCTCAAAGCGTGTTGTCGACAGGACGGTAGGACGGTTACGGCGCTGTCTCACGTCACGTTTTTCACCGACGCCTCCCTTGCTGGTGACGCGTCGGGCCAACGCAGTAGGGGGCAGCTGGCAAACCATGCTGCCCGGTCTGCGCTACGTTCAATGTGTTGGTATTGAAAGCGGTTCCTTCTGGTCCTCAAACGGTGTTGATCAGGACGGACAATACGACGTCAGTGTCGTATATCGACAGACAGGGAGGAGTACACTCCCCCCGTCTGCACCAGGCGGCGGGCGGCTGGCTATGGGCGTCCTCCATCTGCGCGGCCTGAGGGCTCCCCACATCCCCGGCAGGGTGAATGTGGGTACAGGTGTACTGTCGCGGGGCGGTCCTCATCCTGACGGGTGTGGATTACGTCCGGACATAGCCAGGCAGGTCTGGGACCGATGCCGTGCCGCCTGGGATTCTTCCCCATACATCTGTTAGGTCAGTTGTTGGGACGGGTACGTTGAGGGGCGCAGGTTCTTTATCCTGATGGTGTTACTATCCGGAATGCGCATGCTCCCTCCACTGTCGCGCTTACGCAGGCAGATGGCGTATGTTCCAAGTGTGGTGTAAGGCGGGGGGCCGGGACCCAGTCTCCTGCCCCCTGGATGCTGTCCTTAGTTACCTCCAGTCTCTCCTTGATAGACTGTCGGCTTCGACGGTGAGGGTACATGCAGCAGCTATATCCTCCTATCATGAGGGATTTGAGAGGGATGTCTTGTTCAGCCACCCTCTTGTGAAGCGTTTCCTGCTTGGCGCTCGACGCGTTAAGCCGGTGCAACGCTCTTTGGCTCCGAGTTGGGATCTTCAATTGGTCCTCGGTCGGTTGTCCTTGGCCCCGTTTGAGCCTCTTGAGCAAGTGCCGTTGGAACTGCTGTCGTTCAAGACAGCGTTCTTGCTGGCCGTCACCTCCGCTGAACGCGTGGGTGTGCTTTGTGCTCTCTCGGTACGACCAGAGTGCCTGTCTTTCGTTCCGATTGCGGTGCCACTCTGCGGCCTAATCCTGCCTTCGTGCCTGTAAATATCCGGAGTTCTCCGCTCCAGGGATATTGTGGTTCAGGCGTTTCATCCGCCTCCTCACGCTAGTGAGTTAGATGCGGGCCTTCACCTGTCATGTCCGGTCCGTGCTTTGGGAATTACCTCAGCCTTACTCAGGACCTCGGGGTCACCGATCAGCTTTTTGTCTGTCACGGTGGTTCTCAGGCCGGTAAGGCACTATCGAACAATGCCTGTCCCATTGGTTGTGCGAGGGCATTGCCCTCTGCTACACGTTGGTGGGCTGGATCCCCCTGGGGGCGTCAGGGCGCACCCCACTCGTGGGGTGGCTGCCTCTGCCGCTCTGCTGGGTGGGGCCTCGGTGGAGGACATCTGTGCTGCAGCTTCATGATCCTCCCCGGGCTCCTTTGTAAGGTTTTACCTCATGGACATGACCGGGGGTTCTGTCTCCCAGACGGTTCTGGGGTCTGTGGCCTTTCCTGCTTCCCGTCCTTTGATAGGGTAGCAGGAGTGTGTGGGTATGGGCCACAGTGTGTTAGGTCACACGTGGTTCCGCCTGTGCTGTGTGTTCAAGGGGTTCTAGTTCCTCCTTGCTCGCACTCCGGTGGAGTTGACTGCGCCCCCCCTTCATTAGGAAGGATGGGGTGATGGGACTCCCCAAACCCCTTGATGTGGGCTTACGGGTCCTCAGGGGGTACATTTGTCGGGCCTCGCGTCCGCTCTAACCCATATCTCGATAGGCTTAAGAGCGGGACGCGATAAGCCAAGTACGATATATAACGATAGTTATATGAGTACTGGCTGAGCGTCCCGCTCTTAAGCGGCCCTGAGTCCCCTTGAGGGATCTTTTACTGGAAAACGGGATTTTGGCGAGGAAGAGTGTATTGGTGACCATGCCTACTGTCTTATAGGCTACGCCTCCATAGAGGCGGGACCCGGCAGGTGTGGGTGTACTTCTTTTTATTCGTGATGGAGTACAATAGGTACATGAGATGAGGTATATCTCGATAGGCTTAAGAGCGGGACGCTCAGCCAGTACTCATATAACTAGGTTATATACATAACCTATCGTTAACCTTTCACTACCAGTGTGGTAGTGAAAGGGTTAACATTCAGCAGTGTGGTTGTGAAAGGGTTCATTCTTTTTTGTGTGGGAGTGAAAGGGTTAACCTTCTGTATTGTTACCGTGAAAGGGTTAACCATTTGGTAGTGTGGTAGTGAAAGGGTTAAAATAAGTGGTTTACATGTTAAAATAATAGCTCTACAGCTCTACTGATATAGTGTTTGGTCAGTAACGTGCGTCTCCCGGTCCCTCTGCTCTGCACATAAAATACACTTAATCAATCAGGAGAGAGAATTCCACACTGGAAAAAACAGTCTGACAAAAATAAGAGATAGTTTTAGCAAATATGTGCTTCAAACAAGTAAAATAATCTGCCAGTGCAGTATGCAAATCTGGCTTGGCAAGATTTCTTGAAAGAATTGGAAATTATTAAGTGGAATGGGATACCAGAAAAATAAATGTCTGTTTACTGCAGATCTTAGGGACATGTTACAGACCAAACACTATTATCAGTGATGGCTGCCAGACTGTAGAGCTATTTAACACACATTTGAACAAAAAAATACCACTTACAGCACCTTTAAAAATCCCTCAATATAAATGTTTTTTTTACTCCATGGTTGTTTTCATCAACAAACATGCTGTCCTTTTATGAAGCATTCCAGCAGTCAGACTGTGTTTGATCAACATTTTATTTTCTAGCCTTGGTAGACTTCATGTGACTGCAAACAGAATAGCACAGGCCCCGGGCATTGAGACCTGACGGCTGAGGACACTTGTGCTAAATTGACACCGAAGGAACAGAGCTGTGAGTGTGAGCTAATACTCTCTGTGCATTGTGACTCAGTCAGTTATCTCCCATTAGTCACGCTCACATTTTCTTTAGTCATACCTAATAAGTCTGAGGCATTAAGGTGTGGCGGGTCACAGTGAGAAGGCTCTCTCGCCACGACAACGTGCCACATTTCTTGGTTCTTGAATTGGGGCAGTTAAGAAAAAGAAAAGGCGGGGTAAGTCCTGGGCAGTTTGCTATGCAACTCAAGTCTTATTGTTGCACTATAAGCACTTGTAGCATTTGATTGTATTGCATTGTTCTATTATGGGATGTAAGTAAAGTAAATAAACATTCAAACAAGAACAACACTTACAATAATAAAAAAAAAAAAATAACAATAATAACAATAATAATAATAATAATAATAATAATAATAATAATAATAATAATAATAATAATAATAATAATAATAATAATAATAATAATAATAATAATAATAATAATAATAATAATAATAATAATAATAATAATAATAATAATAAATAAATAAAAGGAATACATCAATCTTATCAATTACAAGTATAAAGTCTGGCCTCATGGACCTCACAAATTCTCCTCAAACCTTCCCCTCTGTAGTCTCTCAATGCATATCTGACTCCACCTGGCACCACCTGACTCATCCACTTCCTTGTGAGAGCCTTTTTGGTTGCCACCCTTAATAATATGTAAAAAATATATTTATCATCATTAGTCTATTTGTCCCAAATACATAATTTCAGATTTTAACAGTACTTCTAGCATCTATACTTTTCCCATGTATTTGTGTACTTGTGCCCATAAAGGTAGAATGGATGATGGACAATCCCAGAGCAGATGACAGGCTGACCCACTATTCTACTACAACCACGTGGTCCAGCAACCTATAACCTGCGATAATGAATATCCAACAATACTTGTAAAATAGCTATATTCTAAGACATTTCTGCTTTATTTGACAGTACAGCGAGAGAGAGAAAGAGAGAGAGAGAGCGAGAGAGAGAGTGAGAGAGAGAGAGAGAGAGAGAGAGAGAGAGAGAGAGAGAGACAGAGAGAGAGAGAGACAGAGAGAGACAGAGAGAGACAGAGAGAGAGAGAGACAGAGAAGGTGGAAGACACACAGGTCCTCTGGCCGGATTTGAACCTATAGCGTGTTGCGATTACATGGTTTGCACCTGCTGTATGGTGGTGAACCGGCGCCCGTATCACACAGAATCATCAGCGTTCGTCAGAAGCCTTTAATTTGTTTCCATGACAACGCGCCATGCCATTCAGTACCCAGCGTCAGGCTGATGGATCTGATATATTGCAGAGTCCTGTCTGATATCCAGAGCCCCACGCCCGAATTTCCTCTGTCGTCTTTATCTTCCTGTCTCCTCCTGCCTCTCATTACTGCAACAGATTATAGTAATATTAGACGCACCCTCTCTCACATCCGTGCGGCTGTCAGACAAATTGAATCGTGATTATATTTTTTCTTCTTCTCTCCTTTCAATCTATTCTCCGTCACCGTATTCACATTTGATTTGATTTGTGTCTGTTTTGGATATAACTGTTTTTGTTCACAATTGACACTTTGGAATTAGCCCTGCTAATTTATATAAAGACTATATATATATATATATATAAAGACTATATATATATATAAAGACTATATATATATATATATATATATATATATATATATATATATATATATATATATATATATATATATATATATATATATATATATATATATATATATATATATATATATATATAACCATACAGTCAAACCAGTTGTCTCACACGTTGTGATAGCTGTTAAAGGGGCAATTCACCAAAAAAACAGTGCTGATTTATTTTGCACATAAATAATCCTTGTGTTGTGTCAATTACAGCTCCATGAAATTATGTAGATGAACAAATAGCAATGCCTTGTTTTATAGACTGCTACCATATAATTTCATTGAGCTGTAATTAACACAACACAAGGATTCAATGTCCCCGATGACATCACTGGTGGCCATATTCAACCTCATTTACTCTCAATAACTGTCAAACTAAATGAATGCGTGCAAAATGGTTTAGAGTTTTGGGGATGTGTGTGAGATTATGTGCAAAATAAATCATTGTCTTTTGGTGAAGTGCCCTTTTAAATGTTGCTTTTATTTTGCCCCCAGTTGTGTTTCTGTGGTGACATTTGCAAACTGAATTTCCTGTGGTATTTCTTTTGGTATTGCATGTGATTCTTTACTCTCTGATCCATTGTCAAAGCTGAATGAAGCAATTATTCGCTCTGCAAATATACATTTCATTACTCATTTGGGGGTATAGTGCTATGTAATGACAATAGCATTCTTTAGATGTTCTTGAATGATTTCATCTGTCTTGACACCACAGTCCCATCTGTAACTCATCCCTGGGGGCAGAAGCACTATAATGGACATAGTCTCATAGACAGCATCCCTCCATGGGAGTTATGTACAGTCCAACATCTGACCATAAGGGAACCTGCTGGCCCCATAAACAAGCCCCTATCAGCTCCCAACTGCACTAAGCTGTGATGATGATAGAAGTGGTTTCAGATTCTGATGTAAACCTGAGTCCATGTCGTCAGCTTGTGACTGCAACTTGTTCCTGTTTGCGGACGACTCAGCCCTGCTGGTCTCTGACAAGAACAAGTTACAGGTTGAAAAAGCCCTCAGCTCGGAACTAGGCAAAATCTGCATATGGCTCGCCGACAACAAACTATCATTACACATGGGCAAAACAGAGTCCATTCTCTTCGGTTCAAATAACAAACTCAGCAAGACCGACGGCTTCTCGGTTACAGTGGGTGACAATATTATCACAAGGAAAGATGAAATTACCTACCTGGGTTCCATCCTAGAGGCTAATCTTTCCTGTGACAAAATGGCATCCAATGTAATAAAAAAAGTCAACCAACGAACGCGATTCTTGTACCGGATCTCCTCTCTGGTAAACAAGAATACCCTGAAGACTCTAGCAGGAGCACTCATTCAAGGGTACTACGACTATGCTTGCACCTCATGGTACCAAAGCACCTCAAAGGCACTAAAAAACAAATTACAAACATCTCAAAACAAGCTAGTCAGACTACTACTTGACCTGACTCCTAGAACCCACCTCACCCCTGCCCACTTTGACAACCTAGGATGGCTTAGAGTAGACGACAGAGTACAGCAACTTGCAATGGGCCTGGTCTACAAGATACACTACGCGACCAAGGTACCCATGTACATGTCAAAATACTTCCCAAAGGTCAGTGAATACCACGATCACAACACCAGAGGGAGCTCCACAAATCATGTAAAACCCAGATTCGGCTCAAACAAGGGACTAAACACGTTTCGCAATTATGCCACATCAATGTGGAACGCCCTGCCTAAAGCTGTAAAGGAATGTGAATCACTACCCACCTTCAAAAACACTCTCAAAAAACACCTACGTGAGACTGCAATTCGAAACTGGCCCCTACAAATGTCCTAACCTAGTTGTACAGTAAATGACCAAGTAAGGCTTTGTCAATATTCCAATGTACAGTGTAAAATGTGTGTGTGTCCCCTACCCAACCCCCCCCCCCCCCCCACCTCCAATGTACAGCCCTCACCCAACCCACCCAACCCCACCCCACCAACCTCCTCCAATGTACAGTTTCTACGCCAAATGTATATACACTCCTTTTCTGGACACTTTTGTATCACAAACAGTACTGTATTTGCAAATCTGATATGTCATAAATGTATAGATGTAGCAGTACTGTCTATCTGTATGTCATGTATGTCATATATGTTATGATGAATTGAAAATGGGGGACCCTGATGTAAACAAGACGAAAGTCTTTCTCTGGTCTGCATCCCCTTAACAATTGTATGTATTGAGATGTACTGTACTGTACCCATTCTGCAATCTGTTAATAAACTTTTCAATCAATCAATCAATCAGTCAGAGGCTTCACATATACTGCTGATTTAAAGGGGAAGTTCATGCAAAAAAGGAAAAATATATATATTTCCCCCCATTAGGTTGCTATCTGTATCCATCCAGATCATTTTGGTGTGATTTGCCTAGTTTTGGAGATATCTGGCATCACTCCAATACAATTGAGCTGAATGGAACTTGGTTTGTGGCGCTTAAAGCACCACAAACAAAACAAAAAGCAATGTCTCTTTCCAGAAATCATGACCTGGTTACTCAAGATAATCCACAGGCCTTGGTTTGAGCAGTTTCATGTAGGAACTATTTTCTACCAAAAAGTACACCCCAAAGTAATGAATGGGGGGTGTAGTTCGGCAGAAAATAGTTTCTAAGTACTATTCAGCTCCATTGTATTGGAGTAATATCTCCAAAAGAGATAACAGCAGATATGTCTACAACTGCCCACACTGTAATTGTAACTGAGGGGTACAATTCCCTGACTGTATTACTAGATATGATACTTACTACCACTACCTTTGTACTTAATATTCGGCCACCCAGTACTCGGCATAAATATATTATGATGAACACTGTCACGTAGATGAAACGGATCCAACACAAATGTACGAATTAGAAATAGGTCTTTATTTCTACACAGCGATGGTGTGTAGAGCAAGCACTTAATCAAATCAATCACATTTATGAATGGGAATTAGTATGCACTTTTATGGCAAGAGTATTCGTCGGTATATCAATAGAGAATGTCCAATCTCTGAAGGCGCAGGTGGTACATATACGACCTGGAATAGTTAAGGAATAACAGCAATGATACTTTAATGATTATAGACTGGATACACTAGGGGGGGTTAATCCGGTCGCTTGTAAGCCGACAGGAGTAGGAAGGGGGGGGGGGGGGGTAGAGTCCGGCTGCCTCATCCGGCCAAGGGTATCCCAGGTGAACCCACTGTAGTGCCGTTCAATGCGCCGGCGATCCTTGGACCGCAGATGAAAGCAGATGGACTCTTTGTGGGCCGGCGTCCTCCGGTCCACGGAGGAGAGACGTGAAGCGACCTCGTCTTGCAGAGCGTCTCCTCACCTTGCGTCCTCTCCAGGGGGGGGGGTTCAAACACACGGCAGTGTCGGGGGTCTTTATCCATGGAATAATCAACGTATACAAAGCATAATCCGTGCCTGGGAAGGCGGGCTGTCGTCGGTAGAATAATCCGGTATACAGGTCCACTCGCTCGTCGGCTCTGGGGCTCCTCGGGTGCAATCTCACATGGGGTCGATCATCCTGGATGAGCAGCCAGTTTTCTGCCCGAAACGATGGGGTGCTGACTACGGTAGTATTCTCACCGCACGAAGCACTATATATTAACAGACTATTATTAGCTTAATAGACTACGTCCAACTCGACGATATAGTGCCAAATATGACTATTCAAATATTAATATACACGATGTCTCAATACCGATAGTAGGCCGAACTTGGCCTTACTCCCACACGTGGCGTCGCGGGGAGGCTTTACGTCTGTCACTCTATGGGAGGGTAAGAAACTGGACTGAAAAGGAAGTCCTACTTTAGTAGCGCAGTATATATACGCACTATGAACAAATAGTCCCATTAGTGGTGCGGTAGCCAGATTCCTACGCGGAACTAGGACTTGTTCGTACATGTTGAGCGGTACGTTTGAACTGGGTCTGGGGGGTATGGCAGCCTGGCACCAAGGTCTCGACCAATAGTAGAATGGAGACTATTATGGGATGTTCAGTAGGCTAGAATGGATATTCAATGCATATTGTACAAGGAATATACAAGGGATATCAGAGAATATTAGAGAATATACAAATACAATTAAATATATATATATAATAAATATATATATTCGGTTTAATCTGGCCCTTCACAACAGCCACCCCCTGATTGGTCCCAGACCTAATCAGTTAAGCAGAGACAGATTAATCGCGTTGTCTATTTACACATAAGGGTTTGCTGTAGGGGTCAGTCAACTTCACAAAGTCATAGGGTTATAGGGTCATGGTCATCATCGATTGTGTCTGGGAGTCGGGGCAGTTCTATGAGCCTCGCCACGGGACGGGTGTAAGTGCGACCCTGGACAAGCACTTCAGCTGCTCGGACCTTGCCGTCGGCACCGGTGATCACCCCGCTTACGCGGCCGGCCGGCCACACAGCTCTGGGCAGTGATTGATCAATAATCATGACGACCGTTCCTTCTGTCAAATTGTCTCTCTCCTTTACCCACTTCTGGCGGGTCTGTAGAGACGGTAGGTAGTGCAGTAGGAATGTCCTTTGTTGTGCACTCTCTATGGTAGTGCAATCATCTATGTTGGGGTCTGCGGAGATAACAGTGCTCAATCCACAGAACACAGGCTTCTTATTCTCAGCCTCCTCCTGACTGGCTTCCCTCGGGATAGGCGTGGGCCACTCTCCTTCCGGGAGCTTTAGGAATGCTGGGCCGTCACTGTAGACATTGCGACGGGTGAGGTCATCTAGGGGCATTCCCCGGGTGATGACGTCAGCTGGGTTCTGTTTTGTATCAACGTAGCGCCACTCTGTTTCTCCGGTTAACTCTTCGGTTAAGTCTTGAATCTCGGTGACTCTGACTCCCACGAAGACTTTGTACTTGCATGAGTCCGATTTGATCCAGGCGAGTACTGTCGTGGAATCTGACCACAGGATTGTTCTAGACACCGGTATGGTGAGCTCACGTTGGATGAGCGTGGCTAGGTGCGCTCCGGCTAGGGCTGCGCAGAGCTCTAGGCGTGGGATAGATTGTTGCTTGCGTGGGGCTATTCTCGAGCGGGCGAGGACAAATGCTGTGTAGATCTCTCCCCCCTCTTCTTGGGCCCGCAAGTAGGCTACTGATCCGTATGCGACCTCTGAGGCGTCACTGAAGACGTGTAAGTCCATTTTACATGTCTCTGGCCTCACCGTGGGTGGGAAGTAGCTTCGGCGCATATTAACGCCTGGGAGTGAGTGGAGCTCCATCTCCCACTCTCTCCAGGTGGATGCAAGGTGTGCGGGAATGGGGTCGTCCCAGCCCTGGTCCTTGTCCCACAATGCTCGTACAATCATTTTTGCCCTGGTGGTGTACGGTAGAATACATCCTAGCGGGTCATATTGTCGGGCGAGTGTTGTGTACACACTCCGTCTGGTGGTCGGCGCCGCCGCCGGCCTTCCCTGGTCCGTAGTCAGGGGCTTGTGTCTGTAGTGAAGCGAATCTGTTTTGAATCGCCACACCAATCCCAGGGTCATCTCCTGGGCTTCTCCCGGGATTGTAGCCATCCAGGTCTCGCTGCTGGCTGCCTTGTCCTCGGAGGAGAGGCTGCGCAGTACTTGCGGATCGCTGCTGGCCCACTGCCTGAGATCAAAGCCGCCTTTGATCAATGAGGCGCAGAGTTTAATCAGGAGAGCCTCGGTTTCTTCCTGGGTTGAAAGGCTTTGTAGACAGTTGTCTACGTAGAAGCTGTTCTTTACGCTGTGTCGGACCTCTTCGTCCGCTGCTGGGTCCTCTGCTACATGTTTCTGTAGTGCAAATGTAGCACAGCAGGGGCTGCACGTCGTTCCGAAGGGGAGGACTTCCCATTGGTAGATGGCTGGGTGCTCATCTCCTGGCTTCTCTCTCCATAGGAACCGTAACAGGGGCTTGTCCTCCTCTACTAATCTCACCTGCAGGAACATTCCTTTAATGTCCCCGCTGATGGCCACCTTTTCCTGGCGGAAGCGGAGTAGAACGCCGAGTAGGGAGGGGCCGAGTGTGGGACCGGGCAGTAACTCTTTATTCAGATTTTGGGATCCGATCTGGTAGCTGCAGTTAAATACTATGCGGTCTTTACCGTTGTGATGGACCTTGTGGTGAGGCACGTACCACGATTCAGTGGTCTGGTCAGCCTCTTTAATGTCCATCTTTGTGACGTGTCCCGCTGTGATGAGCTTCTCAATCTCAGCGCGGTATACACTCTCTTGGGCGGGGTTCTTGGCTAAGCGCCGCTCCGTGTTCAGCAGGTACCGTTCTGTGGCGTCTGTCTTGGCGTGGAAAGTAGGCATTCCTTCTCGCCGCAGGAGTGGCGTGGCGTATCTCAACACGCCGTTGACCGGGACTCTCTTGGTCCCTGTCTCGAGGAGGTGAATGGCGTAAATGTCATCTTTAGAGCGAATGTCTTTCTTTCCGTTCTTAAAGGGCATTTGTTCCAAGGTCCATAGCCGCTCTACGTGTTGCAGGAGTGCGGTTTCTCCCTCTGTGACTCGGGAGTGGAGACATCTAGTGGCTGTACTTCGGTTGAGAGATTTGGCGAGCGGGCCTTGGAGAGTCCATCCCAAACGGGTCTCGACTGCTGCAGGACAGCCTCGGGGTCCGGTATGAACCCGGTCTATCGGGACAATGAGGTCTGCATGGTCGGAGCCTATCAACAGGGTCGGCATAGCATTGTCTATGAGCGGGATCGGTAACTTGCGCAGATGTACATATTTCTCCATCAGCTTGGTGACGGGGTATGTGTACCGCGACAGTCCTATTTCTTGGCTGGTGAAAGCGTCTGTAATCTGGTACCGTCGCTCAGGCTGGCCGCTTGCTGCGATAGAGAATGAGACATTCTCGCCCTTTATCGTCTTCAAATCTCGTCTTATTGTCCGAATTGTCATTTGGGTTTCGCTTCCCCGCAGCCCTAGCTGGGCCGCAGCGGAGGCGAGCAGCAGGGTCTTCTCTGACCCGTCATCGAGGACGGCGTAAGTGTCCAGGACTTTATTCTGGTAGCTTAGTGTCACACGCACTACTTTTAGGAGTACTCGGGCTCCACTGCTGCTGGCGGGATCGATGTACATGACGCTCGCTTTGCTGCTGGATGGTGCGGGTGAAGGGCGCCGTCTGTTACTGTCGTGAAGTATGTCCAGATGGGCTCCATCGCACTTGGTGCACCTTTTCTTTAAGCGGCATTCGGCTGCCATGTGTGAGCGCGCACAGCGAAAACAGCGCTTGTTGGACTTTATCCATTGACTTGCTTCCTCCGCGTTCAGCTTGGGGAAGGAGTCACATTGCGCTAGCCAGTGTTCTTTCTCACAGTAGGGGCACACTATCTTCCACTTCTCCGTTCTGGAGGGGGTACTGTGGCTCCTGCTGCTCGGTACTGACTCCGATTGGTGCATCACAGTCACCGATCTTCTTCCATCATTTAGTCGTCTGGTTCCTTCTCTGGAGCCAGGGGTGCTCCGTCCGAATGTATCTAGCCGTAGGCTGCTGACTTCTCTCGCCAGGAAGTCTGCTAGATCGAGGAGGTTCGGTTCGGGGCCATTCGGGTCTCGGTGGTCTCTCTGCCGCCTAAAACGCTCCTGTCGAGCGGGCGGCAGCTTCTCCAAGATCCTTTCCACATTTGAGTTGGCGTAAAGTTCATGCCTCCCCTTCTCTCTCTGCGCTCCCAACATCCCTACCAGGGACTGCACTCTGATGGACAGGTCGTCCAGTGCTCGATTGTCTATTGCTGGGGGTAAGCGGTCGATGTGTCGGATCTCCTGGATCACGTAATCCCATATGCGCCCATACCTCTGGTCCAATGCTACCAGCGCTGCTGTGTATGGGGTGGTGGAAGTCGCGTAGGCGAGCGCTATATTATGTGCGCAGGGTACCTTTAAGTGCTTCAGTAGGATGGCGTATTTATGGCGTTCATCCAATACATCCACCAACATGGTCTCCAGACACATGCGGAGTTCTGTATACTGGGCCCGGTTCTCTTGGGTGAAGTCGGGTACCATAGGCGTGCCAATGTATGACGCTGACTGTGGATACATCGGCGAGCGTTGGGGGAGAGGCCTCCTAGGCGAGTCTCCTCCCGCTCCTTGGTCTGGGCTGGTACCGGCAGTGTACCATGGCCCGCTTGTCCAGGTGCTGTTCCTCGGTGCGGGTCGTGCGTCGTGCTCACCCATGTATAGAGTCGGGGGTCTGTAGCGCAGCTCCGCGGGAGTATAGCCTGGGCTGTACCGGACCTCCTGGTCCGGTAGAGTACTGTGCTGTCGTCGGGCGTGGTTCTCCTCCTCTTCCTCTTCGTCTTCAGTTAGGTCATCCAGTGCTTGTAGTCTCTGGTTTAGCCTCTCCACAGGATATGCTGCTCCTTCCCGGTTGCTAGGTCTCGCTTGGACCGGTGGGGGGAGGTGGTCTGTGGGGGGTATAGACCTCGTCTGTTGGTCAAGTTCAGGGTTGTTTACTCGGCTAGGGGATGCCGCCCTGGAGGTGTGTCTAGACGAGTTCCTGGAGCCTCTGGCGGAGGGAGAGGGTGTTGTCCGTCTGATCAGCTGTTCTATTAGTTGCGCTTGCTGTCTGTCGCGCTCTGCGTCCCGTAGAGCACCAGCAGCTGCTCGCTGGCTGTCTGCTCGGTCTCGGGCCACATTCTCTTCCCTCTGAATGCGTCTTATTTCTAGACGTATATGCTCTTCTTCGCTCCGCTGCTGGATCTGCAGTCGGTCGCGTTCAGCAGCGGCGTTCAAGCTGATGAGGAAGGCCTGCTGTAGGGTCCTCTCTGCCTCGCTTGGAGAAGGCGGTTGTATAGGGGAGCCTTCCCTCGGGGTACTCCTTGCGGAGCCTTGGAGCTCTATCTCCACGGTGCTCTCCCCGTCTTCTTCCGTGCCGAGTTCTCTCTCGGTAGCGTTGTATTCCTCCCGGGACTCATCGGGGACTACTTCTTCAGTACTGGCGGGGTGTGAAGTCATGTCTGGTTCCCACTGGTCCCCACCGTGAACTTGGTCAGTTACATTAGAACCCGTAGGGGCCTCTATGGTCGGGGTAGTCTGGGCGTTGGGGTTAGACATACTTTTACTTTCTAGTTTTACCGCGTTTACTGTTAGTAGAAGACTAGGTTGTTGACTGACAGCGTAAGCCTCTAAGTACTGAGGGAGCCGTCGTTCGCGCTGCGGGCGTTGGTTAGGAGGATCGTTTCGTGGAGTGTTCATCATAGGCCATTTCAATATTAATAACACTATATTAATATTACACTAATTACCCTCCGGCTCGAAGGACCAATTGTAACTGAGGGGTACAATTCCCTGACTGTATTACTAGATATGATACTTACTACCACTACCTTTGTACTTAATATTCGGCCACCCAGTACTCGGCATAAATATATTATGATGAACACTGTCACGTAGATGAAACGGATCCAACACAAATGTACGAATTAGAAATAGGTCTTTATTTCTACACAGCGATGGTGTGTAGAGCAAGCACTTAATCAAATCAATCACATTTATGAATGGGAATTAGTATGCACTTTTATGGCAAGAGTATTCGTCGGTATATCAATAGAGAATGTCCAATCTCTGAAGGCGCAGGTGGTACATATACGACCTGGAATAGTTAAGGAATAACAGCAATGATACTTTAATGATTATAGACTGGATACACTAGGGGGGGTTAATCCGGTCGCTTGTAAGCCGACAGGAGTAGGAAGGGGGGGGGGGGGTAGAGTCCGGCTGCCTCATCCGGCCAAGGGTATCCCAGGTGAACCCACTGTAGTGCCGTTCAATGCGCCGGCGATCCTTGGACCGCAGATGAAAGCAGATGGACTCTTTGTGGGCCGGCGTCCTCCGGTCCACGGAGGAGAGACGTGAAGCGACCTCGTCTTGCAGAGCGTCTCCTCACCTTGCGTCCTCTCCAGGGGGGGGGGGTTCCAACACACGGCAGTGTCGGGGGTCTTTATCCATGGAATAATCAACGTATACAAAGCATAATCCGTGCCTGGGAAGGCGGGCTGTCGTCGGTAGAATAATCCGGTATACAGGTCCACTCGCTCGTCGGCTCTGGGGCTCCTCGGGTGCAATCTCACATGGGGTCGATCATCCTGGATGAGCAGCCAGTTTTCTGCCCGAAACGATGGGGTGCTGACTACGGTAGTATTCTCACCGCACGAAGCACTATATATTAACAGACTATTATTAGCTTAATAGACTACGTCCAACTCGACGATATAGTGCCAAATATGACTATTCAAATATTAATATACACGATGTCTCAATACCGATAGTAGGCCGAACTTGGCCTTACTCCCACACGTGGCGTCGCGGGGAGGCTTTACGTCTGTCACTCTATGGGAGGGTAAGAAACTGGACTGAAAAGGAAGTCCTACTTTAGTAGCGCAGTATATATACGCACTATGAACAAATAGTCCCATTAGTGGTGCGGTAGCCAGATTCCTACGCGGAACTAGGACTTGTTCGTACATGTTGAGCGGTACGTTTGAACTGGGTCTGGGGGGTATGGCAGCCTGGCACCAAGGTCTCGACCAATAGTAGAATGGAGACTATTATGGGATGTTCAGTAGGCTAGAATGGATATTCAATGCATATTGTACAAGGAATATACAAGGGATATCAGAGAATATTAGAGAATATACAAATACAATTAAATATATATATATAATAAATATATATATTCGGTTTAATCTGGCCCTTCACAACAGTAATCATAGTACTGCTACCTACCTCTTAGTCTCTAGTCTACCCATATAACTCTGTATGATAGGATGTACAATAGTGCTGAATATGCTGTATATATACAGTACATTTATACAGTATATTTATATTTATATATATTGACCAAATACTGTATATATATATCCATATCTATCTGAATATACCTGCATATAATCCTTCTATACAACTACTTATACACCTGCATATAACCCGTTACAACTCTGCATGATAGCATGTACAATAATGCGGTATATACTCCTGTATATATATACTGTATATATATATATATTTATTTATTCTTACCGTATATATATATATATATATATATACACGTCTGTCTGTACATATCTGCATATAATCCTTTTTACATATCTGTAGATATTATATATCTGTACATATCCCTTACCTACGCTTACTAGTTATACTGCTGGCCAATAGGTACAACTTACTACCATAATGTCTTTATAACTGTATCACTGTACATTAATACTACAACTCAGTAAATACATCTGATTAGCATCCGGTTTAATCACCTGTACATTATGTATATTACTGTATATTACTATTGCACTTTACCGTTACATTTGCACTCTGGTTGGATGCCAAACTTATTTTCGTTGTACTGTACTTGAAGTGTATAATGACAATACATTTTAATCTAATCTAATCTAATCTAATATAATATAATCTAATCTCTAAAACTAGGTGAATCACATCAAAACTATCTGGATAAATAGATAGAACTCCGGTAGTAAGGGGGACGATTCTTTTATATTTGTATTTTGGGTGAATTGCCCCTTTAAGATAAAGCTCTTTCCCTTTTCAATTTAAATATCACAGGATGTGCTGATACCACTTTTTCCACTAGGAAACAGATTTTGAGTCCTTTAAAGGAACACATCAACATTATGGGGAATTGATTGATTGATTGATTGATTGATTGATTGATTGATTGATTGATTGATTGATTGATTGATTGATTGAAAACTTTATTAACAGATTGCGGAATGGGTACAATACAGTGCGGCTCAATACAGACAACTGTTAAGAGGATGCAGACCAGAAAAAGACTTTTGTCTTGTTTACATCAGGGTCCCCCATTTTCAATTCATCAAGACATTTATGACATACATGACATACAGATATACAGTACTGTTTCATCAAGACATTTATGACATACAAGACATACAAATATACAGTACTGTTTAAGAGAAAGATCATAAGAAAAATATATATACATTCGAAGGGGAAGAAACTGTACATTGGAGGGGGTTGGGTGGGTGGGTGAGGGGGGGTTTGGACATTTACCAGGGCCAGTTTCTAATTGCAGCCACCCATAGGTGCTCTTTGTGAGCGGTTTTGAAGAAGGGTAGGCATTCACATTATTTTGTGGCTGTGGGTAGATCGTTCCACATTGTTGTGGCATAATTGCGAAACGTGTTTAGTCCCTTGTTTGAGCCGAATCTGGGTTGAACATGATTTGTGGAACTCCCTCTGGTGTTGTGGTCGTGGAATTCACTGACCTTTGGGAAGTATTTCGACATGTACATGGGTATCTTAGTGGTGTAGTGTATCTTTTTTTTTTTTTATCCACTTTTTCTCCCCATTTTTCTATTTTTCTCCCATCCCAATTTCGTGTATCCAATTCTTCCCTCCCCTGTCTTGAACGTTGCTAGACTATGCCTCCCACAGGTCAGTTGTAGTGAGGACAGAAGCCTTGCATCACGTGTCCCCTCCGGTACACGAGGAGGCAGCCTGTCGCATCTTTTCACCGCAGCAACTCAAACTCTCAGTGGCGAGGAGTAACGCGTGGGAGGCTCACGCTGCCCCCGACACTTAATTAATTCCTGCTTCCGTCGCACCGGCGTCACCAAACCGACCTGTAGGAGTCGCTGTCCACAACGTCAAATCCCCACCCACCGGCTTTCCCACCCTCTAACACTTGCCAATTGTGTTAGTATGAACGACCGGCCAGCCGGTAGTAACGCCGAGAGCTGGGCTCGAACCCAGCGTCTCCAGCGTTAGAGGCGAGCGCCTTGCCCACTGCGCCAATCAGCCGCCCGTGGTGTAGTGTATCTTGTAGACCAGGCCCATTGCAACTAAGTTGCTGTACTCTGTCGTCTACTCTAAGCCATCCTAGGTTGTCAAAATTGGCAGGGGCAATGCTTACCGTGTTCTCCAGAGTCCGACATTAAGATAGATACCAATGTCCTCTCTGTAGTAGAAAGCTATGTGCCTGCAAGCTAGGCTAGCTTAGCACAAATTAATGGAGATAAACCACTAGCCTAGCTTAAAACTCTGGGAGAGGTGTTTTTGGCCAACAGCTGGGTCCGTATCTGCTTCCATTAATTTCTGCTAAACTAGGCTAGCTTGCAACCGGATAGCTTTCTACTGAACGCATAGAGAAGAAATTGGTATCTATCTTCCTGTCTGACTCTGGAGAAGACGGTAAGCACATGTCCCATAATGTTGGTGTGTTCGTATTTGATTTGATTTAATTTAATTTGATCTATATTTATCTCGAACACAACAAACCTACAAATCACAGTAAAGCCAAAATGCAAGGGGCAGAAAGAAGCACAGTTTATCTAGTCCTCCCCCTTTCTTACAATATAATAACATTTAAAATAAAACTATCTTACTACCCTAAGAAAAAAATAATTAAAGACCATAAACCATTAAACCATTTTTTCAAAACATTCCCTGAGAGCAACTATCTTTTGAACTGTGCAATGTTATTGCTCTGTTTTGTTTCCACTTGTAGTCCATTCCATAAAGCTACCCCACAAACGTATGCTTTTAAGAGTGGTGTGGACAGTAGGATATTTTAAGTTAAGTTTCCCCCTTAAATCACAACTTCCATCTCTGTCCATTAATATTTTTTGTATATTACCTGGCTTTAAACATGATTTGAGCAGTTATAAATGTAACTAAATCCATGAATATTAAAGTGTGTGACATTAAAAACAATTGATTAGTATGCCCAACATGATTTATAATCCCTATTGCTCTTTTTTGCAGTGTGCTTATCAGTACAGTGCTTTTATACGTACGCTGAAATTATATTAAATCCCCTTAAGCTTTATTAAAACTATTCTCTTGCGCTGAATTTCAACAATTTTTTTTTAAAATGAGCACGTCTGGATTCGCTTCACAGTCAGCAAACATAGCATTACCCGGGGAATTAGGGAGACTTTGTGCGTGCAAATATGAGGGGAAACTTCAAAAGCACCGAAAAGAGTTCGAGTTCCTCCTCCAAAATGTGCTTTCACTTGATGTGGGCCTACAGTTATTACACACTCTGTGTCAGAGAGGACACATAAATAATACCATAACAAGCCCACTCAAACCCCCCCTTGTAAAATGAGGTGTTTCTGGGAATGAACATAAGGATGGTTGCTTGGCATTCCATCCAGACAGACAGGGAGGGGAGGGGGGTTGGCACAAGCTCAGTGACTGAGCAAGCCTTGAGTATAAACCTTGTATCCAGGCAAGTTCCAGGAGACCAGACAACGCCCCAAGGTTTTCTTTCTTTTTTTTCCTTTTTTTTTTTTAGAAAGAGGGCTGGTTACGTAATGCTGCCTGAATGCTCAGAAACTGTTAGGTGGTGGCCTCTGTGTGATCTACTTCACTGAGGGGAGGAGACGTCTGGGTGTGCGTCTGATGACAGGGGACACTGGAGCGTCTTAGTGGCCAAAAGCTTCAGAACTCTCTCTCTCTCTCTCTCTCTCTGTGCGTGTCTCTCTTTCTCTGGGCCACAGAAGTAGCGCATATCTGCCTCTGAGATATAAAGGCAGCTTCGGTGCATTTTGTACAGCAAGTAGGGCCTTTGATATTTATGGGAATGACATGCAGACAGCAGGAGCAGCGGCTAACAGAACAGGACAAAACCAGCGTGTGTTGCTTCAGTGGTGTGTGCTCTATGTAAAGTTCAGTTGGTACATTAATGGAGAACAGAGAACAGGAGCGTTCGGTTCGTGTTCATTTGCCTCTTGGCACTGGAAGAGGATTACAATGCAATGATTGTAAAACATTCCAGAGCCGAATATGATCTATACATAATGCTGAGGAAATCTCATTGTCCAAACAGTCTTATACTGTAGGAGAGAACTCATCAAGTAGATTATACCATAGACATCCTAATGAGGGAAATAAATGAACACAAGATGGAATAAATACACGTACTATCATGCTCTCAGGCACACAAAATGGTTCCATGTTCACCACTCTGCTGGATTTCAGTGCTCTGCATTGACTGAATAATTATGGTATGCAGCCTGTAACCCATTAATTACACAGTAGAATGAAAGACAAGGCAGTTCTTCATCACTGAAGCGAATGTCTCTGAACTGGAACAGAAATATTCGGTCCGCGGTATTATATCCTTGATTAGCCTACATTTAGACATGACAGAGCAGAGTTGAATTAATTATGAATGTGACTAAATATAAATGTATGCAGGACTGTTACATGTCCTGTTCTGTTTCAATCACAGTCACAGGCATGAATTGCATATCTCAAGACAGAATGGGTTAACTTGTTTTCCTATTATTGTGGCCTACACCGATATAGTCCAGGTGAAAAAGTTTTCCATATAGGATGATCGTGATGTATCTGAAAAACGAAGAACTATAAACTTAATTAAAGATCCAGTACAGTGATGTTTTATTTGAGTCATACATTTTAAATAAATAAAATATTTTGGACTATTAACACTTTCAGTGCCAAAAACTACTTAAGTCGTTTCTGGGCCCCGACCGTTGAGTGCCAAAAACGACTTAAGTAGTTTCTGGGTCGTTTTTCCTTTTTTCCCGATATTTTTATTCATTATCCATCCAGGGAGCCTGTTATTACCATAGGGAATGAGTCTGAGGTTGCCAAAGTGCAATACCGGCCGCATCCAGCTAGACGGCTGTATCGAGCACCCTTTGAAACCTTGTATCTTGGCCTGTGCGTCGATTTCCGGGTCGTTTAATTTTTTTGTTTAAGCTGAGCGGTTATAACGGCCGGATTGAGAAGAATCAAATGCTCCCAATGCATGATGTGTAGTGGATTATGTTGGCGACACGATGGACATCAATACTTGGAATCGCGATCAGATAATTGGAATATTCTTTTTGGGGTACATCCTAGTCAAGATAAGGTGTTACGATTAGAACGTTTAGATGGCATGGTGGTGTGTAGAACCCAATTGCAGCATAGACACGAGGAGAGGATAGACAGGAGGCGGAATGCGTTGGTTGCTCTTTCACAATAACGTACACTTTATTGTGACACACAGAGAATAATACGAAAAGAAACACTTTGAAATAGGGAAAAGAAAAGAGAGACCGTAGTCTCAAAAACGAGATAAGCACAACACTAAAGAGTACTCACAACAGTGTAACAGGAAACATTAGTAATGACCCAGCAAGGAATCCTGGGCAGACAACACTTAAATACACAGACTAATTAGAGACATGAGGGTGATTGGTAAATTAGACACAGCTGGGTGGAACAACTAAACAGAAAACATAACAGGGTTAATATACTGAAACATGACAAGACCAAACAGCACATAGATACAGACACAAGGGAGACAAAACTAGATTAGACAATGGGGCACAGCACAGACAACAGATGAACAAACAACAGATTTGTGATGACAGACAGGAAATGAATAAATACAAGACAACAAAGATGTACACACTGAACTAGGCCACCTGGTGGTTGAAAGACATAGTTCAGGAGTGGGAATTGTCCATGGACAGATGGGAGTTGTGAAGCAGGACCGGGGGGAACGTTATATGATATCAATCTTGCGTTGATCCAAGTATGTTTTCACCTCGATCCGAACGTGTGTGTGTAACGTTAGTCCACAACGTATGCCGTTGGTGGCGATCAAAGCATCAAAAAACGACCCCCCCCCCCCCCTTTTTCATGCATTCATGATGAAACATAATACCTATGATATAGATTTGATTTGAGAATAATAGCGGGTCCAGGCAACAAACAGCAATGGTTATAGTATAATACACTTATAAGGCTATTCCTCAGCATTTCAGGAATTACCCCAGACCGATCTAAAAACATACTTATATTCACCACGGTATAACGCGCAAATGTATGCATGGAAAAATTATCTATTTTTTGCATCTCGACCGGAAGAAAGTCACTGTCAAATGACCATAGTATTAAATCAAATCAAATCAAATCAAATTTATTTATAAGGCCCAACAACACACGTTAATGTCCCCATGGGCCGTACAGGTCTTCTTTAAACAAGTCAAGAAGAAAACATAACAATAAGTCAAGAACAAAACAAGGACACCATAAGGTCCAACAAATTTAAAATAAATGCAAATAAATGAAAGAATGTATTGTATCCATAGCTATAATATAGAATATAGTTATAGCTCTACAAACAAGGTGACAGACTCCTATCTTTTAAAGCGTGGCATTGAATAGATGGGGCCCCAAAACAGCGCGGCACTCAAAGTGTCTTGAGTATATTTTCTTTGCTTCAGATGTATCATTTGATTTGTTAAGGCCACCCTCTCTGAGCATAGCCAACTGAGGTGTGGCCTTCTAATACATAGACACTATAGAATAGATGTTTGACAGTTAAGTTAAAGACTCCTCATATCATGCTGTGAGTCCTTTCACTCAGCTAGGTGTGACTGATGGGCCAATCAGAGCAGCTAGGTGTGACTGATGGGCCAATCAGAGTAACCTGTGTGTATTATACAATATTTCAGAGAAAGCAGACTGGATATCTGAAATGGTTTGATTTTGTTGCTATGCAGGGGGGTAAATATTAACACATTGACGACCAGCGTGTCGCGCCGATTTATAGGCCAGAGGACCGAGCGTTGTCAACAAACCGATGTACTTTCTAACAGCTATATATATACTTTATAGTATTGCTATCTGTCCATTCTCATTGTCACTTCAGTGCATAAACCGTGCCTTCATAATGGCTTAAAGAAAATAAAAATCCATCAGTTGGTTGTCATTTTATAGCGCCGTGAATATAAGGTTTATCGCAGTTTTCGCCTAGTCTTTTTTCTGGGGAGCTAGATAATAGGCTAAAGGCTAGTCACGTTATATCAAATGCCATTTCTGCTGTATATATACGAATGAAATAAAACAAACTGCGTAGCATCCGGACTATTACAGAGCATCTATGGATGAAATGGGGGCGGCGGGCGACGCCGATTACTATTATTTATTAGCAATACAGTGTGCGTTCAATCAGCCATTTTCACTGATCGATCACGTTGAGTTTTAAAACAATGTCCAATCCAGCTGTAATTTGGGGGAATAGTATCTTACCGTCAGCCCATGTGATCGCCGGCAGCATTTCGTCAGTAGTCATCGGAATCTGGTAGATCGATATGTCCATTGGTTGATCATAAATCCCATTATTCCAGGCTGAAATCTGCGTTCGGTAACGGGATCAAAGATGGAGGGTGTTCGTTTGGGGCCGAGGCTCATATGAAACGCCCACAGACAGTACATTTTTTTTCAATCGCCCTCAATGATACTGCAGTGGAGCGATGGCGCCCCTAAGCGGATCTGGCCGGTATTGCATGTTTCGAAAATCAAATATGCGGGTAGGTTCTGCAAGTCGATCACGGGCGTTAATAGCGTTATTAATATGGAATAAAACAATAACAACTTGCCTGGCACCGAAACACGAGTTAACTCGTGGCTGGTCCCTATAGTGTTAAAGGGCTTTGGTCATCATTTCCACAACAACAACAACAACAACAACAACAACTCTAACATGTTGGGTAATGTAATGTTACATACCTTCTCCTGTAAAAGCAAATGCAATGAGATTGAAAAACAAGATTTTCATTGCACTGTATCTTTAAACTATAAACAGCTTCCCTCCACTCTTGACTGATTGACATAGTCAAAACACAGATGCTTGTTTTCACTGACGACATTTATACACAGGATATGATCACTTGTGCCAGAGACATGAGTGAGTTAATATATACATACATACACATAAGGGTCTTCTAGTTTATTAATCCCCTTGGAGAAATTCAGGTATCACAGAAGCATGGGGGGGGGGGGGGGGGGGGTACAGGTAGAATAGGTGTAAAGTAATACAAAGTGCAAAGTAATAATGGTGATAGTGATAATAGTGATAACAGTAGTGAATGGCAGGATTCAATCGGACAGTAGTGATAGTGATGATGATAGTACTGTATACATGATCCAATAAGTCAAGGATAAGTCTATGGCTGAACGTGCTCCTCGTCTTGGCTAGCTCCTCATAGAGGGGGTATAGCTAGCCTTCCTCACCAGCTTGTTCAGTTTGTTAGTGTCCATTGAGTTGATGTTACTCCCCCGAGCATACAACAGTGGAGAAACCAATACTGGCTACCACAGACTGGCAAAATGACTACAGTAGCCGGCTGCACACATAAAAGACCTGAGTCTCCTCGGGAAGAACATGTATGGGTGTAGCAGGGTATGGGTGGCCAGTGCAGAGTGTGGGTACGTATGTCATTGGGGTTTTCAAGTGTGCATCTCCCCACCACACCTCCAGAAGGCTCAACAGTAGATGATAATTACATCATCTTGGAACCACCTTTAAACCCACGCTATCTACAAACTCATTGCCAACAATACTACCTGAACCTCTACATCCACACTGTAAGCTAGAGAGCTATACGTCAATGCTTAGGCTACCAACCATGCTAATGAATTATAAGTTACTTACTTACTTACTTACAATGCTAATTATATCCCCAAATGACAGTGTCGGGGTATTATGGATTTAACCAGACTGCCTCCAATGCAGATCCTTTGTGTGAATGTGATAACTCCAATAGCTTTCATTTGAATCTTTTCAAATTGTTTGTGCACATTTATAACCCCTGGAGGATGAACCCTGTTGATTTTGGTGACCCCATGACCTTTCGTCTAGTGCCACCACCAGTCCCAAAATGTCTAATTAGTGTATCTCTAACAGCTTTCATCCGAATATTCTCAAATTTGCGTTGCACAACCATGACCCCAAGCAGAAGTCTTGACTTGGTGACTCCATGACCTTCCCTCTTGCGCCACGCATTAGGCCAAATGTTCAGTACTCAAATTAGTGTATCTCCTGATCCAATTTCCACCTAACTTGACAAATATATTTGCCTTACCACAGGCAAGGAGGCCTGTGAAGTTCTGAGTCATCTGGCCTCATGGTGGCGCTATTCTCATAAAACTAAAAACATGAACAATTGCACAATCGAAGCGACAACTCCTCAACGGCTCGAATAAGGGCCATGGTCACAAAAGGTGGATTGAGAATTCAGGCTGTTCAGGGAGATACCTGCTGTGGGTCACCAAAATTCTTCAACATACAATGCCAATAAGCTATAAGCTAAATCTACAATTGTAATGGAATATGATCCTCAAAATCCAGGAGCTGAATCCATGCCACAGGGAAATGCACACGTTACATTATGTATCATTATTAGTCTATTATTTGTACCAATACCCACCGACTCAAAATTATTTCTAAACAAGAGTCAACCATAACATTATGACATGCATGATATTCTTTACTCACAATGAACATGAACCTTATTAATTAACAATAAAGGCAGTATAATCCATTGATGGCTAGCAGTACTAGGAGGCAACGGGTTGGAGAGACAGCTGAAAGGTTCAGAGATCAATATAGGCAGCCTCTCACCAGTGAAATGAGATTAGTCATAATACAGCCAATACTGAGGTAAGCAGCTTGAGAGCTTTCTGTATCACAGCGTGAGCTCTCCCTTTCTTTCTCGCACACACACACATACACACACCCACACACAAAAATACACACATCCACTGGAGCTGCACAATATATAGTTTCAGCATCGATATCTCAATGTGTGCATAGTAACACAATAGTGACATTGTGAAGGATGCAATGTTAAGGATGTTAATTATAAGTTTAATGTTATGCTTTAAACTTGAGAACTGCCTGTAATCTCCTGGATCTCTTCCAGACACAACCCTTATTTTAGGGTGAGCAACATGCATTGTTGTATTATGTTGTATTATGGACATTAGCCTGCATTGATAGATGAGTATTATCTGAATATAATGGTGTCATGGTGAGTCAAACAAGTATTAAACAAACGCCTAATTTCCTCCTCCCTAATCATTGCTAGAGTGACTCATTCTTCCCAAATGAAGTTAAAATCTGCATATCTGGTGAAGTTATGGTGTATGTTTTCATATATACTGTAGCCTATATCGCAAAGAAATAACGATATTGCAATGTAATTTTCTCCAATATCGAGCAGCAGGCCTAACATCCATAGAAAACATACACACACCCACACAAACATACACACACACACACACAAACAGACACTCATCCACACAAACATATATACACGCAAACAGACACGCACCCACATGCAAGCACAGCACCCAGCCACCCACCCACATGCACTGATCATGTTCTGTACAAAGACAGCATTATCTTACCCCCTCAACATGTCTCATGAATCCTGGACACACAATACCTTGTCTCAGATGAATAAGAGGGTATCATGTCATCTTAATACAGGTGGGTTGGAGGGGGGGGGGGTAAATTGACAAAGAGGTGCCAAATACGGTTTGATTTGTAGGAGGTGTCTCTCCTTGATTAAACTGAATTATATAGGTGGAAACAATCCCAAGCCCTGTATTATAAGAGTACAGTGTTTGTGCAGTTGTTGAAAAGGAGCCTCGTCACCTGTGTTGCTGAGGGGTTTTCCTACAGAAGGAGGACGTGGGTGGGGTTGGGTTGGGCAGGCAGAGTCGTGACATGCCAGGCTGATGGGAGGAGGATGCAGTTACATGGCTGCAGGTCTTCTACTTTCATCTGCCTGCTGCAACTAACCTAATATGTTTCATAATTTTCACAGCCCAATTCATTTATTATTGTTTACACTGTATTCACCTAAATCAAATAGGCCTACTACTGTGTGCAATGTGCCACGTTATCTAGTTGGGTCAAGTGTACCATAAACTTGTCTTTGTGTGCTTTTTCTATTCAGCAAACAGCTGTTGTTATTATTATTTGCAGTGGCTTTCATAGGCGACATAATTTGCGATAATTCTTACATTGCAAATTTATTTTCGTTGAAAATCTGCATTTAATGCAATTTTGAACATTCTAGTAATAGCAAAGTGTGCAGGTATGCAGATACCGGTGGTGACGTCTTCATCTCTGCTCGTAGTAAACCCCGTGACCTAAAAGCCCGCCTTCTTTGCCTCCCTACTGGTTAGGTTTAAGTGACAGCCTGTTAGCGCTACTAAATAACTATTTCTTATTGGTCGGTGTTAGACACGGTATCCGCCTTCATTGTTGGGTTTGGTTGAAGTTGTAATTTTTTTCAATTCCTCGTCGAGAAACGCACACAGAGAGAGAGAGAGAAGAGCACATCCACCCGGAGTAGCAGCACAGCAGAGATATAGGATCCACGTCAAAGGTTCGGATGTCATCATAACGTTGTGGCTAATGTTAGTTGATTATTAGCTACATTGAGTCGCGTGATTACTAATAACGTCAACGCTAGATGTATTTCAATGTGCACGCTATAACGTCACGTGTTCATATTGACATGCACTAAACATTATGCCAATTTTGAAATGAAATCGCTGCTGTTTTTTTTTAATAACTTCTTGGGCTAGCCCCGTGTTAGCAGTCTAGCTAACGTTAGCTAATGCTGGTTGCAAAAAAAGCTTGCTTATTAAGATTGATTGTATGGCAAGAGTAAGTTAGTTTGGATTTGTTAACGATATATTTTAGCTAACGTAAAGTTAATAACGTTAACTAGCTATAACTTTACGTTACGGGTTGGCCCAACGTTAACGTTACATTCCGGTCATGTAAGTACGTTAACGTTACATTCCGGGTAATGTAAGTACGTTAACGTTACATTCCGGGTAATGTAAGTAAGTCAACGTTACATTCCGGTCATGTAAGTACGTCAACATTACATTACGGTTAATGTAAGTACGTTAACGTTACATTACGGTTAATGTAAGTACGTTAACGTTACATTCCGGTTAATGTAAGTACGTCAACGTTACATTCCGGTTAATCTAAGTATGCCAACGTTACATTACGGTTAATGTAAGTACGTTCACGTTACATTCCGGTTAATGTAAGTACGTTAAAGTTACATTCCGGTTAATGTAAGTACGTTAACGTTACATTCAGGTTAATGTAAGTACGTTAACGTTACACCTGGTTGAGGGTTCGTCCAGCCCGCTCCCACATGATGCCACGGATGCTCATCTAATAAACGTCTCGTTAGCTAGTAGTAACGCTGCGTTAATAATAAGGCCAACTACAACCCCGCCCGAGGCTAATGTAAATAACGTTAGAGAACGTGTAAACGATCGGACGTTACCGACTAGAAAAAAAACGGGTGACCGTTCCTATTTGCTGAAGACAGGATGCTCCTCCTGCAGCAGAATCTTGTTGCAGTGCAGATTGCAGCCTGCTAGATTCATGCTGGCTAGCTACTAATAGTAGTAATACTCATAATAATGGCATGAATTGTGATTAAACTGTCACAATATGCTTTCACCCCCCCCCCCCCCCCCCCCGCAGGTGTCCGACAACAGGATAGACAGTTTGTACGTTTGTACCAGCAAGCAAGTTCCTTCACTACCGACCGACACCGTAGGATCGGCATCGTCCACAGAGCTCTGTCCTCGGCTCGCTGGTCCCCTGCCTCCCCTGTCCCCGGACTCCACGGTGAAACTAGGAGCTGCAGCGCTTGAACACAACAACAACAACACAGACATGGATAAAACGGAGCTGATTCAGAAAGCCAAGCTGGCCGAGCAGGCAGAGCGATACGACGACATGGCTGCCTCCATGAAGCAGGTCACGGAGCAGGGAGCGGAGTTGACGTGCGAGGAGAGGAACCTCCTGTCGGTCGCCTACAAAAACGTGGTCGGAGCCCGCAGGTCGGCGTGGCGGGTCATCTCTGCCATCGAACAGAAAACGGAGGGCAGCGATAAGAAAATTGAGATGGTGAAGGAATACCGGGAGAAGGTCGAGGGCGAGCTGCGAGACATTTGCAAAGATGTACTGGTGAGTGAGTGAATGCTTGCAAATGCAAGAAGAGGAGAAAGTGGCCATAATGACGATGCTGGGGGGGATTAGAAACCCTTCCCGAGACCCAGGGGTGTAGCACAAACAGGGTTATTTATGTGTAAGAGATATTCAAATTCTATATAGTAATGTTCTTTTTGTTTAGTGTAGCAGAGGCGGTTTGTCACAGTAGGGCAAATCATTTTTAGGATGCCAGTGACCTCCAAATCCCTTGTGAGGAGGAGTGAGTATCTCACTCTAGTGGTGAAGCTGAGCTGGCTGAGATGATGTAATGCTTGATGTAGCTGTGCTAAAGTCCCCCCACATATGGACTTTGACATTGTAGCGTTATTGGCCTGGTGCCCATCGCCCGACCCGTCTGGGACTATGCAGAAGGGCTGCACCAATTGATTCCGACTCTGAACGGTGGTGCAGTGTGTGTGTGTGTGTGGAGTGACCTACACTTTCCATAGCTCTGGATCAATATTATGCTCGCAGTCAGAAAGGGCTGCACCTCACCACCTCTCCCCTCCACACAGTTTTGAAATGGCATAGATGGCAGGGTTGCTGCCGGCTAGTGGTCTCGGCCGCTAAATGAATGTTGGCTTTGTTCACATGAAAGCCACTGGTTTGAGGGATGATATTTAGCATGACAGGCCATGAGTTTAATAAGGCGTAAAAACTGGGCCACTGGTTGGGATGTACTGTACTTTTAGACAATGAGTGCATTAAAAGCCTGATCGCAGCTGTGTGTGCTATGTGGACAAATCTAAAATTACCTTGTTGATACACCAATCGCATGCATAATACACCTAGTTTTATATAGGATTCTTGTCATTCTCAACTTAATCTTTTGTTGTTGTTCACTTCATATATCCTGATCTAATTCTAAACAAGAATTTCTGATATTTCTACCGATGACCTAATGGTGCGTGCCTGGTGCCTGCCTCATCATCCTTGGTGACATCAAGTGCGATTCATAATTGTTGCAATGAGTTGACGGGGGTGAGCTCTGCTTTGAATAATTTATTAAACGTTACAGGTGTGATTATTAGGGGGAGCAGCTGGCTCACTTGGTTATCTCAGTTGGTCATTATGAGTAAGCCTGGGGGCAGGGATCTGTGGCCTGTGTTCTCTCCTCACTCTTTGTTAGGACAGACTGTTGCCTGACCCGGCCGTTTGCTGTTGGTGTTATCTATGGTCATTATGGCGAACAGAGAGTATTGTTGCATCTACTGTAGGGACTGGAGTCTCACAATTTGATTTATTCTTGGGGGGGCCACGTTTCCATTTCAAATAGATTCTTGATTTCATCACGATTATCTAGGAAATTTAATTTGATGGATTTGATTCTAGACTGATAAAAACCCTTGATACTTCTATGTCATGAAAAAGTTGAAATCATATAAGACTGAGAACTGATGGGGGGAAAAAAAGATTTGTGGGACTTAGGGATGCCTTGATAACGTTATTTTGCTACCGATCGCTGATCGATATGTATGTATCATGTTAACAATATGGGCCATATCGGCTGATACACTGCCGAATCAATAGAGATTTTGTTTAGTTATAGCAGCTGGTATATCAGTATTATAGGTCCGTTTACATTGCAGATGGTATTTGTTAATCTGTCTCAGACACATTTGTAATAGTTCCATATTTTAGGTTAGTTAGCATGCGACAATGACACCAACTCCACTGAGAATTGGCATGCGTTTTTGAGTCATTGATCGCTTGCAATCGGTGACTAGAAAGCAATATCGGAATACCCCAATCTCGTATTTATACTGAATATTTGCCGATAACGATCGATCGATAACCTATAGGATTTTTTGATCAATTTTCTAATCTTAGAAAATAGAATTTCTATTTATTTTTTCGACCCAACCCACTCGCCCCTACTTTACTGGCCTTCAAGGTGTGGTATTGGTGATGGCACTTTGCTATTTTTCTCAGATTACATTCCAAGGCCACTTTAGTGATCATCTGCTCCAACATTCCATAGCCATATGACACTACAGTCTAGATTGGTCAGACTAGATTTCACGTGGGAATTTGAATGATTGCATTTGCCCTTTTCTATGCCAACTTGACAGATGGGGCTAATATAGGGTAATTATTACATAGCGCCATGCTGTCAACTCGGTCCTTAAAGGAAAACTCCAACATTTTGGGAAATTAGCTTATTTGCCATCTACCCTGGAGTTAGACAAGAAGATGCATACTTTTTTCTTCTCTGTGCATGCAGTAGGAGTAGGAAGACATTGGGAACTAGGCTAATGGAGGAACCTACTTCCAGTGACTGACGCTAAGCTAGGCTAACGGTGCGCGTCTTCCTACTCCTACTGCATCCACAGAGAAGAAAAAGGTATGTATCTTAACACTCCAACATGTTGGGAACCCTGGAGTTTGACAAGAAGATGCATACCTTTGTCTTCTCTGTGCATGCAGTAGGAGTAGGAAGACGTTTGGAACTAGGCTAATGGAGGAACCTACTTCCAGTGACTGACGCTAAGCTAGGCTAACGGTGCGTGTCTTCCTACTCCTACTGCATGCATCTTCTTGTCTAACTCCAGGGTAGATGCCAAATAAGCAAATTTCCCAAAATGTTGGAGTAGGAAATAGCAGAGATAAGAGGTGAATAAATACCAATATGATGATAGTCCTCCTGTGTTATTCCTCTGCCAGTGGATAGTGGACATCCGCTCAAGTTTCTCCTAACCAGAAACAAGAGAGAAGAGTCTGTCCTGCCCCCCTAATCTCAGCATCACTCTGATGTGTAGCTCCATAGAGAATGATTAGCCCTAAGAAATGGAAAGAGAAGATGGAAAAGGTGGTGACAGTAATTAGTTGGATTTTTATGGGGATGAAGTTTTTTTCTTTTTTTTTTAGCGACCAGCAGCTTTAAAGGTCACTCTTGTCAGTTGGTTGGTCCATTGGTCAGTCAGTCCACAAAATTCCCCACCCTCTAGTGGCCACAATTTTCGCCCTAGGAGGCTGAAATTTAGCATGGACTTCAAGTGTGTGTGTTCATGTCAATTGGCTAAAAGGGGCCGTGGCAATGGGAGGGGCCTATTGGAAGAAGAAAAAAAAGTGTTTGAATGCATGCACGTACGCGATTGTAGCTAATGCAAATGTACCCTTGTTTTCTTAAGCTATACTTCTGTGTGGGCTGTCTCTTTCTCCGACCATCATACCTACATGTCGTCTGTGTCGCCCGACGTTCACTTACATTTTTGGCATCAGCTGCACATAGACCTCGCTGAGCTCTAGCCTCTCAAGCCAGACAGAAGAAATGAGTTGTGAACAAATTATGTACATTTTCTTCCCGTCTTGTGAGGGTAATGTTTTCTGGTTCAAAACTGAAATCACTATCATAATGTGAAAGCCACCATTACTAGGTTAAAGGTCCGAAAACAACCTTTGTACCAGTTCCTCTTCATAACAGATGGAGCGTTGTCAGGCTTTGCATTAACATCACGGATTCATTTTTTGTTCTCTGGCTTCTTGTGTGTAGGAAGCACAATTCATGTTTAGAAATATGGATTGAACTGTCCTCATCTCATAATAACAATATAGAAATTCAAGGTTTGAGCGGTATTCCACTTTAAGTTATATAAATTGTGTACCCTCCTCCCTATCATGTTGTTGCTCTCTAATCATAACACTTTCCAATGGAGCCACCTTCTGACTTCACATAGAACCACATTTAAAACAATCATGCATAAAAGCAAGGTAGTAATATAATATGTAGAAAATAAGATGGAAAATGTCTTGTAAATAATATCAATGAAAAACAACGGCAGTTAAAAATGCGAGTGCTCCTTGGCAAGCAGGCTTCCAAAGTTCTTTGGATAAAACCGCCCACTAGCTAAATAGCATATTACAGTGTCTACTGTCACCGAGCCGCCAGCACAATAACCCTGTGCTGCTGAGGAAGTGTATGTTCTGCCCTACTATAAATAGGGCAGGGGATATTGGTGCTGTTGGCGGATTAAGAGATGTTTGTGCATAGCTTAGCTGCATTGTTCCGCTTATCCCTTGTGAACACTGGGGGTGTCCTCAACGTGAGGCCCCCCCAAAGGAAGGGGCGGGTGAGGGGGCTTTACAGAACCTAATGCATAGCCACCGCACGGGAGAGGGGAAGGGTTCTGTGTTGAAACGGACTAGCCGACTTCACGTAAGGGTTACTGCTGCTCTGTGGGGAGGGGCCGTGTTATGGTTTCCTGTCAACATGGGGAACTCCTTTACCTATAGCTTTATATAGTTAATGGCTAAGGGTCTGAGGCATGTCACAACCCGTTAGCTCTTCGTCCAGTCATGTTCAGTGTGATTTGTGTGTGGGGGGGGGGGGGGGGGGGGGGTGTATTGGAGAAAATCAATACTACTACACTTTGCATTTGATCCTTTCCAGAGTAAACCTTAATTAAATCCGATCCACAGTAATTCCGACGGGTCCTTTTTCTACAACCTAGGATCTATGGTAGCTACTGTAGCTTGGGATGGTGAGTAGGGTTAGCCTGAGCATTGAAGCTGTAAAGCATGCATCGTAGAGCTGCTCGATTACAGCAAAAATCATAATCATGATTATTTTGATTTATTATTGAAATCCCGATTTATTAACTCAATTACTCATTCTTCTCGACCAAAGGCTGCCTTTCTGTCATCTTCTACAAGTTACCAAAGACGTTGCAAAAAACTGGAGAAATGCGCCGTGGCTCCCTCCCTCAACACAAGCTGAAACTACTGTTTGGGCTTGAGTGGGGGGCGGAGCGCACCGCCTTGAAGGAAGGGTGCGCTGCATTTACTACACAAGACAAAATGATAGCAACACGGCATGCGGCACAATAATCGTTTTATCCCCCCCCCCATGATCGTAGGAAGCCAAAATCGTAATCGTAATTGATACTGGATTAATCGCCCAGCCCTACTCCACGGCTTCACTTCACCACCCATTTCTTTCTAGCCCATGTGATTCGCTGTGACCCTGAAACGGATGTTCATTCACAAAGCATTACTGTGTTTGGCTCGCGATGCCTGTTCAAGCTCTTAGCATCTGTGTGCTCCAGCTCTGCTCTGGCCATCTGGTAGAGGCACCCTCCCCTGCCATGGCTCCTCTGGGCCATAGTAGTGCTTTTGCTCTCTTGATTACATAACCTAACAGTCACATTCTCTGGGTACATGTAGGGGGGTGGGGGCTGCACGCATGGTTACTTTGGTAAATGATTTAGTTATTATTACAGAACATGAAGCACATATCAAATTATATTTCACTGCCCTGCCATTGTCTCAATATGTATTATTGCAGGCTGGAATTGTGCGTAAGCTAAGAAAATTGTGACTATGATCTTTTCTAGCTAAAGCACAATCTCATTTACTTGCACAAGCCCACACGTTTCTTCTTAACCTTTGGACTGCCACAGCTATGTTGATAATAACATTATACCCCATGTATGTTGCTAATAACATTATACCCCACCCCAGGTATGTTGAGAATAACATATTTTCCAGGATCATGGTTGATTTGGAGGTACTACTAATAATAATAATAATAATAATTCATTATATTTATATAGCGCTTTTCTCAGACTCAAAGGGCTTTACAACGTAGGGTTAGGGAAATTGCCTCCTTCACCACCACTGGTGGTGTTTGTTTCAGCCTAAAGCCTTACAGGCTCCTTAATGCTTGGAGGGGGGGGGGGGGGCTATAGATTTGGGGCAGACGCACTTGAGTGTCTTATATTGCGGTGGCTAGAGCTGGGTGATATATCACTATTTTCTGTGGTTTTGACGGTATAACAGTACGTGGTATAGTTTTCCAGTATAATTTTTTTTTACAACAGGGCTTTAATTCTATCTATATATTGTATTAAAAGAAATGCACACCCGAGCCACTAGAGGTCGGCAAAGTGGCATCGCGAATCGTCCACATGTGGGCCCTTGGATGTTAAGAGATTAACACTTTGGATGCCAACGACGCTATAAGTTGTTAGTTCATGCCGCCAGTTGAGTGCCGCCAACGACATATAGCGTTTGTTTGTCGTATTTTTTTTTATTGCCGGTTTGAATTCATACTTCATCAATCGAGCCTCACGCTAGTGTTGCAGAGTGTCTGAGCTCAATTGGGAAGATACCGCCCCCTATCGTCTCTCCCTGTGTAACTGCACCCCATTAGTTTAGACTGATGAGGGGGGGGGGGGGGGGGGGCAGTTTCCTCTTTTTAATTTTCCGTCAAGCCAACTGAAGAGACCAAGTGATCGCCGGCCCTCAGAAATGCGTGGATTATGTAACGCTGAATCAAACGCGATCGATATTTGGAATGGCGATCAGGAATTGGAATAATCTTTTTGGATAACATCTGATCTGAGGTAAGGAATCTATTTTACCAGTCTTGGGATAATCGGAGCTTTTTTCACGGATATATCAACGTGTCCCATATGTGTGTGTGTCTGTGTGTGCGCGCTGATCAGGAAATGAGAGAATCGATATTTCAGCCCGCTTCTATAGCGTACATAAGTACACATATACTATCGATAATCTAGCGTTTATTTGAAAACGATTCATAAATAGGCCGAAAAATGACAGTTTTTGTGTATGCCAGAATATTCCAGTAAATGCCGTTTATCACAGAATCTATATATTTTCCTGAAAAACTAGGGCTTTTCAAAATGCTATAAAACGGAAATTAACCGATTATTAAAAAAATAAAAAATAAATATATATATATATAATACGTTTCGACAATGTTGACTGCAAACAAGTCATTGATAAGCAACGGGCAGATTAGACACATAGCCATAATTTAAGACTGAGATTATGCGTTCACAACGCTATCATTGAAGTGGGTGCTGGCATTTAACGGGGTTTTACCATGTTCACCAGTGGTACCATCGTTTTTTTTTGTAGCCAAGAGTAAAGTCCATAACCCTATCAAAAACAGTAGTCAGTCAAAGTGTATATTTTCATTTTTACCAATGTTTTATACCATTTAATACGAATTTATCGAAAAAATGCTAATTATCGTAAAACCGCAAGGAAATGACTAAATCCAGATTCAAACCTGCCATTGGAAAGAGGAGCATTTTCCCTATCCATAGATGTATGATTTGGCCATAACAAGGTCAAATATGAATTCATAATTAAAATCGATTATCATTTATTACTGTATCTACAAATCCTTCTGTTTAATCATCTTCCCTTTTCATTTGCTTAGATTTTTTTAACACTTGATCTCAACAAGGTGGTGAATGAGCTCAGTGAGCGACCTCGGTTACGGCACAATTGTAACATGGTGTTATTCACAGGCACAGATGCAAAAATAAATCATCATTTATATTCTCCTTTTCTTCATTACAATTTACCCATGGCTAGTAACAGACACAACACAATATTTCTCACACCAGTGGAAATGCATACCCCCAGGTCCCTAGATGTTCCTAGATACCAAGAACATGCAAATCGACCTTGCAGAAGTGGAGCAATCTTCCATTTACCATGTACCTTTAAGTGAAAACGGGCTACAGCTTAAAATTCTGCTGCAAGGAATCTTTTTTTGATTAACTTCAAAATATACTGTGTGTGTATATAATATATATATTACATACACATGGACGATGGTATAAAATCCACACCTTTGCATGGATCCATGACTGTATTATCTTCATATTCTGTATACCTCCCAGCCGTGGCCCACCCACCACAAATCTGTAGGAAATGAAGAGGGGCCTTGCTAATCACATGTTGGCAACATGGCAGCCCTGCCAAACTTGAAGCAGCTCACATGTCTGTATTTGCTAGCACTGTTCTGAAGGATCAGAAGATGCACTCCGTCACTCGTTCTCTTTTCCAGAAGCGAGGTGGCCTAAGAAATCAAAGGGGGGAAAGGCAGTGATAAACCGCAAGGAGGGAAATAACAGAAGTACAGTAATTCAATTAGTCTAGACCCAGTAATGATCATGAATAATAAATTATCTTCTCATTTATTTCTCAAGTTTTTTTTCTTTCTTTTTGCCTCAGATCTGTGTGGATGGTGATTTGTAACCATGGCGCATTAGCAGTGCCAGCCGAGCCCTGTTCTAGATTTTTAGTTTTGCTTTTGACATGATGCTGTTCTGCTTACCTGTCACTTTTGAAGTGCATGTGAGACTGCTGGCTGGGCGGTCCTGCAACTTTCCCGACCACAAAAGGGGGGTTGATGGTCGTTATGCAGGGTAGGGCACCGAAATTCTTTTTTAGCGATCCGGTTCGGGTAGTACTACGGAGCCTGTTGACACCGGTAACCACTCAGCATCCAGTTCTCTGTACCCAACCATACTCTATACTCTAACTTAAGGACCTTATTATTTCTAAATAAACACTCACATTTTGGAAGGAATGTTAACGTGAAACATTACTATTGTTTACTTGCTAGCTAACAAGTCAGCAGCCAACATTACCATGATGCAATGAGCTGACAATGACGTTAATGTTAGGTATTGTTAACGATGAGGAATCAAACTTCCCCTCTTGAAAACGGAAGTATCCCTTCCAGGTTCCACAGCTGACGTTAGCTGTGCAGCAGATTCAGGATCCCTCGCTCAAGTAGGGATGTGAATTACTTTGCTAGTTGACATGTCGGAGGCATAAATTGACAAGTCGTTTTTAGATTCTGATGTAGACCCTGATGTAGACCCATCAGCTTTAAAAATGCACTGTTTTATATGGCTTAATTCACCACAAAATGTATCTCAATGTAAGGATATTTTCGCAGATAGGCCTATTTATTTCCCCATATCGGATATGAATTAGCTTTTTCACTGCCATTCCAATGGTGCTCTCCTTTCCACCACAATTGCACAGAGATTGATGTTCACTCTCTGTTGTGTTATGTATAACGGTCGGTATGCATAGGGATGGCCACTAGCATGTTTTAGTCTAATGCAGCCAATGTAAACGGCCTACTTCGCTGACTTCTCAAAGTCTGTGAAAATGGGTGTCTCAACTAGTATAGATTCCTACTCAAGTTGTGGCATTAATGCGCCGGCTACATTAATAAAGATTTTTCAGTTTCTCCAGTCCACTAATTCTGTCCTAATATATCCAGATAATGCATCAGCTAGTATTTTTGTAAACTGAAAGTTCTTCGCGATTGTCCAGTTCTAATTTTGTAACAACAGAGTTCTGTCAGTGGTGCAGACTGATGATGCGAGCGCTGGTGGCCGCGTGATTGATGAGACATTCCCATGGAATAGTCACTTAATCCAGATAAGAGAACAAGTACTAGAAGTGCTTCTTATGCTGTTCTCTCAGCTATGTTTTTGCAATCTCTTATTGCACATATACAAGGCATAGTTTTCATAGGCCTTGATATCACAAAATCATAACATACATTGGCTTATTATTGTAACAATTAGTTTAGCTGTTTTTCATTTAATCTGAACAATGATTATAATGTAGTAGGGGTGGACGGTATAAACTGTATACGGTATAAACGGTATGAATTTGCGCTACGGTACGGATTTTGACTATACCTTGTGACCGGTAGACTAGAGCAGCTAGTCACAACAGTAGCAATGACGTTAACGTTACTTGACGATTCACTCAACGTTTGCAGTGGTTGTTGCATAGTGTTTAATTGTACGGAGTTTTTCTCCACTTGCTCACGGACCTTGCCATATAGTTTTGGCATTTCAATTTGGCTAAGGAGGCTGAGAGGAGACTGGCTTTAGCACAGCAACGGGCTAACGTTAGCCGCTAAGCTAACGTTCTAACGTGACTCTGCGGCACCAGTTCCACCAGTTCCATTAGGGTTATATTGACGAGGCTTGACAACAGAGGTTCAAAGATAACTTCACATTTATTTGGCTATTCGTTTCTTTATATCGCTTTATCCATCGGGGCTGCTCCCGTTTCCAACTCTGTGTGTTGACAATCCTGGTGTGACATCATCAACTACAGTATCTTAGGACGCTCGAACCTCAAACTAAAACCTATTACATCACGCTCTCTCTCCTCTCTCTCTACGTTGTCAAACATGTACACTAAAGTTAAGTTATGTTGGAGTTGTATTGTGCTTGAGTTGTTTGAGGGGGAAAAAAACTCCTGTCCTGCTGTAGTTTTTATTTTCACTTTGTGCTGCTTGATTTGATTGTATTTCATAAAAAAAAGTGTTTTTCAGAGATGGAAGTAACTTCAGAAAAGGTTTTGCATTTTTCTATTGCAGTTTTGCACAATAAATGTTCTTAAAACACCTCTACTATGTGAAATATGTCCTAGTAATACAAGAGTACAATAGCTGCCATACCAGTGTTTTACCCCTTCAGAAGCATTTAGACATTTTAAGATAAATGAATATACCGTGATATATACTGTTACCATCTACGCTTCAAATTATACCGTGATATACATTTTAGAATTTAGACCATACTGTCCAGCCCTATAATGTAGTAAAACTAAATATTTTAAATGTGTAACGTCCACGTTAATTTTGGGACTACTTGGATTGTATTTCTGGGAGGATGGTGAAGATAAGTTGGTGAAGAGCCCAGCCTACTCATGTACACTCCATTTAGCATTACAACATATGGAGCATTTTCCGTGGATAAAGGGAACATTTGTTTGGGTTCAGATTGGTTATCTCTGCTATGAAGAGCCAGGTCAAAGTCATCATGTTTTGTAATCGATTAAACTGACCATAAATGGCATTTGTACTTTTCTTAAAATAAGTCGAATTTCCCCTGAAGTCGGACCAAAAAACCAAACCCAAGCATGTGATTTGAACCTCGGTGACTGACTGCAGCGCCTGAATGTCTTGAGTTTAGCTGAGGGCAACAGCCACTGGATCCAGCCGAGATGAAGGGAGGACGCCGTCACGTTCCCTCCCTGCATGATGACCCAGCTCTGTGCAGAACCTGGGAGCAGAAGTCTGCCCTGCTACACATGTGGTCGTCTTCTTGAGAGGAAGCGGCATAGTGTTGCTGTGTGTGTGTGTGTGGAGACTAGAGAAGCTCTCATTCTTTGAAATCTGGGTTTGCAGTTGCCAGCACTTTTCTCTGGTTCAGGATGCCACTGTTAAAGAGGCAAAAGGTCATGCGAGTACAGCAAGACATGATACTAGTCTGGCAGTTTCACTTGTGGCTTGTGTGGCCTCCCTTACTGCAGTATGCACACAGCACACCAGCACTCAAACTCAGTTACTCAAAAATGATGCATGTCTGCTCGGATCTAACTAACCTCATTCTTAAATGGGTCATCCTGCACCTCTGGCCACAGGAAGTAGTCCATCACATTTCTGACTGTATTACTGTTGCCTAAGCCAGGTTTTTCAAGGTCTCCCAACCCCCTCAGTCACAATGAAAAAAAACTAGGGGCGATATCTTTCTGAGATTTGATGGTATAGTTTTCCAATGCAAATTACAACGTGATGACGTATATATATATTTTTATTTTAATACACTTTTGTCATCGTCCTATTTCATTCAAAATGGTCTATTTTCTTTGTACCCTTTAACACTTTCAGCGCCACGCCTGGTTTTCCATTTTACCGCTTGAATGCCACCATCGGCGCCAATGTTAACGTTAATATCGCCTAATCTATGTTTTAAATTATGGCTATGTGTCTAATCTGCCCATCGCATTATCAAATACTATTTTCCAGTCAGTGCTGTGAAGGCAGATTGTTTTTTTATCGCGTCGTTTCCGTTTCAGAGCAGTTAGAAAAGCCCCCGTTTTGATATAAAAAACAGCTCATTCTGGACCATTCTATGAAAATCGTCTTTTAGTGGAATATTCCACAACGTTGATATTCATCTGCCTTTTTATGAATCGTTTTCAAATAAACGCTAGATGATCAATATTATACGTGCACGCAAGCACATTACGGCCGCGCACTGATAATCGCTCCGTTGATTTCCTCACGGAGTTTTACAGTGAAACCGAAAGAAGACATTTCACAAAACAGCTTATAACTTCATCAAACTTACTCTGATTATCCTACCACTGAGTCCTTACCTGACATCAGATGGTATCCAACTGGTATATTCCAATTCCTGATCACCATTCGAAAAAATCGATACGTGTATGGATCCAACGCGATACAGTAGAACTCCATGATCCGCGGGGCTCTGAGGCTCCAGAATGAACTCTGGTAACCCCGGCTGGATCAGTGAACTGGAAAATGTGGAGTACCGGATTTTTTTCCCCATTTCATTTTCATTGAGTCCATTCCAAAATCACTTATGTCATCTGGGAGACAAGAGACTTTTAAGTTTAAGTCGAGCTCTTTTCATATTCATATGTTATGTTTAAGTCAGAGAAAAATCGTGAAATTTTTGCAAGAATCATGCAGCCCTAATACCGTTGCATGGACCCACGACAATATACCCTTCAGTATACCTCCTCCCAGCCCTAATGAAAACCTAAGCAATGTTCCTCTACTTTTTTTTCCAATATCTTTAAAACGACTGTACTGTGAAGAGGAGACTGTGATATTAATGCTTACTTTCTTTCCTCAGGGCCTGCTGAGTAAATACTTGATTGAAAATGCCCCGAACTCAGAGAGCAAAGTGTTCTACTTGAAGATGAAGGGAGATTACTACAGATATCTGGCTGAAGTAGCCTCTGGAGACGACAAGAAGGGTGAGTGGGCCTCTGTACAGTGTCCTAGAACACAAGCTGCTGCCGGCAAACTTGGGCTCCTGTGACTTGCCATTACTTAACAGCTGGGATGAGTCGGCACAAGTACAATGGGGGAAATAAGTATTGAACACATCAACATTTTGTTCAGTAAATGTATTTCCAATGAGCGTATTCAAGCGAAATTTGCACCAGATGTTTGTATTAATTAAGAAATCCAGACAAGAAATCTAAACATTAAAGTCCATATGTAAATAAAGTTATGTGTAATAAAGTGGAATGAAACGGGGAAAAAGTATTGGACACACTAAGAAAAAGCAGTACAGCAAGGAAAGGCAAGGAACTAGCTGAAAACCAAAACTAATTAGGAGGCAACTCTACCTCCTATCTGTGCTAATAATGTCAACTGGGTTAGAATATATTGATGGGGGTGGCGCAGTGGGCAAGGCGCTCGCCACGAACGCAGGAGATGCTGGGTTTGAGCCCAGCTCTTGCCGTTGCTTCCGGCTTGGCTGGTCGTTCATACTAATACAATGAATTGGCAGTATTAGGGGGTGGGAAAGCCGGTGGGTGGGGATCGGACGTTGTGGACAGCGACTCCTACAGGTCGGTTGGTGCGCCTGTACAGCAGAATCAGGAAGTATCGTGGGCAGCATGAGCCTCCCACGCGTTACTCCTCGCCACAGAGATCGCGCTGTACAGGTGAAAAGATGCGACGGCTGCCTCCTCGTGTACCGGAGGGGACACGTGATGCAAGGCTTCGTCCACATTGCAGCCGACCAGTGGGAGGCATGGTCTAGCAACGTTCGAGACAGGGGAGGGAAGAATTGGATAATACGAAATTGGGATGGGAGAAAAAAGTAGATAAAAAAATATATATATATATATTGATGTAAAATGTTTTTTTTGTTACCAAGGTGCCACACAAGAAACATCAAATGATGGGTAAAAGCAAAGAGCTCTCAAGACCTTCACAAACAGATTGTTGCAAATCATGAAAATAGAATTGGCTAAAGACGTATTTCACAACTTCAGAATCTTCCAGTAAGCACCATTGAGGGCATTATCCATAAGTGGAAGCAACATCACTCCCATCATCAACCGGCCATGCACAGGTGCTCCTCGCAACATTTCTGATCAGGGAGTCAGAAGGATACTTAGAAGAGTAGCCAGAGAGCCATGGACCACTAGGAAAGATCTCCAGAAAGACTTGGAGGCAGCAGGTACAACTGTGACAGAAAGGACCATAGGCAATGCACTCCACCGCCATGGCCTCTGTGTGCGCTCAGCCCGCAAGACTCCACTACTGAGAAAAATACATGTTGAAGCTTGTTTAAAGTTTGCCTAACAACATTTGGACAAGCCAGCGAATTACTGGGAGCATGTACTCTGGTCAGATGAGACCAAAATGTTATTATTATTATTTTTATTTTTATTTTTTTTTTATCTTTTTCCCCCTCTATTTTCCTCCGATTTTCTCCCATCCCAATGTTAGTCGTTATGCCAATTCCCAGTTCCCTTCCTGGTCGCTGCGCATTTACCCCTCACAGTCGGTCTGGGAGAGTGGAGGCTATCACGTGCTTCCTCCGACACACGTCCAGCCAATCAACCGCTTCTTTTCACCTGGCAGCGCGGACCCCCATTGAGAGGGCGTAGCGTGTGGAAGGATCACACTATCCCACTCAAGTCCTATCCGCGCTTAGCAGGCGCCCCGACCGAACTGTAGGAGTCGCTGTTTACAACGACCCGGACCCACCCCGCCAGCTTCTCCCACCCTCTAATACTGCCAATTGTATTAGTGTGAACGGCCAGCCAAGCTGGTGACAACCCCGGAGCTGTGAGCTGGATTCGAACAGGCGTCTCCGGGGTTGGTGACGAACGCAATCTCCGCTACGCCACCTAACCGCGCTCAAAATGTTACTTTCTGGCTGTCACACAACACCATGTTTGGAGGAGAAATGGCAGTGCACATTACCCGAATAATACTACCTGGGGCGACCAGGTGGTGCAGTGGGCAAGGCACTCGCCACCAATGCTGGAGACGCTGGGTTCGCGTGTTTGATCCCAGCTCTCCACATTGTTTTCAGTTTGGCTGGTCGTCCGTACTAATACAATTGGCAGTATTAGAGGGTGGGAAAGCTGATGGGTGGGTCCTGGGTGTTGTAAACAGAAAAATACTCCTACAGTTCGGTCGGGGCGCCTGCTCAGCGAAGGAAGGGTCTGGAGGGAGGTAGTGTGACCTTCCACACGTTACACTCTCCCAGTGAGAATCTGAGCTGCCAGACTGGCTGCCGGCTGGCTGCGCATGTGTCGGAGGATAGCATGTGATAGTCTCCGGCCTCCCGGACCAACAGTAGGGGGGGTGCGCACCAACCAGGAAGGGAGTTGGGAATTGGCATAACGACTAACAGTGGGATGGGAGAAAAATCGGAAAAAGAGGAGGGGAAAAAAAGATAGTAAAAAAAAAAGTGAAGTTTGGAGGTGGAAGTATCATGGGGCTGCTTCTCCTCTCCTGGTACTGGCAGACTTCATATCATTGAAGGAACAATGAATGGAGTCATGTACAGAGAGATTCTTGAGATGAACCTGCTGCCATCCACCAGGATGCTGAGGATGACACGTGGGTGGACCTTCCATCATGACAACAATCCAAAGCATACAGCAAAGGAAACTTGCAGTTGATTTCAGAGAAAGAAAATCAACTTGTTGGAATGGCCCAGTCAATCACCTGACTTAAACCCAATTGAACATTTGTGGAAGCATCTGAAGATCCAGATTCACAAGAGGCCCCTCCGCAATCTTCAAGATTTAAAGACTATCTGTGTAGAGGAATGGGCCAAAATCACACCTGAATACTGCGGGTGATTAGTTACATCATACAGAAAGCATCCTTGGAGCTGTCATTACAAACAAAGGCTTCTCCACTAAGTATTGAATTAATTTCAGTTGGTGTGTTCAATACTTTTTTCCTATGTCATTCCACTTTATTACACATACATTTATTTATGTATGGGCGGCTGCGTGGCGCAGTGGGCAAGGCGCTCGCCACTAACGCAGGAGATGCTGGTATCGAGCCCAGCTCTCGGTGTTGCTACCGGCTTGGCCGGCCGTCATACTAACACAATTGGTAGTAGAGGGTGGGAAAGCCGGTGGGTGGGGATCGGACGTTGTGGACAGCGACTCCTACAGGTCTGTTGGGTGATGCCGGTGCGGCGGAAATGGGAAGTATCGGGGGCAGCGTGAGCCTCCCACGCGTTACTCCTCGCCACTGAGTTCGAGCTGCTGGGGTGAAAAGATGCGACAGGCTGCCTCCTCGTGTACCGGAGGGGACACATGATGCAAGGCTTCTATCCTCACTACAGCCGACCAGTGGGAGGCATAGTCTAGCAACGTTCAAGACGGGGGAAGGAAGAATTGGAAATACGAAATTGGGATGGGAGAAAAAAATAGAAAATGGGGAGAAAAAGTGGATAAAGTTATTTATGTATGGACTTTAATGTTTAGATTTTGTCTGGATTCCCTGAGTTAATACCAAAGTCTGGTGAAAATTTCACTTGAATGGCCACATTGGAAATATATTTACAGGACAAAATGCTGATGTGTTCAATACTTATTTCCCCCATTGTATATTTATATTTGTTAATTGTTCCCTCCATCTTTTTGAGTCTACTTAACACAATGTCTGCCACGCAGTTTGACCATCTTATACCTCTCTCTGCCAGTGCTGTAAGCCTATGGAGTTGCTCACCTTCTTTGCAGGGCTATAACTTTTTAAATATTATAGCTATATCGACATGACTATGGCCCATTCAACATCGGGTATCTATCGTTCCGGATGTGGGAACGTTTGTTCATGAATTTGTCCATTCATACATTGTCGTGTTAATACCGTCGTGAATATAAGTGTGTTTTTAGAGTGTTCTGCAATAATTCCTACAACGCGAGTTATAGGCCTGACTCATATTATACATAATCGATTGGCGTTTTCGTTCCTATACACGCTATATTAAAACATTTAAATTCATATGATCGGTATACATTATGCTCCATCATGCGTGACGGAAGGGGGGGGGGGTCGTTTATGATTCCTTGATTGTCAGTAATGGCTTTCTTTAGTACGACATCATACGTTGATCAGATGGATTGCAATGAAATAAATGGACAATCGAGCTGGAACGTTTGATTCCTCTTACCTGTGGCCGATGAGTCTGGAGAAAAAAATTCCAATTATTTGATTTCCATCTGCTAGATCCGTTTTCCGTTTGTACTTGATTCTTGCGTCTCGAAAGTGATCCAATGCACTAGAGTGTAGGGCTGACCTTCGATTATTTTTTTGAATTCGAAGCTTTGGGGCCGAGATTCGATATTAAAAAGAAGACATATTTTTTTTGTGGGACTTGTACAGCACTCTGTTCAACGTCAGTGCTGTAACGTTAAAATCTTAGACAAACAGGTAGCGGTCAGGTGGCGTAGCGGAGATTGCGCTCGTCACCAATGCAAGAGACTGCGGTCTCGACTCCCGGAGTCAGCATTGCCTTGGCTTGGGCTGATCGCTATACTAACTCGTTTGGCTGGGTTAGGGGTAGAGTTGTTCCGATACCGATACCAGTATCGGAAATGCCGCCGATACTGCCTAAAATGCTGGTATCGGCGAGTACCCTCTAATTCTGCGCTCCGATACCATATGACGTAATTTATCAACAACACTGCGGTCTGCTGAGTGAGCATTATAAAACAAACGTGTTTTTAACCGACGTGAATTAAAGTGTCAATGTCATTTGTCATTTTAACAGCAGATACTTTCCAGATACGTTGCCATCGTGCTGTTGACGGGGAGCTCTGATGGGTTCGCTTGGTGGTGTTATTAGCATTGAACAGCTAACCGAAAGCTAGCGTTAACTAACGCTAAAGTTTTATCTTTAACGTTACCTTGGCTAAAGTTGGGGCTATTCATAATCCAGCAATAATGGCTGCAGACCTGCAAGCAAAGTACAGGAAGTTGGCAAATGAGTATTCCAAGTTAAATCACATTTTCACCAGTAACGTTACAGTCTTTCCATCTACCGGTAGCTCATGCTAGCTAACCTAACGTTAGCTCACGTTAACGTCGTCACTGATCGACCACCTCGCGTATCGGTGACAATGTTTAGCTCTTAGTGCCAAATGATAAGAGTCTGAGGCGGAGTCTCAAAAGAGAATGTTGAATATTTATTGTGCAAAAATCACAACAAAAACGGAGCCTTGTGGAGTGTGCAGCAACGAATAATGTCTGTGTGGAACTAATGTGCCAACAACCTTTCCGTGGGTGAACTCATTGAGATAGTTTTCAATTACTGATACTAATACTAATCTATACAATCACCTGTTGTTGAATAAATACCATTACCAGCCTTGCTGGATGAATTATGAATGGCAATAGCGAATAAAGGAAATAACGATCATAAAAACGAGTTAACTCGTTTCTGGCGCTCAACGCATGATGGCCAATAGTAGTATATTCGTTAATGGCGCAGAAACGGTTAAAGGTGCTATAGATAACAATTCGATGTAGAGTAATTGTTTATATAAAAATTAAGATAATAATACGCTTTTAGAAAGGTGCAGAATAAAAGTATTGCCCCCCAAAACAATTTATTGATTAATTTATAATAAAAAGAAAATGTTGGCGGGTCCAAAACGAATGTTGTTGTTTACATGTTGCGTGCATGTCCCTACTTCCCATTTTCCCTGTGTGGAATGCACCTGATTGGATAAATGACATGATGGTGCTCAGTCTAGTGTGACATCTAGTGGCTCAATGTTATCTATAGCATCTTTTTAAGAAACTCAAACGTAAAATGAGTTGAAAAGGCTCAAATAATTCACTTGACAGCTTCTATGCTGCCATGTTTAGTCGCACACACGAACATACTTTGACTCATAAACACGGCACACATATGTGCCACATTCAAACTAGGGATGCTCCGATATTGATATCGGATATCGGCCGCCGCCTGGCCTGATATGACTAAAATAGTTGGATCGGGTATCTGTAAAAAAAAAAAATAATAATAATATTGTAATTTTTTTTAACACTTTGGTTGCCTAAGGTTAAATTCATGATATACCATAGATTGCCAGCGCTATTTGTCTATGGAGAAAGTCCCCTTCTTTGCAGGGCTATAACTTTTTAAATTCTATTGCTACATTGCCATTATTAGGGCCCATTCAAAGTCCTATATGTATTGTTCATTGTGTAGCAACGTTAAACTTTTTCATTCACATATTCATAGTAAAGTATGGTCTAATGTATAAGTATATGATGTATAAGTATATGATGATGGCGCCGCCCCGTTCGGCTGCCTCTCTGTTTGCTCCGTCGAGACTGTGTTTACTTTTGTTAATATTTATAGTTTTTAGAGTTTTGTGCGTACCAACTGTTGGTGCATTTAATGTATATGACCGTCAGTCACTCATAGACATTGGATTACGGGAAACTTACCAACTGGATTACTCGCTGGATCAACTTTCCGAACCACATCAATGGCCGGAAGAAATCCTCCGGAGACTAGGACCAGATCATTTGTTCCTAGACCCCAGGAAAAGACGTCGAGGAAAAAGGGCTGGGATCCGAAACAGGCTGAGATCCAGACGACACCGTACACCACTTCCCAGTATATTGCTAGCCAATGTACAATCAATAGACAATAAACTGGATGACATCCGAGCAAGGATTCAATATCAAAGAGACGTTAGGGACTGCAATGTCCTTTGCTTCACCGAAACATGGCTAACACCGGAGGTTCCAGATCACGCGATTCAACCAGCGGATCACTTCTTTATCCATAGGAAGGATCGGACACAATCAGAGTCCGGTAAACAACGTGGTGGAGGTATTGCCTTCATGTTTAACAAAAATTGGAGTGATCCAACGAATGTGAAGGAATTATCCAACCACTGCTCCCCAGAACTGGAATATATAACCATCAAGTGTCGTCCTTTCTTCCTCCCGAGGGAGTTAACGGCGATCGTCCTGGTCGGAGTGTATATTCCACCGCAAGCCAACAACAACGCCGCGCTCTCCAGACTCCATGACGAGGTAAATAGTATACAAGCGACGAACGTTAACGCCGCCATTTTAGTACTGGGAGATTTCAATAGCGCCAATCTGAGAAAGGTATTGCCCGATTTCTACCAGCATGTGACTTGCAACACCAGAGGCGGTAACATCCTAGATCACTGTTACACGCAATTTAAAGGTGGCTACAAGGCTCATTCTGATAGTGGCTTTGGCAAGTCAGATCACGCATCCATTTTCCTTACACCAAAGTACAGACAAAGAATTAAAAGTACTCCCGTAGTCTCGCGAGAGGTGCAGAAATGGGATGTGACGTCAGAGGATACGATCCGGTCAGTGTTTCACAACACAGACTGGATTGTATTCCGCGACACAGATAACATTAATGCCTACACGGAGACAGTGCTGGACTATGTCTGTACTAGGGTGAAAGAAACAATCCCCACTACCAAAATGAAAGTTTACCCAAATCAAAAACCCTGGGTAGACAAATCCGTCCGTGAAGCTCTGAGAGAGCGCACCAAAGCATACAATGACGGCCTAGTGGCAGGCAACATGAATGACCACAAGGTGGCGCAACACAACGTAAGGAGGACAGTGTCAGAGGCCAAACGGCGCTACAGGGATAAAATTGAACTCCAGTTTGAACAAGCTGACTCTAGAGCTATGTGGCAGGGGCTCAAAACGATGACAGACTACAAAGGCGCCTCCCTCAAACTGAACAGTGACATCTCCTTAGCAAACGACCTCAATACCTTCTATGCGAGGTTTGATGCTGGTAATAACAACACCAGCTCACAAGCCTCGGCAATGGGGGGGGGGGGGGGTCGGCTGCTGATGGAGGCGCAGTGTTCAGGGTAACAGAGCATGAGGTGAGGCGGACCTTTAAAAAAGTGAATATCAGGAAGGCAGCAGGTCCGGACGGCATCCCCGGCCGCGTCCTAAAAGTCTGTGCCGACCAACTGGCCCCAGTATTCACTGACATATTTAACCTGTCCTTAGAACAGGCTGTCATCCCCACCTGCCTGAAGAAGTCCACTATTATCCCTGTACCCAAAAAATCCAAGCCTGCTTGCCTCAACGACTACCGCCCTGTAGCTCTCACCTCCATAGCCATGAAGTGCTTTGAGAAGCTAGTAAAGGGCTACATCTGCTCCTCCCTCCCCATCAACATGGACCCCCTGCAATTTGCATACCGCCCCAACAGGTCCACGGAGGACGCCATATCCCATGTGCTGCACACAGCAGCATCACACCTGGACAAGAGGCAGGGGAACTATGTGAGAATGCTATTCATCGACTACAGCTCGGCATTCAATACCATAGTCCCCTCCATACTCATAGCCAAGCTCAGGGACCTGGGCTTGGGCTATGACCTCTGCCAGTGGGTCTTGGACTTCCTGACTGGCAGACCCCAGGTGGTGAGAGCAGGCAACTGCACCTCCTCATCCATCACCCTCAACATAGGGGCCCCCCAGGGCTGTGTTCTGAGTCCCCTCCTCTACTCCCTGTACACACACGACTGTGTGGCTCAGCGGAGTAGCAATACAATCGTCAAATTTGCTGACGACACAGTGGTGGTGGGCCTGATCTCTGCCAACGACGAGAGGGCCTACCTGGAAGAGGTCAAGGTCCTGGCGGGATGGTGCCAGGAAAACAGCCTCTCCCTGAACGTCAGCAAAACAAAGGAGATGATTGTGGACTTCAGGAGGTCGGGGGTCAAGGACTACAGCCCCCTCAGCATCGACGGGGCACCGGTTGAGAGAGTCAACAGCTTCAAGTACCTCGGAGCCCACATATCCGAGGACTTGACATGGACCATACACATTAACAGTGTGGTGAAGAAGGCACGACAACGCCTCTACTTCCTCAGGCGCCTAAGGAAGTTCCAAGTCAGCCAGAAGATCCTTAAGAACTTCTACTCATGTACAATAGAGAGCATCTTGACCGGCAACATCACCTCCTGGTTTGGGAATAGCACTGCAAAAGACCAAAGCAGACTACAAAGAGTGACACGTTCAGCCGAACGCACAATTGGAGGGGGGCTCCCCACCCTCCAGAACATTTACTACAAGCGTTGCAAGGGGAAGGCTAAGAGAATTATTAAGGACTCGAGCCACCCGAACAACTGCCTCTTTGAACTGCTGCCGTCAGGCAAGCGATACAGGAGTCTCAAGGCGAGCACAGAAAGACTCAGAAGTAGCTTCTATCCCCAGGCCATCAGGCTGCTAAACGAACAATGAATGAACACTACACAACAACAACCACCAAACACACATAGCACACACATCCACACGCACACACTCACTTTAAACAAACACACTGTAGCACCCACTACACACACTTTATAGCACACACCCACTTTAAACAAACACACTGTAGCACCCACTCCCCACACTTTATATTTATGGATGAAGGATTGCACTACAACTCGTACACCTTACTGTAAATTGTACCTAAAATTGTACCTCATCCCATTTCTGCTTTGCACTAGATAGTACTGTACATTAGTACACTGCATAGTATTGTGTATTGTATATTATATGGTAACTCAGAACATTGTACATATGTCTATACCGAACAACTGTGACCTCATTTTCTTCTTCTAAATTCATGCTATATTATGTTATTATGTTATTTGATACTATCTTGTCTAGCACAGTCTCTGGAGCGTAACAGTAAGAAGCATTTTGTATGAAAGTATTCTGTACTTCTGTATGACAACTATTAAAGAACTTGAACTTGAACTTGAGTATGTTTTCATCTCTTTCTGCAGCTTTCTCCAGAACGTGATCTATAGCCCCAAATACATTATATTGATGATGCAATACAGTTTTATGGCAATCAGCGTGATATAAAAAATTACAACTAGACGTACTTCTAGAAGTTACTACACGTCATCTGATGTTGACCGGATGGGCTAGGGGCCGTTTATAATTCCGTGGGTAGCGTTATACCAATCATCTAATGTGGGTCAAATGTTGATAATAGCAGTTAGTATCGAAGACGGTAACGTTACACGCTGAAACTCACCCCAGTCTCCGCGCGCCGTTGGGCGATCATCGTAGAGTTGAAATCTTATCATTATGGGATGTAAATTTACCCGGTCCATCTCCAGCTTGTATAATGGTATATACGTCCAAATCATGTTGTTTATCGAGTTATTGGCAATTGATCACTGTGTAGCGTGACGAGCCAGAGTCGCGGGACCTATAGCGAGCACCCGGAAGTACTATGGACGTAGCACAACCTCTATGCCACTTCCTGTTAAAGCGATTGCGCCGATCGGCCACCAGATGGCGCTCCTGAACCGCCAGAGAGCTCAGTGGGTCCTGCTGGTGGATCTCAGGCCAGCGGAGGGGACATATGAATCCGATCGCAGATTTTTGAAATATTGATATAAGGACGCTGTACAGCGTCCCCCGGCAACTTGAGCATGGCCAGCAATGACGTCAAAACACGTTTCATGGCAGTCAAAGTGTTCATATATAATTTTAAAAAATAAATAACAATTCAGTACATTTATATCTGTTAATTTGTTACATTTTGTTTCAATAAGTTAGGGAAGTAATGTTTTAAGTCAAGCCTGATGTTGCCTTGCACAAAAGAATGATCCCAGTCTCTTCCACACAGTGAGGCATACAGTTTATTAATTGAACAATGAGTATCGGATCGGTACTCGGTATCGGCCGATACCCAAAGCCCAGGTATCTGTATCCGGACTGAAAAAGTCAGATTGGTGCATCCCTAATTCAAATGTCAACTCGAAAGACGTTTTATTTGGTACAGGCCCAGTCCACTCTGTTGCTCTGTCTAAATGACTCTTGAACTGTGGTGAGGTGTATTTCTCATGCAGACATCCTCCCCAGGAATGCTGTTTTCTCTGGCGGTTAGTGAAATCTGTCTTGTCTGGAGCCCCCCCCCCCCCCCCCCCCATGGCAGCTCCAGGGGACGTCAGTCCGTTGATATAAGTTAGGCTGAGTGATTTTGGGCTGTGATGGATGCGTGAGTGTTTGCTTCCCTGGGGGCTGGCTGGCTTCATTCTCATACATCCTGCAGTGAGTCGGCCCCTCGCTTGGAGCTTTGCTGCCAGGCTCTGCTGCCTTAGCTTCCTCGCCGCCGTCCTTACCCCCCCCCCCCCCCGCCCAGGATGTGAACATGATGAAGAAAGGCATTACTATCATCATGGTTTCGCAACTTGGTCTGAACTGTGAGTTCAACGTTCGTCGGTGGTTGAAAACCCGCCCAATCGTCCGCCACAGAATAAAAACACGTTTTCAATCAATATCTGAATAAATAAAAAGGTCTTACTGTCTATACTACTATGTACTCTGCTACTATGTCTATACTACTAACTAACTACTATGTACTACGGTATGCTACTATGCCTATACTACTATCTACTATAAGATAAGATATTCCTTTATTGATCCCCTTGGGGAAATTCGGGCGTCATAGCAGCATGGGGGAGGGGGAGATACAGGTGTGAGCATGGTAGTAGTAGAAATGCATATAGGCAATACAATTTGATCTGAATATGAGAAAAGTAAACGGTATTATCAAAGGTGCAGATGAGGGCCTGTATGCCCTATCAGTTATATTATACGTTACAATAAATATGGGCAATAAAGAATTAGAATCTGAATATATGAGTAAAAGTAAACATGCTACTATTTTTACTACTATCTATGTTATTATGCCTATACTACTATGCACTCGAAGTGAAGCACTCAAGTTCGGCACTGCTAGACAAACAAACACTACTTACCCTTAGCCAGAGGTGCATTAGATAAATGACTAAATGTAGCGGTGGAAGGAATTGTGTATTGATTTATAAAATGTCACTGCAGGCTTTTGAAGTTTTAACAGGGAGGCCATATTAACACGTTGAGTGCCACGGGTCCGGTGCCCCGGAACCCCGTTGCATGCCACCACCCACTTCAATGACGGAGCTCTCATATTTGCGAACGCATAAACTATATCTTATATGGCCGTCGCTTATCAATGACTTGTTTGCAGTCAACATTGTCGAAACGGATTGTTTTTTTTAATCGGTTCATTTCCGTTTTATAGCATTTTGAAAAAGGCTCGTTTTTTTGAAAGTTTCAGAAGATTCTGTGATAATCGCCCTACACTGGAATACACAAAACACGTTGTCATTTTTCTGCCTATTTATGAATCGTTTTCAAATAAACGCTAGATTATCGATAGTATATGTGTACTTATGCACGCTATAGAAGCGGGCTGAAAATCGATTATGTTATTTCCTGATCGCACACAGACACACATATGGCACACGCTGATATATAGGTGAAAATAGCTCTGATTATCCCAAGACTGGTAAAATAGATTCCTTACCTCAGATCGGATGTTCTCCAAAAAGATTATTCCAATTCCTGATAGCCATTCCAAATATCAATCGCGTTTATTGATCCAACGCTGGGTACTGGAAACACACATTCTCCGCTGTTCTGGTGGTGGGCAATGACTTCGATCGTCTCCGGTTACTGACGAGTAAAATGTGGAAGCAGGACTTTTTTTTTCTCCATGCGTTTCATTCAATCCAATCCAAAGGGGTGCAGTACCAGCCGGAGAGACGATAGGGGCGGTATTTTCCCTGTTCGAGTTCAGACGGATCCCCACTGGTAACGTGAGGCTAGATTGATGAAAAATGAATGGAAATCGATAATAAAAAGAAATAACGATAAAAAACGAGATCTCTCGTCGGCTGGCACTCAACGGTTGGCATGAACTAACGAGAAATCTCGTTGTTGTCACTCAAAGTGTTAAAGACTCAGAATAGATTGCTTCCACCCACTTGTTTAAACTCCTGGGTCCATGTTAATTGATAGTAGTGCAAAATAACGATTGACAATAGTGATCCGCCAATCCAGCTGTGTCTAGCCTACTACTTCCTCAATCATAAGACCTCCGAAACCACACTGAAAAAAAAGGACGAGAACTGTTTGTTTGGACAACATGGCGCTTGAAGAAGTGAAATTTAAGGGAAAGGGTGCTGTTGGGCAACTTGTAACACTGACAGACTCAGCAGCTAGAGAGCTTTGTCGCTTTAATTTCTTATTTGCTGAAGTGGACAGTGAGTGGAGTTTTAATTTTGAGAGTTTGGGGACATAGCGACAGTAATTAAGGGAGGCGGAGTGAATACAAGACACAGTGAATGTCTATTATAACATTGTTATTTAAGACGTTTGTCTGAGGGAAGGGACAGTTGTGATTGGAGCATCAAGAAAAGAGGGCATTGCTTGAGATGGAGGTCAATTCTATAAGGTCAGCAACTACCTTTGCTGAAGCATAGTGTTGTAACCGTTTATCCCTGTGTTTTCCCCACAACATAGAGACGATATCCAACTCCCAGGATGCTTACCAGGAGGCGTTTGACATCAGTAAGAAGGAGATGCAGCCCACGCACCCCATCCGCCTGGGCCTGGCCCTCAACTTCTCCGTCTTCTTCTATGAGATCCTCAACTCCCCAGAGAAGGCCTGTAGCTTGGCCAAGCAGGTGGGCGTTTGTTTCCCTGACATGTACAGTTTGTATAATGCTCTCTGTAGAGCTGGTTAATATATACACTGTTCTAAGGTATAGCATAATTGATATTACAATCCTGTTGTCAACAATAGTTTGTTTAATTAATTCATTAACCGTAAGGTTTCACATTGTGATGGGAATTGATGGACATTTCTGCAGGGGTAAATTTGTCAGTTTTTACCATTTAAATGAATGACATTGTCTCTGAGTGGCTGTCAAGTCTGTCTTTATGCTGATGACACTATTGTGTATTGTTGACTCTGTACAACTATCTACGGAGAACCTGCAACTATAATGCTCTACAAGATGCACTTATTAAACTTAACGAAAAAACTAAAACATAATTCATGCTGTTTTCTAGACCCAGGCAGAGATATAAAATGTTATGCTCACAATAATCGGCATATAACCACTACGAATGGATATAACATTGAGAGAGTATAAATATCTTTGCATCTGGCTTGATGAGAAATGTCCTTTTAAATGCCATATTGATAATCTTGTAAGCAAACTGCAACAGAAAATTGGCTTCTTGTACAGAAACAAACTAGCTTTCCTATGATTTGGTAGGAAGAGGACCGTTGAAGCAGTTTTGGATTATGTTGATGTCATTTATAGACATGCTGCTGCTTCCACTCTTAAACCCCTGGACTCTGTATATCATTCTGACCACCATTGTCTCCTGTATAATAAGGTTGGTTGGCCTTCTCTGGCAGAGAGGCGTAATAAACATTGGTATTTGTTTATTTACAAAGCTGTTATTGTAAGCTACTACCTTGCATCACAATAATGCTGGATTGGAACTTTGGACCAACAATGCACTCAAATGCCTGGCTTATGTTTAAAGATTCAGTACAATGAGGCGGCTAGGTGGTGCAGTGGGCAAGGCGCTCACCTCCAATGCTGGAGACGCTGGGTTCAGTTTGGCTGGTCGTTCGTACTAATACATTTGGCAGTATTAGGGGGTGGGAAACTGATGGGTGGGGATCGGACGTTGTGGACAGCGACTCCTACAGGTCGGTTGGTGCGCCTGCGCAGTAGAATCAGGAAGCGATGGGGGTGGCGTCCCTCCAAAGCGCAGACCCCTGACGCTGAAAGATCGCGCTGTGCAGGTGAAAAGATGTGACGGCTGCTACCTCGAGTATCGGAGGGGACTCGTGCAATGTATGGCTTACACGTCCACATTACAGCCGGCTTGTGGGAGGCATGAAACAGCGTTCGAGACAGGGGAGGGTTGAATTGGACGATACGAAATTGGGATGGGAGAAAAATAGAAAATAAGAGAAAAGGTGGATAAAAAAAGAAAAAGATTCAGTACAATGAAAATCTTGTTTTTCAATCTTGTTGATTGAATTTTTTTAACACTTTAACTGCCCGAAAACGCCGGAACTCGTCATTCCCCGCCATGCTCAAGTTGCCGCGGACGCCGTAACTCGTCTTTGATATCAATATTTCAAAAATCTGTGATCGGAATCATATTTCCCCTCTGCAGCCTTGACGCACAGTTCTGATCTCCTCTCAATCCTCTAGCGGTTCAAGAGCGCCATCTGGTGGCCGATCGGCAGATCGAAACCGGATGTCAACCTTTAACCCGGCAGGACTCACTCCATATGTGGTCCGGGCACTTGCTAATGTTAGAGAGACTCGGGCTACGTTTAGACGAGCGTTTTGTGAACAGAAACCGCAAAAGTCATCTTGCGGTTTCACTTTTAATTTTACGTTTAGACGAGCGTTTTGGGGTGGAATTCTCCGTGCAGACGACGCTGTAACGACGGAGCCCCGCTGTCACACGATTGGCGCATATGTCACATGACGTGCTGTGAAGACCCGCCCTACTCTGCCTCTGATTCGCAGACTGTGGATGGGGAATGTGATTGGACCAAAGCAGAGTCACTCACAGACAGTGGGTCCACTCACGCCGCGGGACAGATTCTTGTGTATTTAACCCTTTCACTGCCACACGACAGCCGGTTGTGTGATAGTAAAGGGTTAACCTTCTGTCGTGTGGCAGTGAAAGGGTTAAAAGTACTGCCAATGTAGCCTTCAGGTGATCTCCGTTGATATCATACTTGCTTTGTTTACGTCTCGACTACTGGCGCATACCTGCTACCTGTGACGTAAGCAGTACGCGCGACCAGAGCCGTGACAACCCTTTCGTCATCGTTTTAACAGATTTATACGGTTTTACAGTTTAGACGAGAGCGCAAAGCTTTTGCGTTTCTAGGAATTCCACCCTGGAAGGTAGTCTCACTTTTTTGCGGTTTCACCCCGTAAAAACGCTGTTTCCGTATAAACGAAAGGCACATCCGAAAAAATATTTTTGCGGATTCACCTGCTAGCGTTTCCGTCTAAACGGGGCCTCAGTCTTCACACAGTGAACATCGATCGGTGGAAATAACTCGAAGAAACAACATGATTTGGACGTATATACTATTATACAACCTGGAAATAGATCGGGTATTTCGACATCCCATAATGGAAAACGGTCTACTCCACGCTGATCGCCCAACGGCCCGAGGAGACTGGGGTGAGTTTTAGCGTGTAGTATTACCGTGTTCGATATAAACTGCTATGATGAACATATGACCCACATTAGATTAATGGTATAACGTTGCCCACGGAATTATAAACGCCCCCTCGCCCATCCGGTCAACATCAGATGACGTGTAGTAACTTCCAGAACCACATCCAGTTGAAATTTATTATCTGGCACAGATCGCTATCAAACTGTATTTCATCATCAATATAATGCATTTGGGGCTATAAATCACGTTCTGGAGAAAGCTGCAGAAAGAGATTTAAACATACTTATACTTTAGACCATATTTTAGTATGAATATGTGAATGAAAAGGTTTAACGTTCATACACCCTGAACAATACATATAGGACATTGAATGGGCCCTAATAATGGCAATCTAGCAATAGAATTTAAAAAGTTATAGCCTTGCAAAGAAGGGGAACTTCTCCATAGACAAATAGAGCTGGCAAGGGATGGTATATCATGAATTTAACCTCGGCAGTTAAAGTGTTAACAGAAGGTATGTTGACATAAAATTTCCTAAAATGTTAGAACTCTTGTTCTAATGAATTAATGAATAAATAAATAAATGGAAGTGGATATGGACCACTAGCCTAGCTTAAAACTCCGGGAGAGTTGTTTTTGGCCATCTGCTAGGGTAGCTGGTTCATATCCGCTTCCATTCATTTGTGCTAAGCTAGGCTAGCTTGCAGCCGTATAGCTTTATACTGAAAGCACAGAGGAAATTGGTATCTATCTTCTTGTCTGACTCTGAGAAGACGTATTTAAACGTATTTCCCATAATGTTGGCGCGTTCCTTTTTTAAAGATCGATACTCTCGTTCAAAACCATCATCACGAACCGCTGTGCATCAATGTGTAACTGTCTTAGCTGATTTTCTTTTGTTTGTATCTTGTTTTGTGTGACTACTTTCGACTTGTCCATTACTCGTCGTCACAAAAAATGAGAGCAACCTTGATGAGAGAAATTATAAAAAAAAAAAGGTTTTATAAAGGTTTGAATGAAGGAGAATGGACCATTTCAAGTGAGTGTGTGCAATGATGTTTTGCAACAAGAAAATATGTAAATATCATTATCACATGAAAAAGAACAAATATTGATTGATATATCTCTCCTTCATTGCCCAGCACTACTCTGTTTTGTCTCTACATGTATAAACCATTTGCCCTGTGTGTTTTCCAGGCCTTTGATGATGCTATCGCGGAGCTGGATACGTTGAGTGAAGACTCGTACAAAGACAGCACACTCATCATGCAGCTGCTCAGAGACAACCTCACAGTAAGAGCCCTACAGCTCCCATCGTACACACGCACACACACGCACACACACACACACACACACCTAATTAGGGCTGCTCGTTTATGGCAAATATATAGGCACCACTGTGAAGGAAGGGTGTGCTGCATTTACAACAAGACAAAATAACTAAGAGTAACGCAGCATGCAGCACAATCATCGTTTTATCTCTTATCTTGTGGGAAGCCAAAATCATAATTGAAATTTAAACTGTATCAACCCATTCTCTGCCACCATTTTGATCATCCTAAACCATCCTCTGCCAGCGCTATTTGTCTATGGAGATGTTCACCTTCTTTGCAGGGCTATAACTTTTTAAATTGTATTGCTAAATTGACATTACTATGGCCCATTCAACATCAATTATCTATCGTTCAGGATGTAGGAACGTTTTACTTTTTCATTCACACATTCATACTAAAATACCGTCTAGAGTATAAATATGTTTTTATCGTTTTCTGCTGTATTTCATAGAACGTGAGATATAGGCATAAATGCATATATTAGATTATCAAATGCAGTTTGATACCGATCAACGTTATATTAAAAATGTCAACTGTACATGGTCCTAAACGTCATGACTGATCATCTGCGGGTGAACGGAGGGGGGGGGGGGGGGGGTCGTTTATAATTCAATGACCGACGTTAAATGATTTATGTAGTATGGGTGATATATTGATCAGAGCAGTTTGTATAGAAAATTATAAAGAAAAACGCTGAAACTCACCCCAGTCTCCTCGTAGCGTTGGGCGATGATAGTGGAGCAAACGGATCCCAATTATGGGATGTTGATCAATGCGATCCATTTCCGGTTTGTATATTACTAATACACGTCCAAATCATGTTGATTATTGAGTTATGGCAAAGATCCATATCGACGGTGTCTGTATTGAGCCCCGGGACGATAAACAAGTGGCCGGACGAAAATAGGGGACGGACCGAGCTCCAATGGCCACTTCCGGTTTGGCAACTCGCCGATCGGCCACCAGGTGGTGGTATTGAAGCGTTGCAGAGTTGTGATGGCTCAGATAGCATCAGCCAAGACTCTGTGGGTGAAATATAAATACCATGATGAAAATATAAAATATTGATCTCAAACACGCCTTACGGCGTGATTGGCAGACAACGCATGGCGGAGAAACCCGCCTTAACACGTGATTGACGGAGAATGGGTTAATTGCCTAGCCCTACACCTAATTCACTCACACACAATACACAAGCGCAGTGTTTCTTAACAATTGGATCTGGGACCCAAAATGAGTTGCGTGCCCGTCCGTCCGTCGGTGGTGGTGGTGGGTCACCAGATGACAACCACATGTGTGTCGTAATGAGCCTGGGACCCAATTGATCCATCTCAAACCCTGCCCCCGTTTCTTGATCCTCCAATCCAGTCGTGATTGGGCGACCAAGAGGGCGGGCTTGAGACAGGTCAATGTTGGCACAGTCTTCAGCCTGAATCCATTGTTTAGCACTGGATTTCCATTCGTCTCTTATCAAGAGCTTATTTTGTGGGCGGCTGAGTGGCGCAGTGGGCAAGGCGCTCACCACTAATGCAGGATTGGCAGTGTTAGAGGGTGGGAAAGCCGGTGGTTGGGGATTGGACGTTGTGGACAGCGACTCCTACAGGTCGGTTGGGTGACGCCGGTGCGGCGGAAACGCGAAGTATCGGGGGCAGCGTGAGCCTCTCACACGTTACTCCTCGCCACTGAGAGTTCGAAAAAGATGAAAAAATACGACAGGCTGCCTCCTCGTGTACCGGAGGGGACGTGATGTAAGGCTTCTGTCCTCACTGCAGCCGACCAGTGGGAGGCATAGTCTAGCAACGTTCAAGCCGGGGGAGGGAAGAATTGGAAATACGAACTTGGGATGGGAGAAAAATAGAAAATGGGGAGAAAAAGTGGATAAAAAAAAATTGCTTCTTTTGTGACGATCCGTTTGCTGTGAAAGAGGTTTGAAAGAAGATGATGGCGAGGCCTGCGATGCTAATTATGAATGTCTTGTCTGTTTCAGCTATGGACTTCTGACAACGCAGCGGATGAGGCTGAAGCAGGAGAAGGAGCAGATAACTGAAGCCCCCCCCCCCCCCCCCCCCCTGTCCTCACCACAATGAAAATAAACGAGAAAAAAAATACATTTTACATATGTTCATTCCTTATTGTTCCACTTGAAAATTTACACATGTTCATTCCTGACTGCTCCACTTGAAAATATTATAGTAACGGAAGGCCATTGTTATCACAGACCTGTGTGTGTGCAAAATTTTAATCATTTAAGTTTTCACCACGTGGCTTTTGTTTTTACGATGAAAGACGAGTCAATTTAAAAAGAAAGTGATATTGCCATTCCTGAGTTTGTGTTCGTCTTGGCCCCCCTAATGTGCAGTGTCTCTGCTGTAGAAAAGTATTAAATAGCTTCACCTAAAATTTAACATTAACTGTCTGGATGACACGACATTGCCGTTTGTGTGCGTGTGTGCGTGCTTGCGTTTTTGCATGTGTAATCAATTCTGAAATGCCAATCACGAGCACCTAGAGCAGCCTCTATATGGATGGGGGAGATGTGTCATGCCAATCCTTTGTGCTGCTGTTGTGATCTTGTAAAAAAAATAAAAAACTGCAGGACAATGGAAGACAACCAGATGTGTTAGCTAGACTGCTCCTTTTCACCTGTACTGTAAGCCTGTGGAGACTGCTGTTCAAACTCACAAGACTGCAAGCATCTCGGTAGAGCAAGTGCTATACTGTATATGAGCTGTTCTAACAAACTCCCTTTATAATGGGTCACAAAAAACACTCCCTCATTTTAACATTGAATATGTTACTCAGTAGTGGGCATGTACTGTGGCAAGAAAACAGTTGCACCTTTTTATGAAGACCAGAGATGGAGAGGCGGTAGACCATTAACATGCATGGCCATTTATACAATGTACACTGGAATGGGAACCAATTGCATACACAAGTTCCACTTGTTTGTTCAGTACTTATTGCAGGTTTGTGGACATGTGAGAGGGTGTTTGGTTTGTCCAGTGATTGTCATCAAGAGATTCGGACCACTATTGTGTTTTTCTTTTTTTCTTTTCTTTTTGCTACTCATTGATTGTAGTTCCTGGAGCCTTGTTAAAATGTTTTAACGCCCTGTGTAACTGCTAACATGAATAAAATTGACATTTTATAAATCGTAAGCTTGTGAGAGTTAATTTGTATCCGTGTCCTTGTATTGAAGAGACCGTTTGGTTTTTATGGCCTGTAATGAAGTTAATAAATATAGGCATGCATGTCTGCTTATAAACGACTCACCAATGTCGTTTGTTATGTCGCCCCCCAGCCCAGACGCAAGACTGAATATAGTCTGTTGATGCCATCTCTAAAATATCCAGTAGCATGGTTACACATGAAACAATAACCATACAGTGAACTAGTTTGCATTTATTCCAGCCTCGATTGAACATTGTTTATTCCTGCAGGCCTATATTCTCCACCACAGGGTTGCATGGGTCATTGAGTCAGTGGGTGTACATTAGATGGTCAGATTTGGAGGTCCAAGCATTAAAAATAGATATGCGCAGATGTCACTCACTCAGTTTACTTTGCTACTATTGCCCTTACGTAAGATGATAGAGTCGGAGGCACAATTTCCCCTCAACGATTCTAATATCGACGGCTACTTTATGATAGCCTTTAACATGTTGCTTTGATGGGATGGCTTGTCTTTTCTTTTCTTTTTTTAGAGATGCATTTTTTCTTTTTCTTGTACAGTAGCATTACTTCCGGGTGCGCGGACGCTTTCCCCAAGGCGACGCCAAGCAGCGAGACGCTTGTTGTCTAAACAAACAAAAGGGTTATACGAAGTAAACTTATGTAACGTTTTATTGATGTTGTTTTGTTACAGTTTCGGTGCAAATCTGGTTATTTGTCAATGTATATCAAGTCGGGAGAACATTCGCGTCGCTCGAGGCAAATTCAGAGCAATTCCATTCAGTTAGTCTGTGGGCTCGAGTGTAAATATCCCACACACACATCGGATAAATCACAACATTATGAAACAACAATTGTTACTAATAATTTATATTGTATTAACGGAGGGTGCAACTACACCGCCTGCGGATGTTGAAGACAGCGAATATAGTGAGTAAAAAACATTTCCCTCTTTACTTGACTGATCCAATGAATCCAGCACCAGTCTTGCTAGCTCCCACACAACTGTATGAAAGAACTCAGCATGGGAAAAGAAAACTGACTGGTTGCTGGAAACAGAATAGTTGGCATTATTTCAGTCGCATACTTGGCCGAGTTTAACTTTTCATAGATTAACTTTTATTATGTGAACATGATGGTGATGACGGGATAACTGTTTGATGCCCTCTTCTCCCCAGGTAACAGATAAGATAAGATATTCCTTTATTGATCCCCTTGGGGAAATGCAGGCATCATAGCAGCATGGGGAGGGGAGGTACAGGTAGTAGAAGACATGGTACATGCCACAGAATTATAGTACAGTGGAGAAGTAAAAATAGAATAAAAAGGCAGTGTAAACAATATAACAATATAATTAACTCTGGACATGTGCATATGGTCAACAAGGTGCGAGATGGGGGTATGTATGCCCTCTCAGTTATATTTGCCCTACAATAAATAGTTACAATATATAATCTAAATCTAATCTATAATAATAATACAAAAAAATAATACAAAAAAATAACCTACATTCTCTGTATTTCAGACACCCTTAGTTCTATGCTGGCAGATTTTGAGGTGCTGCCCCTCGCCAGTCTCCAGGCTCACTCAGTCCGGAGGAGGGATGCACAGACACAGACACACGTGGAGAGACTGCTCAGCTTCACCGCCTTGCAGAGGTAGGCTAGTTGACACACACACACACACACACACACACACACACACACACACACACACACACACACACACACACACACACACACAGGAGAGTGCAGTGGGCAGTTGGGTGTTTGGTTTGAATCGTGTCCAACTTATGTTGTTTCTGATAGCTCCATGGGGAATTCTGGGTGCCATTTGACCCTTGTTTGATGATTCTCCAGCTCTTTACTCTGTAATCCAGTGGTGCCAAAACCATTTGACAGGGAGGGCCATGGGCTGAAATGTAACATGGGCCATGGGGCCAGATTTAATGCAACTTCACATTCATACTATAATAAATGTGGAGTACATAACAGTGTCTCAGGTCTAATGGCACTGTGTTTGTACCCTGTAATAGCCAAGTTAGTTTAAAAAATACCTTCTCAAATCATCATTCACTACATCAAAATAGACAAAAACAGAATATCTAATAATTCTCTGGAACCCTTTGAAGGGCCAGCGATAATGTTGTGGAGGGCCGAATTTGACCCACGGGCCCGTTTGGGCAACCCTGCTCTAATCTAATGCATGAATGGTAACCTGGTGTTCTCTGTGATTAGGCATTTCAAGTTGTACCTGAGGACAAACACGGAGCTGTTTACAGATGACTTCAGAGCAGTGTTTGTGGACGAGGATGGCGAAGAAGAGAGCTATGAAGTCAACAGACAGAACTTCTTCACTGGACATGTTGTTGGTAGGCTGAGGCATTCATTACATTGGGAAATGTTTCACATCAAATAACTGCTAGTGCTGACGACTTAGAGAGCATTTGCACACTATTAACCCACCCACTGTTGTTCTTCAGGGGAGGAACATTCTCGTGTGCAGGCACACATCGACAACAATGACTTCTCTGCGCACATCCTCACTGATGAGGCAGAGTACATGGTCGAGGTACTGTATGGGGGTGTCTGTCTTCATACCAGAGACTGAAATACAGATATTTATATATATATAAGTATTCATTCAGATTTCTCTAATTCCCAAAATGGCTTCTGAAATATTTTGAGAATGTGAATTGAAAATGACTATTTCAGTTTTGATATAGTACCACACTTACCATTACCATACAGTCCAATATGATCAGTTGGATTTATCTTAATGTGATTTTCCATACCTAAGCAGATATTGTGATATAGGCTATCATTATGACATTTTCCAAACCTAAGCAGATATTTTTATATAGCCTAAGCTATCATTATGAGATTTTCCATACCTAAGCAGATATTGTGATATAGGCTATCATTATGAGAAAAAAAAAGTATTTTGACAGATTGTAAGACTTTACTTTAGTAGCCTACCTTCGTAATTAATGAGGAACTATATGTTAATGATTAAGTAGCCTACCTTGGTAACTAATGAGGAACTATATGTTAATAATGATTAAGTAGCCTACCTTGGTAACTAATGAGGAACTAGGCTATATGTTAATAATGATTAAGTAGCCTACCTTGGTAACTAATGAGGAACTATATGTTAATAATGATTAAGTAGCCTACCTTGGTAACTAATGAGGAACTAGGCTATATGTTAATAATGATTAAGTAGCCTACCTTGGTAACTAATGAGGAACTATATTTTAATAATGATTAAGTAGCCTACCTTTGTAACTAATGAGGAACTATATGTTAATAATGATTAAGTAGCCTACCTTGGTAACTAATGAGGAACTATATGTTAATAATGATTAAGTAGCCTACCTTGGTAACTAATGAGGAACTATATGTTAATAATGATTAAGTAGCCTACCTTGGTAACTAATGAGGAACTAGGCTATATGTTAATAATGATTAAGTAGCCTACCTTGGTAACTAATGAGGAACTATATTTTAATAATGATTAAGTAGCCTACCTTGGTAACCAATGAGGAACTAGGCTATATGTTAATAATGATTAAGTAGCCTACCTTGGTAACTAATGAGGAACTATATTTTAATAATGATTAAGTAGCCTACCTTGGTAACCAATGAGGAACTAGGCTATGTTAATAATGATTAAGTAGCCTACCTTGGTAACTAATGAGGAACTATATTTGAATAATGATTAAGTAGCCTACCTTGGTAACCAATGAGGAACTACATGTTAACCAAACGTAGGAACATATATTATTTAACTGATTATCTATTTTAAAATATCTATTTTCAATTGGGTAAACAGCTAATAATGGGCATTTGAGAGTCTAATGGACAGTTCTTTACTTTCAATGTGTCATTTGGAAGCCAAGTAGAAGCCATCCTGGGAGGATTTCCCAGCCCTGAGACATCATCAGGTCTGAGATGTCAGTAACTGATAGTTATCCAACAGTTTGTTGGATTGAGAGGTTTAAATGGCCAACGTCTCAACAGCGAGGCTGTCTTCAGCAGGGTGTGGGAGGAAGACAGGCTCAGCGAGGCTGTCTTCAGCAGGGTGTGGGAGGAAGACAGGCTCAGCGAGGCTGTCTTCAGCAGGGTGTGGGAGGAGGACAGGCTCAGCGAGGCTGTCTTCAGCAGGGTGTGGGAGGAGGACAGGCTCAGCGAGGCTGTCTTCAGCAGGGTGTGGGAGGAAGACAGGCTCAGCGAGGCTGTCTTCAGCAGGGTGTGGGAGGAGGACAGGCTCAGCGAGGCTGTCTTCAGCAGGGTGTGGGAGGAAGACAGGCTCAGCAAGGCTGTCTTCAGCAGGGTGTGGGAGGAGGACAGGCTCAGCGAGGCTGTCTTCAGCAGGGTGTGGGAGGAAGACAGGCTCAGCGAGGCTGTCTTCAGCAGGGTGTGGGAGGAGGACAGGCTCAGCGAGGCTGTCTTCAGCAGGGTGTGGGAGGAAGACAGGCTCAGCGAGGCTGTCTTCAGCAGGGTGTGGGAGGAAGACAGGCTCTCCATTGAAATGTTGGGTAAGACGTCTGTGGTAGTGAAACTGTTAACCTTTTGTAGTGTGGCAGTGAAAGGGTTAACCCTTTATAGTGTGGTAGTGAAAGGTTAACCTTTTGTAGTGTGGCAGTGAAAGGGTTAACCCTTTATAGTGTGGTAGTGAAAGGTTAACCTTTTGTAGTGTGGCAGTGAAAGGGGTTTAACCCTTTATAGTGTGGTAGTGAAAGGGGTGAACACAACACTAACTTACCATCTTTAGATAATAAAGTACTCAACCTGTATTGTCTTTAACTATGAATGAACACAATACTCTAACTTACTATCTTTAGATAATAAAGTTTGAAAACGTTGTTCCTCTGAAAACGACTTACATGGTTCTTCGTCTGAGGTACTAATTTATTCCTTAATTTGAATCAATGGATTGTTAACATTTAGTTCCTTGTGTGTTTCTAGGTACTTGATCATTTGTGTTGTCAGAATCTGAATCAGAATCAGAAAGGTCTTTATTGCCAAGTAGTTTTCACATACAAGGAATTTGCTTTGGTAGTTTTCGGTGCGATATTAACGACAGATAATAAAATATGAAGGTGGAGTAAAATTAAATTAAATATGAACTAAGTTAAGATAGAAGCACAATAGAATAGAATATAATTATGAAATAAAAAACAAAGAGGTTGAATAAAATAATAATAATAATAATAATAATAATAATAATAATAATAATAATAATAATAATAATAATAATAATAATAATAATAATAATAATAATAATAATAATAATGAAATATGGGATATAAACTAAATTAAATATAAGCACAATAGAATATAGTACAATTACAAGTAAAACAATTAAAATAATAAGAATCGGCCAGGGCTGTACAACTGTGCAAGGTGTGGTCAAGTATATACACTGATTAGAATAAAAATAGCAATACAGTTATTGTACCTCCTAAAATAAAGTGTTACCTGCAAATCCCCCCCCCGGCCCACACACCTATCGCCCAGCCCTAGACTGATGTGAGGGCACTTATACTGTATCTAATAGTATTATATGATATCATATCTCAGACTGATGTGAGGGCACCTATACTGTATCTAATAGTATTATATCATATCATATCTCAGACTGATGTGAGGGCACCTATACTGTATCTAATAGTATTATATCATATCTCAGACTGATGTGAGGGCACCTATACTGTATCTAATAGTATTATATCATATCATATCTCAGACTGATGTGAGGGCACCTATACTGTATCTAATAGTATTATATCATATCATATCTCAGACTGATGTGAGGGCACCTATACTGTATCTAATAGTATTATATCATATCTCAGACTGATGTGAGGGCACCTATACTGTATCTAATAGTATTATATCATATCATATCTCAGACTGATGTGAGGCCACCTATACTGTATCTAATAGTATTATATCATATCTCAGACTGATGTGAGGGCACCTATACTGTATCTAATAGTATTATAATATATTATGATGTCACCTCTCACCTCTCCCTCCTCTCAGCCCCTCTGGAGGTTCACTGAGACGCCGCCTGATGGCCGCCTGCTGGTGTACCGGTCGGAGGACATCAGGAACCTCAGCCGACTGGCCTCGCCCAAAGTGTGTGGCTACGTGAATGCAGGCTCCAACGACCTGCTGCCCGAGAGCATGAGGTCGGCCGTCCTGGCGCCGGCGGAGGAAGAGGGTCAGTCTGGGATAACTCAACTCTTGGTGCAGAGCGCCGGGCGGAGTGTGCACGACCACGGGGATATGTGAATCTAGTGACGTAGCGAACAGGAGCATTCAGAGCAGTGAGATTCTGTATCGTAGCTCTGCTGTGTCACACACAGATCTACTCGTTTTTGGCGTGAATGGCTGGTTTTTCCAGTCTTTCTGTGATATTTAGTGTAGTCACAGGAGTTCCGGCTCCGCTCTCTCCATAATTATACAATCCCAGTAAGACACTGATTTGCGGTCAGCCATTATGGTGTAATCAGAGTACACAACTCCTGAGCCTTACATATGCTGTGTTGTGTACGGTAATATATAATAGAACTCCTTGACGGTAACATGCTTATGCAATGAAGGGGATCCTTTTTACCCAGAAGTCAGGAGGTGCTATGTGCCTCTGCTTTCCTGTGTCTGATCTTTGGGCCTTAACAGCCTCTCTCAGGCCACATGGTTATGGCTTGTTTCATTAATCATCATCTCTGTTTTCATTGTGTTGATTCATTATTAACGGGAGGCTTATTATTAGACAGCCGTAATGGAGGGCTGATGACGATTGCATAACTACATGGTTGGAGCCAGGAGAAGGAATTGCATGTTAGCCAATAAACAAACAAACAAACAAACAAACAAAACAAAAAAGGAAATGGGCCATAATTTCAGTTGTTTACCAAAATAAATTTATATGCTAGGGCAGTGGTTCTAAAACTACGGGTTGCGACCCAAAGTGGGGTCGTGGGTAGGTGACAGCGCATTGGCAAGTAAAAAAGAAAAAAAAATCAATATTTTTTTTTATGTTCTGGCAACATATTTTGGCTAAATATGCCTTGTTTTATAAATGTGTATTGATAACATAGTGCTGTAATAAAATGTTCTAATAAATATGCATGATCAAATTCAACAACGTGCTTTTAATTTGATATTCCTTAATTCCACGTTGAAATTACGCGATACATTAAGTGTGGGGTCACCAAAAAAATGGGGTTGTGGTATAAAAAAGTTGAGAGAACCCCTGTGCTAAGGTGAGTACACATGTAAGGACCATAGATCAGATGCAAAAGGAACAGAGAGTGGGGATGTCATTGGAGTTATCAAGAGAGCAACACCATCACAGATTGTTGAGTTTGGCTCACAACACCTCAAGAAGACTCAACAGCACATTCCAGCCTGGAACCACTTCTGGCCTCCTTCCAGGGTGCATTATCAACTAGTTCATTACTGGTTACAGTGGAGCAGTGCAGTTCTTTCCTGTGGTGAGTGATTTTGTTTTCCACACAGCGCTCCTGGTCAGAGAGAAACGACAGGTCCACGACCACCGCAAAAACACCTGCCCCCTGCTCCTCGTAGCAGATCACCGCTTCTTCGAACACATGGGACGAGAGGAAGAGAGCACCACCCTAAACTACCTGGTGAGATCTGGTAGAGACGGGGGGAGGGGGGAGGGGGGAGGGGGGGGGGGCAGCAAAAGTAGTTTGGTGGAAGGTTCCTGGTTAGATTCCGGCTCATCCTGGCAGCACTTTGAAGTGTCCTTGAGGCAAGACACTTGCCCCTAACTGCTCCCGATGAGTAGGTTGGCACATCGCATGGTTGCTTCGGTGGGTGTGTGAATGAATGGGTGAATGTGAGGCATAAGTTGTAAAGCTCTTTGGATAAAAGCGCCATATAAATGCAGACCATTTACCATTTATGAGAGGAGGAGAGGAGGAGAGCAGCACTAGACTACCTGAGAGACCGAGGAGGAGAGTGGGAATTGTGCTTTATTTACCATGCTGCTTGTCACTATATTTAGAATGCACTAGTATATTTTCAGAAAATCCCTATGGGCCAATTTGGGCTTTCAAAAGCACAATCAGATGGGTAAGATTGTATTTTTATTCCCGATTGTTGGCAGATTGTAGAATTGAACGTTTTGGTGACCTTTTTACTGAAAGTGTGTTGCTTAATGCAAGAGCCAAGTGAACGACAACACAACATTAACATTGGAGTTTTATTTGAAAACACAAATCATTCCCAGTTTATTTCTCCTTTTAATTTACATGGTTGCATCCTTTATAATTGACACAGGGAGTGTTGTAACCCCCCCTACACTCATGATACCATTATTTGAAGATAGGCACATCTGGAAAAAAGTCTTAACTCTTAATCTGTTTTGTGTCTGCCTTTGTACTAATTGTGACCGATACAATTTATCTGTGACGGATATATCATGATTATCTATCTGTCACAAAAACAGCCTAAAAAGAAAACACAAATGCATCCCTAGAGAGAAGGCATAAGGTGATCGTGTGACAAGAGTCACAAGACTTTCATTACCATGTCTTCCTCTCTCGCTCTTTCTATCTATCCATCTTTGCAGATTGAGCTGATTGATCGCGTGGACGACATTTACAGGAACACGTCCTGGGATGACGAATTCAAAGGCTACGGTGTTCAGATCCAGCAGGTGATAGTGGTGATTAATCGTCGTCATTTAACACGCGGGACGTTATCGAACATGATAGAGGTTTCCCCCTCATCCGTCCCATTCAGATCATCATCGAGAAGAGCGCCACCCCTGTGCCGAGGGGGGGGTCCCACTTCAACATGAAAGGCAGCCCAGTGGAGGGGAAAGACGTGTGGGACGTTAAGAAGCTCTTGGAGGCGAGGCCACGCACTCACTGATATGAAGCAGGATGAGGAACTCTTTATTTACAATATCTACACATAATGTAGAGATGACTCCTCAAAGGCTTTAGACAAACCTATGTATGTAGGCTAAAATAGACTATGTTTTCATCAATCCAGATTCCATGGTATTTATAATGGGGGACCTGTTCAATTTGAGTTCCTTTCATAGTACATAATGTCATTGGCATTACTGTGATCAGATCTAGAGGAAAAAACGACTTATATATATAAAAAAAAAATAGAAGAATTTAAACCTTCCTGAAGATTAGTATTATATCATATCAATGATGCATCATAGCTCAAATAAAATAGTTATTGTAATTTTTATTTTTTGTCATTACAGCAATTTAGTGTGGACATAGCAGACAAAGCAAAGCAGGTATGCCTGGCTCATCTATTCACCTACCAGGACTTTGATGAGGGGACCCTGGGGTTGGCTTACGTGGCCCCCTCCAAGCACGGCATCCCTGGAGGCCTGTGCTCCGAGAGTAAGAGCCCTCTGATCCGCAGCCTGGCCCCTTTGAAACCACAGAGGGTTTTGCTGCTTCCAACCAGGGATGCACCGATACCAGACTAGTCTTGGGTTGATACCAGACTAAAACAGGGTTTCTGTACGGAAGAATCTCCCTAATGCTCTAATCCACAACCAAGAGCCGTGTTTAACATTTACGAAATCAAAGCAAAGTATCTTGATGTTCTGCGTTTTTGAGCATGGTGGAAAGATGTATTATATTTGAATATTCTTTTTGTCCAGTGATCCCAAACTAATGATATTAAGTCTAAATGGTTCAGTAAAAGATTGGTACTCTGTCTGTATTGACTGCTATTTAAACTTCAGGAGAATCTGTATCAAAAGTGGTATTGATGCATCGGTGTGTGTGTCTCTGTCTCTGTGTGTAATAGTTCATTTTATTGAGCATGCACAGTTAAAACTATAATGTCCTATTTTCTCCAGAGTGCCCTCCGTCTTCAAATGAACACAGACACATCTACCTCAACACTGGGCTAACCAGCACAATGAATTATGGGAAAACCATCCTGACCAAGGTTGATTCGTTTTTTCTTCTACTGAGTTTTAATGTTCAATTCTACCCAAAGACAGGCAGGCTATACAAGCACCCTATATCCTCTGTGTATTTCATGCTGCTTGTGTGTGTTTTCTGTCCACAGGAGGCAGATCTTGTGACGACCCACGAGCTCGGTCATAACTTTGGGGCAGAGCATGATCCCGATAACATCCCCTACTGCGCCCCCAGGGAGGACCAGGGGGGTAAATATGTTATGTACCCCATAGCTGTGAGTGGGGACCATGTCAACAACAAGGTACGACCAGGCTTTTCACCAAGAGCTCTTTTAAAGGTGCACTATGCAGTTTCAGAGCAGGGGGGTTTGTTTGCAGAGCCTTAAAAATAAATGTACTGTAATTATTAGAATTGTTCTGTCTTATGCTATCATAAATTAAAACAAAATAATTTCTAGGTACTGTGAACCAAACATAAGCCCAGAACCAAACATAAGATTCCAGCGTTTCAATTGGGCACATTTTGGCCATTTCGCTAAATAAGCTACTACTGACTTAATCATCAATTCATTTGGAAAGCACTTCCACTTATTCCAAACCTTGTTATTGGGATATCTGGTTTCTGGAAACAAGTATTTTCCACCAGGTTAGCTATGGATTTGCATTGAAATGAAAGATTTGTGTAGATTTTACTGGATTTCGACTCTACTTTTAAGACTGAGTAAAACTCACCATGGAGTATACATACAATTAAAAGCTACAGGAAGAATTGCTAATGAAATTGTGACAGTTTAGAGGGTGTAGTCAGATGCAACTTTTGAAATATTGAGTATTGAAACATTCTGGGGAACAATTTCTTTCCCTAAATGGACACATCACCTTGGAACTAAACCCTTCACATGCTCGTCCCTCCAGCTGTTCTCCAACTGCAGTAAGATTTCCATAGTGAAGCGGCTGAGGAGCAAGGCAGCGACGTGCTTCAAGGAGAGGAACAGTAACGTGTGTGGGAACTCTCGCGTGGAGCAGGGGGAACAGTGTGACCCAGGCCTGCTGCACATCAACAGTGACCGCTGCTGCACCTCCGACTGCAAACTCAGACCCACGGCGCAGTGCAGGTGAACCCCCGTCCTCGCAACACAGGCTAGAATCAGACTAGGATCAGACAGAAGGAGAATCAGACTAGGATCAGACAGAAGGAGAATCAGACTAGAATCAGGCTAGGATCAGACGGGAGAATCAGACTAGGATCAGATTAGAATCAGGCTAGGATCAAACTAGGATCAGACAGGAGGAGAATCAGGCTAGAAAAGGAACCTTTGCTAGCCCCCACCCTTTCTCCACTTGAATACATTTTTGGTGGGGCATCTTTGAACATTTTAACGATGCCCCACCAAAAATGTATTCAAGTGGAGAAAGGGTGGGGGCTAGCAAAGGTTCCTTTTCTAGCCCCCACCCTTTCTCCACTTGAATACATTTTTGGTGGGGCATCTTTGAACATTTTAACGATGCTATAGATAACATTCACTAGATGATGCACTAGAGGACCAGCATATCATTAATCCAATCTGATGCATTCCATGTGGGTAAATGGGAAGTAGGGAGGGAATACATGCACACAATCTGCTATCTGCTAACATATGTCGTCAATGTGCTCTTAATTTTACTCATATTTTGCATGATGTGTTTTTAACCTGTTCTTAATTAACTGTTGCATGCTATATATATTATTCTTTCTTTTTTAGCGGCTTTTTAACACCAGGCCCATGGACACCAGTTGAAAATTAGCTTTGGCTAACACTGTCACACATTCAAGTTTCAAGTTTCTTTAATAGTTGTCATACAGAAGTACAGAATACTTTCATACAAAATGCTTCTTACTGTTACGCTCCAGAGACTGTGCTAGACAAGATAGTATCAAATAACATAGTATAGCATGTAATTTAGAAGTAGAAAATGAGGTCACAGTGTTCAGTATAGACATATGTACAATGTTCGATGCAGAATAGACGTAACTGAGTTACCATATAATATACAATACTATGCAGTGTACTAATGTACAGTACTATATAGTGCAAAGCAGAAATGGGATGAGGTACAATTTAGGTACAATTTACAGTAAGGTGTACGAGTTGTAGTGCAATCCTTCATCAATAAATATAAAGTGTGGGGAGTGGGTGCTACAGTGTGTTTGTTTAAAGTGGGTGTGTGCTATAAAGTGTGTGGAGTGGGTGCTACAGTGTGTTTGTTTAAAGTGAGTGTGTGCGTGTGGATGTGTGTGCTATGTGCGTTTGGTGGTTGTTGTTGTGTAGTGTTCATTGTTCGTTTAGCAGCCTGATGGCCTGGGGATAGAAGCTTCTTCTTAGTCTTTCTGTGCTCGCCTTGAGACTCCGGTATCGCTTGCCTGACCGCAGCAGTTCAAAGAGGCAGTTGTTCGGGTGACTGGAGTCTTTAATGTTCATTAATGTGTGTTGTCCCTGTTCAAATAAAGTCTAAACTAAACTTTGCGGAAAAGCAATACTTTTATTCTGCACCTTTCTCAAAGCTGGATGTATTATTATCTTTTGATTATTACTCTATATAAAGATTTTATCTATAGCACCTTTAACAGGATGTCAGCCTCGAGCACACATGTGGTCCAAGATTTTGGTCAGAACCAATGGGTATGATTCCAGATGACAGAACGATGGCGTGTAGGTTGAAAATAACTGGAATGATCCTTTTTAAGCAGAAGACATCAATGCTCAGAATGGTATTGTTTGATTACAGCACATAGATTCTCACACTTTCTTCTCCGTTTTGAGTTTATTTTCTTCTGCCGGTGTGCTTCTAGCGACAGGAACAGCGCATGTTGTAAGAACTGTCTGTACGAGGCTGTGGACGAGGTGTGCCAGGAGCCCATTAATGCCACCTGCAAGGGGAAGTCCTACTGCACAGGTGAGCTTCAATGTCAAATACTATCCATTGATTCATTGCTACATCATACTAAACCAATCGCTCGCTTCAGTCATCACTGATAAATAAAATAATCAAATTGTAGAGCAACAGGAGGGATTGGAGCCAGAACCAGCTGTAACTGCATTTAGGGCTGAAATGAGAATATTGTATCAAAGTTCTTTATGAGAACGATTAGCTAATTACTCAACAAAAATGTATTCACACGGACATTAAAGAAGGGAATACGTACTGTCCTGTAGTTAATCAAAGACTTTAAGCCCCTCTGACTTCAAGTCCTTATAAAATGCTTACATGTTACAACTGTATATTTTGTTGTGTTTTCTCACAACAGGAAATAGCAGCGAGTGTCCACCCCCAGAGAACGCCAACGACACGACGGTGTGTTTGGACAATGGGAAGTGTCTGAGCGGAGTGTGCATCCCCTTCTGTGAGGCTGACCTGAAGCTGCAGTCCTGCGCTTGCAACGGTACTCAGCTCCTCCTCCTCCTCTTATTACAACATCTTGGTTTTAATGGGTGATGCTGTGTGATCGCAAACTGCAAACATCCCTTATACTCTGTTAATTTTTTTGCTCACTAGAAACAAACTCGTCCTGCAAGGTATGCTGTCGGACCACAGACGCTGTGTGCGCCCCGTACCAAGACAGCCTGGGAGAGTTCATATACCTCCGCAAGGGCAAACCCTGCACCGTGGGCTTCTGCGACGGAGCTGTGAGTGAAAATTACGGGTCTTTCCCCCCAGAACTACTAGGAACGTCTAAGTGTGTCTGACTCTTACCATCTAAACTGCACGGACTATAGCCCCTTTCGTGACTGTGATGCAAGCCTTGCTTGAATACGCAGTCACTGATTCTACGCTACTAGCCATGTTAATGTGCACCATCAAGCACTGGTTAAAAACGAGCGGTTGGTCCAAAATATATCAGATATAAATTTCAAAGGTACTCACCGTTGCATTAGGGTTTCACACACAAAAGCGGGGGGGTTTGAAAGCTCGGCGTTGCTAATAAACATTTTAATTTTTTTTTATAAACGAGTAAAAAAATCACTTCTTCCGCATTGTGACGCAGGAGCGCTGTGCTTTGTCACATGCCAGCAATCACAGCGCTCCTGCGTCACAATGCGGAAGAAGACATTTTAGCCAAGGCTAGCTCAGTGATTTTTTCACTCATTTATAAAAATGATTTAAAATGTTTATTAGCAACGCCAAGCTTTCAAACCCCCCCCGCTTTTGTGTGTGAAACCCTAATGCAACGGTGAGTACCTTTGAAATTTATATCTGATATATTTTGGACCAACCGCTCGTTTTTAACCAGTGCTTGATGGTGGACATTAACATGGCTAGTAGCGTAGAATCAGTGACTGCGTATTCAAGCAAGGCTTGCATCACAGTCACGAAAGGGGCTACACGGACTACAAAGCATAACATATGACGTATATTGTGCCGGTTAGGGTACCTTGTGTATACTGCACCTGTGTATACTGTTTACTTTACTTACTCATAGTATATATTCTCTATTGCCCATATTTATTGTAACATATGTTAGATTTCAGGGTAATTAGCCCATCATTGATGGTTCCTCCATCTCCTCTTCCGTGATGTATCAGCGTTTAGTTAGTTCACGGAGGCAATCGTTCGTGGAATTCTGTCCTCCCACGCACTGACTGGCTAAAACACTGTCTCTATTCCCTGTATGCATCCAAAATGAGTCTGACATACATTGAAAGTTCAGGTAAAAAAAAAGAAAAAAGAAGAAGGTTTATTTACATAAACAAAGGTTCTCGTACAGAATGAACAAATTGAAAGTCTTTAAAAGGTTAAGAAACTAAATTAAAAAGTTCTATCTCTCCTTGGTTGTTGCGGCCTAGCTCGCTAGCTCTCTCTCTCCTCGTGGTCTACCCTCCCCCAGCCTCCGTGGAGGCTGGCTCTGCTCGTCTTCTCTCAGTGTCTTGTATCGCTGTTCCAAAAACACAAACTGGTCTAATAAGCAATCTACCACTGTCTTTCTGTAATTTGCTATCTACCCGCCTCATCACCTAGGCAACGGCTGTCTCTCTCCTTGCGCTCTCTCTCTCTTGGTCTACATTGAGGAATGCCGACCCTTACCAGCTCCGCCTAGCTTTCCTGGGTTGCCTAGGCGACCCGTATCACTATCTATTGTTGTGACTTCGCTATCTCTCACAGGCCCAGGCCCTGAGCTTATACAGAAACTGGAGTGAAATGTCTGTCTAATACAGATTAGTGAAATGTCTGTCTAATACAGATTTTGTCTAAAAGACTAAACGCCACTTTGCCAGAATTAAAAGGTGTTTACCTACATACTTTCTGTTATAACCATATGAAAACATGTCATATCTTTCAGTATAACTGATGGGGCATACAGACAGAGGGTTAGGCATAACCCTATTATAATTGTATTGCCTGTATTTATGTCTTTCTACTATTACCATGTCCATACCTGTACCCCCCCCCCCCCCCCCCCCCATGCTGTGACGCCTGAATTTCCCCAAGGGGATCTTATCTTATTATTGTGTTTCCTTACTGATGCACAAGTTTGTTTTGTTTTTCAGGGCAAGTGTATGAAGCAAGTCCAGGATGTCATTGAACGTCTGTGGGATTTCATAGACAAGCTGGACATCAACACCTTTGGGAAGTTCCTGGCCGACAACATTGTGGGTTCCGTGGTGGTGTTCTCCCTGGTGTTCTGGATCCCCCTCAGCATTCTGGTCCATTGTGTGGTAGGTGTTGTTGGCGAGGCGGGTGTGCGTTTCAGATGTGCTGGAGTCACGATCACGGTCTTTCAGTACTGTACAACGCAATGGGCCGTGCTCAGTTATGTCCTGAATGGCCGGTCAATTTCCACATTAAGGTGAAGAAGCTGATTAACTCTCAGTAACTCGTGCTAAATGAAAGTGTGCAAAACTGTTTGTAGCTTTTGGGGATATGTGTGTGAGATTATGTGCAAAATGTGAAGTGCCCTTTTTAAGAACATTACATTTGAATAATAAAATGAGCTCACATTATGTCAGATGTATTATGTTATGTGTAGAAAGTAGGCCCCATTTCAAACACAACTTGTTCGGTTGCTCTGAATGACCATGACCAGTCATCATTGACCCCTTGAATCCAGTGCTGGAGTGGGACGCTCGGATGACTGCTTGTTGCATCTGCAGTAACAGAAATATCCAACGTTTTTTTTGTATTTAATTTTTTTAAACATAACATAAATTAGACACACAAGCATTAACAGTAAACATCCAATGAAATCACCATTTAAATAAATGTAGTATACGAGATATATACCTAATACTTGCTATCTAATACCCTACATACATATGCTCTCGCTCGCTCACCCCCCCCCCGGACCCCCACTTGGATAATCCATCCATTATCATTTGTTCCTAACCAGGCACTACAATTCATATGCTAGCTTTTATTCTCTCCACCACTTCTAACCAGATTGCAATTTTGGTTTCACTGACACCTAAAATTCTTGCTGTAGATATTTCTAGATAAATCACATTGAGATATGTAAGAACCCATACCTTCCGACACATTTTTTCCGGTTGAAACAATCGTGATGCTATCAGCTTTTTAGCCGCTGTGAGACCAGATACAACTAGTCTCTTTAGCTGTATAGGGGCTGCAAACTGAAAAACATCATTCAACAGCAATACAGAGGAGTGTACAGGTATGTTCAGAAATAAGAAATTTGATAATGGCTGGGACACTTCTTTCCAGAATATCTTAACTGGTGGGCAATCCCAATACATGTGCATAAATGTACCCTCATCCCCATCTGGAGTCTTGTTTAAGTCCCATTCTGTTCAATCTTATAGGAGTCAGGTATGTCCTATGAATATAATTAAGATTAATTTGTTGATGGTCTGGGTTACGTGACGCAATTCGAACGTTTGCCCAGACTTCTTGCCAATCAACATTTATTTCCAAGTCTGGTATATCCCTCCTCCAGACTAAGTCTAGGGGGAGGATTCCATATGAGGACGTTAGTAAGTGATGATAAAAATCAGATACGAAACCTCTTGATGTTTCTCTTTCATAGAAGAATTTGTGATATCTGTGGTGCTCAATTGGTATCCTTAATGGGACTCCATGAGCCTTCAAACAAACCAATAACTGTGCGTAAAAATAATATGTGGAACTGGTGAGATTAAATTTTTTATGTATGTCTTTATAGCTACAAAAACACTGTTTGTTGAAAACATCTCCTAATGTGTGTATGCCCTGCTTTTCCCATTTAGGGTATCTTATAGGTCGTTTTCCAATCAGGAGTGCATTGTTATTGAATAAGGGAGTATGACTATGCCATTTATGTTGGTTAGAATATTTTTTTTGTGTTTCACGCCATATCCGGATCACATGAGTAATAAGGGGGCCAAATTTCAATTCGCATAGCTTAATTGATAATATGGTGTATACTATGTCCTGCAGTCTGTGGTGCTACTATATTTTCTTCTAAGTTTCTCCAGGATATAGATGCTTGGGAATCAAACCAGGTTGTCAGTGGTCTTAAAGAGTACGCTTTAAAATAGTGGTAAAAATCTGGAAATGCCATACCTCCGAAGAAATATCCAAAGTTTATCATTCTTTCCTCTCTTTCTTTCTGTAGGATAAGAAACTGGACAGGCAGTATGAACAGACCACCAAATCTCAGTTCTTCCCTAGTGTAAGTATTGTCTGGTTATTTTGTATATATCTTAGATTATTGGTTTATGTTTGAGTTTAGTGCTCAGTACAACCCGTCTGATGGCCTGCTGCGACTCTTGTGTCTCCAGAATGCAGAGCTACTGAGCAGCCTCGAGTCCGCATCGGTCCGCATCTTCAAACCCCCCGCGTTCTCATCAGCCATGCGCTTCCAGGCCTCCGGTCCCCTACAGACCAGCACACCCCCGGCCCTCTTCCCCCCCCCCGCCCTGGCGCCCGGTCCGCCCCTCGCCCAATCCCTCGTCTCCGTCCCTCTGCCCCCGTCAGACAGTCCGCACATGGCCACCATCCAGGAGGATCCCAGCTTGGACTCCCACCTGGACGAGGAGGCGCTGGAGGAGGACTTCCACAGAGCCGCCGCGGGCTCCGCGTCCCGCTCCTTCGACGACCTGACGGAGCACTCGCTGGCCGGACGTGTCGACAAGGTCCCGGCCTTCAGGCTGAAGAGGCAGCACCGCATCAACAGCAAGGAGACCGAGTGCTGAGAGGGAGTCTGGCGGACGGAGAGACTGGAGGAGTAGGTGCAGCCTCCTGAGGCTCCCTCAGCGTGAACCAGAACAAGCTGGGCTTGTGTGATAATGTGTAGGTTGACAACGGCAGCTTTAGTTGAAGACCAGAATGTTCCTGCAGGCAGAAAACAAGCCATGCTTTACTATAATCAGGGTCCTCGTTTTTTTAATGTGTGTAGTTGACAATCACTAAAGTGTCTATGGAGTGCCTGACTATATTCTCGTGGTAATTGAGTACTAGGTTTATAAACGTTTATCGTTGCAGATAAACCGCCAGCACAGCGTCTCCTACATCAGCCTGATGTAAAGCTGGATATACTTGTTGTAACACCATTTGACCTCAACATGTAAACTTAAGTGTGTGTGGGGTTCTTAGATCTTATTATCTTACAAGGAAGGACCTTGAAAATGCCAAGAATGTTTGAGGATCTGGTCTATTTACATGGTTGGTGTCTAAAAATCTTTAATATTTGCAGCACCAGCACTATGTTTACCGTTGGATGTCGCCAAGCCATGCGTTTATTACATTTGTCCAGTGGGGACTGTTGGGAAATACTGAAATATAAGTTACATCCAGCAGTTACATCTTTGTGGAGGAAAGTTGGGTAATTTAATATGAATATGCTACTCCTGGCATTGAGAGTAGCTTAGAAATACAAATGGTTACACAAACCGTTGCAGTAGAAATAGGGTTTTAGGCCACCGTGAAAACAAGCCATCTGCTGCACGTTTCTCTGGAGTTGGAAGAACTTGAAACACCAGATGATGAACGATTTCTCAGTGTTCTATTTTGTTCTTCCCTAATGAATGCATTTGAATGTGCTCCGGCAGATGGTTCCCATCACGTTTAAGGTCCGACTCAACAGTGTTTACCATCAAGATGTTCTAAATATGACTAAGGCGGAATTTAAGACTGCAAAACCCACCATTACACAGGAAAAGCAGCACTAATTCCCACTAATATTTGGCATGAACCAACCATCACATTTGGCTTTCTATCATAGTTGGGATATGAGATTAGTGACCGTATCCAATTACATATGGTCATATACATATGGACCATTAGATACGGTCAATTGCAGCTGTTGGAATTTGGAAAATGGTACATTGTGTTTACATGCACAAACTCAAGACAGATAAAATGCAGTCAGTGGTGAAAAGGAGGGTAGTTGCACAGTTACTCGTTAGATTCTAGGACTACCGTTAACACTTGTCTTGTTACAGACACTTGTGTTTTTCAGTGATTTTTTTACACTTTTGTACTGCCAAGAAGGTTCCTTAACCGTGTCAGTACCTTTTGAGGCTAAAATAAATACAGTCAGTATTACAGCCATTACATTCATATTGTAAGTACTCAAACTTTCTTTAGTAACAGACTCAATTGCCATGTATGTATAACAGGCATTGTTTGTATTCATATGCTAAATGACATGGCAATACAAAACAATTCTATTTTAAACTCTTCTGGCACAAAGTCCATTTATGACCACTATCAGTAGTGCCTTATGTCCAGTATGTTTTGTACTTAAATTAACTACATTACATATTTTGCTCTTATTTGATATGTATTGTGATGTTTTCTATTGTTAGTATAATTACCTATACATTGTGTGATGTTACATCTATTATTTGCCATATCTATTAATCTTTTGCCATTTATTTTTGTCATACAAGCCCCTTGTCATTTTATGATGTATGCAATGCATCTACATGTGTTATACCTTGTATGATGCACACAATGCATTTGCATTTATTTCCCTATTGGAATTTATATTGTTAAATAATTTTCCATGAATTGCAGTGCATAGCATTTATGTTTATTTTCTATACCCATTTTAGATCATTTGTTAACCAGCCCAGTACTTACTAAGAGCAGTCTATTCTCAAGTGCATTCAGGCTCTATTGTATATCTCAAGTATATACAACTTTATGAATAGATTTTCCATTGAATTCCTTCCAGCTATGTGCTGGTCTAAAATAACTCCAGTATTTATAACTGTGGTTATTTTCGTTCCCCCCCATCATTTCCTCATCTTTGATCTGGTTGGCCGGGCTCTTTCCTCCCTTCACTTGTGTCACAGAGACGGGTTTAGGTTGTCTTTTTGGAAATGGCCGAGCGAAAGCCAGAGATCAGTCAGAAGTGCACTACGGAATCATTTTGTGTCTCACACTGTGTCTTATGTGTATCAAATAAAGGAATTTGCACCTTTTGAAATCGACACGTTTCTGTAGAAGGCTCATTTGAACACAGAAATAATCAGAATACCCCAACATCGACACCGAGTCATTGGTCAGTCAAAGACCTTTATTCAGTCATAAAGTGATTGGTCGTCTTTCAATTCAATTCATTTAATATTTTTATAAAAAAGTACAAAGGCTATTCCAAAATAAACTGATGGCGATTCCGTTGGAATCGTGTTTTACACACAGATTTCTTTGTGTACGGCAACAGCTAGACAAACAGGAATGAAAGGAAAGAAAAAAACATCTACATCTTCTATAAAAAACTATCTGCTCTGCTCCTTCTTGAGGATGAAGCCAGAGAGTGATCCGTCCCAGAGGAGTGAGACGCTCCTCCTCCTGCTCAGCTGACGGGGTCGAGGGCGTCGTACAGACGCTGAATAGCCAGCTCCACCATCTCTCTCAGGGTCTCGTCTTCAGCGCTGCCGTCCTCATACTTCACCGTCTGCAAACAAGGAGGGTTCCAGTTAGAAAACACATCATATGTATGCCATTTATTCTTTTCTGTAGGAGCTACAAGAGCCGCCCCTCCCTTAACACTTTGAGTGCCAGCCATGCAGAGAGCTAAAAGGCTCCATATGCCAGCGTCCACTTCAATGATTAGAACTCTCATATTTGCAAAACGCATAAACTATGTCTTAAATTATGGCTGTGTGTCTAATCTGGCCGTCGCTTATCAATGACTTGTTTGCAGTCAACAGTCGAAATGGATTGTTTTTTTTAATCGGTTCATTTCCATTTTATACCTTTTTGAAAAACGCAATTTTTTTTTAAGTTTCAGGAAAATATTAAGATTCTGTGATAATCGGCCTTTACTGGAATATTCTGGAATACACAAAAAACTGTCATTTTTCAGCCTATTTATGAATCGTTTTCAAATAAACGCTAGATTATCGATAGTATATGTGTACTTATGCACAGATGTATATAATGTATTTATTATTTAAATGCCTTTATTTCATATTCGATGCCGACGGTAGGCTATATATAGCACATTGTTATTAATCTTATTAAACTGTATGCTTCACCTAGCACCGGGATTTGTAACCGCACAAAAGCACCGCTGCGGGAGCATCTTCTCACTGAGAACACACAGCCTGCACTTAACTTTTTTCTTTTCTTTCCCCCTCACAATTTATTTAACGTGCCCTGGCTGGCTGGCTCGGCGAGGCTCTCTGTAGCCTATACCGGCTCTACCGGACCCGGTGTCTGCGAGTGATGGGGGCTAGTGGCGAGTGAGGTGGCGAGCTTCTCTCACGGTTTTCTGGACAGCTTCGGTCCCTCGCTGGTGCCTTGGCGGCTCATCATCATCCCCCGGTGCGCGTCTCGCCGGAGTCATGGAGTATTATTTATTAGCAGTTTAAAGACAGCGCAACTGTCTTTCCGGTATGTCAAGTATTTGAGCCGTGCCGTTTATTAAAGTCAACGTGTAAATACGGCAATTGGGGGGTAGAGGTGCGTGTTCACCAGCAGAGGGGTCGGCTGACAGGCAGCAGGCTTTGCCCCAAGCGGGATTCAAGCAGTCAACACGGAGCTGCGAGAGAGAGGTTCAGCACCTTGGACAGCGTGACAAATGCACCCATTTCATTGGCTGTCACTCTGTTACACTATACACGGCTGGCTCCGCAGGGGTAGAGGTGCATGTTTCTTCTGACTCAAGTGACACCGACACACTTAATTGGAGTGAGGCATTAAGACTGTGCAGGAGACGCTGGGTTCGAGCCCAGCTCTCGGCGTTGCTACCAGCTTGGCTGGTCGTTCATACTAACAATTGGCAGTGTTAGGGGTGGGAAAGCTGGTGGGTGGGGATCGGATGTTGTGGACAGCGACTCCTACAGGTCGGTTGGTGCACCTGCGCAGCAGAATCAGGAAGTGACGGGGGCAGCGTGAGCCTCCCACGTGCTACTCCTCGCCACTGAGAGGTCGCGCTGTGCAGGTGAAAAGATGCAACGGCTGCCTCCTCGTGTACCGGAGGGGACATGTGACGCAAGGCTTCGTCCACATTGCAGCTGACCAGTGGGAGGCATGGTCTAACAACATCCGAGACAGGGGAGGGGAAAATTGGACAATACGAAATTGGGATGGGAGAAAACCAGAAAATGGGGAGAAAAAGTAGAAAAAAGAAGAATAAGTATACACCTGTACAATCTACATTTCCCACGTTATTGTCCTGCAAATGAATGCAATTGGCAAAGCATATTCATGAATATTACGATGAAATAAATAAAATAAAAAGAACAATCCACTAAAACATCTAAATAATAGTATAACCGTTAGCTAAGAGAATCTATTTTAGTCAAGGACTGTACACAACTCTGTATGTTCAGTCACACAGTAACACTGTAGGGACTCACCCTGGTCTCTAATGTACATTCAGTCACACACCAACACTGTAGGGACTCACCCTGGTCTCTAATGTACATTCAGTCATACACCAACACTGTAGAGACTCACCCTGGTCTCTAATGTACATTCAGTCATACACCAACACTGTAGGGGACTCACCCTGGTCTCTAATGTACATTCAGTCACACAGTAACACTGTAGGGACTCACCCTGGTCTCTAATGTACATTCAGTCATACACCAACACTGTAGGGACTCACCCTGGTCTCTAATGTACATTCAGTCATACACCAACACTGTAGAGACTCACCCTGGTCTCTAATGTACATTCAGTCACACACCAACACTGTAGGGACTCACCCTGGTCTCTGGGTCGATATAAGCAGTATTTCCATCCACTGTAACCGTCAAGTCTTTGTCATCTTTGAAATTCACACAGTCCTCTCCGAACATGTCTCTGTGAAGAGAAGGAACACCAGACTTTAAAATCCAGGCCACATCATAGGTTTCAACAACATCTATGACCTCAGAAATATGGACACTTGGTCATTATGGACATGTGTGTTAGTATAGACACCTGCAAATATCTCATTATGTTAAAAGATGAACCATTAGATTATCCACTATGATGAACATCTATTAGATTATCCACCATGACGAACATCTATTAGATTATCCACCATGACGAACATCTATTAGATTATCCACCATGACGAACATCTATTAGATTAACCAACATGATGAACATCTATTAGATTATCCAACATGAGGAAGATCTATTAGATTAACCAACATGAGGAACATCTATTAGATTATCCAACATTATGAACATCTATTAGATTATCCAACATGATGAACATCTATTAGATTATCCAACATTATGAACATCTATTAGATTATCCAACATGAGGAACATGCATCATGAAAATCTGATGCGGACCGTATAGGGTTGATATGTTGATTTTCTTTTGTCAATGAATGAAGTATTGAGATATTCTCCAGATATTCTTGTTGAGTTTTCAGTCCTCAACACTCACTGTAGCATGATCTCCAGCCTCTCCAGGAAAGTCTCCATGTCCACGCCGTCGTCCTTCTTGGACTCCACAACTACAATGACAGAACAGTATCAGGACAACGGGACACAGGATCTATTTCTTTGGTTCTGTTCAGATTCCGTATTATTCCTTTATGTATACTGACGTCTCTGAGCCTTGGGGTTGGACTGGACCTGCAGAACCACGGTGGTGACCGCATCAGCATACATGTCGTTCAGAGGGTTGGCGAGCCACTGTGGAGGGACAGACAACCGTCAGGGCGTTTACCTCGCAGGGACCCGCCCGCACTCTTTTCTTGATCCTCCAATCACAACTATTGCTTCCCATGCAATGTTTGGCAAGAAAAGAGGGCAGGGCTACATTTTCTGCTATCGTGTTAGTGATGTTATCGTGCATCAGTCGTGGAATAGAGCTGGGCGATATATCTATCTATTGTTTATTGTATCTTTTTTCATAAAAGGTGAATCGTGATACACAATTTGGTGTCTAAATTAATAATAAAAAGCAAATGTTGACAACATGACAAACATCTATTAGATTATCCAACACGATGAACATCTATTAGATTATCCAACACGATGAACATCTATTAGATTATCCAACACGATGAACATCTATTAGATTATCCAACACGATGAACATCTATTAGATTATCCAACACGATGAACATCTATTAGATTAACCAACATGATGAACATCTATTAGATTATCCAACACGATGAACATCTATTAGATTAACCAACATGATGAACATCTATTAGATTATCCAACACGATGAACATCTATTAGATTATCCAACACGATGAACATCTATTAGATTATCCAACATGATGAACATCTATTAGATTCTCCAAGATGATGAACATCTATTAGATTATCCAACACGATGAACATCTATTAGATTATCCAACATGAAGAACATCTATTAGATTATCCAACATGATGAACATCTATTAGATTATCCAACATGAAGAACATCTATTAGATTATCCAACATGATGAACATCTATTAGATTAACCAACATGAAGAACATCTATTAGATTATCCAACACGATGAACATCTATTAGATTAACCAACATGAAGAACATCTATTCGGTTTTCCATCAAAGCAGATATGACATCTATCAATATTGAAATAAGTCTTGATATAGAAATGTTTTTATAAATAAAAAGGTACATTTAAATGGTAAATGGCTGCATTTATATAGAGCTTTACAATTTGTTTCTCACATTTTTACCCATTTATTCACACATTCACACACCGATGGCGGAGGCAACCATGCAAGGTACCAACCTGCTCATCGGGAGCAATTAGGAGTTAAGTGTCTTGCTCAAGGACACTTCGACACGCTGGCCGGGAATCGAACCGGGAACCTCCGGATTACCAGACGACTGCTTTACCTCCCGAGCCTCTGTGCTTTTATTTTGAGGTGCCAAACCGAAGTCCCATTTAATCTTCTTTGTGGTAGTTTGACACCCATGGACAACCAATTTGTCCATTCCTGTGTGGCATTGCCCGTCACCAAGGCTCATCGCGGAAAATTCATAATTCCAACAGTGACGGTTCTCTCACCTCCAGCACCACCATGCCTCCTTCATGCACCAGGGTGATGTGCTTAAAGATCTTCACAGTGATCTTCTCCGCTGCCTCCACCTGCTCCACGTCTCCTGTGACAACAGAGGACATAGGAAAGGATGAGCACAACAACATTCACTTTTGAGAGATGAGAAGAAGAGGGATTCAGAGAAGAGGGAGCTGCGAAGAGGAGGAGGAGGAGTAGGTTGAGGAAGAGGCAGGTGGATGGGAGACAAGAGAGTGTGGAGAAGCGGTGACCCACCGGCTAGACTCCGCAGCTGGCTGACCAGCACCGAGATGGGGCCGGAGAAGGGAATGGCCTGGGTCTGCTTCACCGTGCTCATGGCGAGGTCCGTGTAGTCTGGAAAGACACAGAGCGGGTTATCTATGAACGCAGACCGTGACACACCAGAGCTCCTGCAGGCTCTCCCTCTCTCCTGGGCGTGGAAGGCTGACATGGCGGCACAAACTGAGATTTCAGCACAAGTAGGCTCTGTGCCAACTGGGGTGTTTTAGGGTTGGGTTATATTAGGGATGCTATTGTTGAGCTTTCCATACTTTAACAGGTAGCACTTGCTGGCAACTCTGATCGCCAAAGCAAGACGCATATAGTCCAAAATAGTCTGCAAAAAACATCATCTCGCATTTGACATCCTGACCGGCTAAACTAAACGAACGCTAGAAACATCATTGTTAGGAACTGCAGCGCACGGCCACATCTTAACCCTTTCACTGCCACACTACAGAAGGTTAACCTTTCACTACCACTGTGGGTGTGAAAGGGTTAACCTTCTGGATTGTCGCAGTGAAAGGGTTAACACACACACACACACACAACAGGGTGTAGAGAGAGCAGCACTCACTGGACAGGTCTGAGGGGCTGAGGATGTGGTAGCTGAAATTCCGTTTCACCAGGATGCCAGACACTCTCTGACCCTGAGCACATTTCTCATCAGCCAGAGAACCCATCACCTGCAACACAGAAGACAGAACTTTAAAAGGAACACGCCAACATTTGGGGAAATTAACTTGCAGTCTTCTCCAGAGAGAGACAAGAAGATAGATACCAGTTTCCTCTCTGTGCGTTCAGTAGAAAGCTATCTGGCTGCACGTTAGCCTAGCTTAGCACAATGAATGGAAGCAGACATGGCCGGTTAGCCTTTGGGAGAGGTGTTAGTTGGACAATGCCTAGGCTACCCGGCACTGTCCGCTTTCTATTGAATATACAATGGATTATACAACCCCCATTGTATATTCCTGTTTATAATGAAGTCCTGGATGAAGCCAATGTGTTGCAGGAAACCAAAATAACTTTCGAACTAGGTTAGGAAGCTACTTCTGTGTAACCAAATATGGCCTTTACTCCCTTGCTTTATCCAACCCTGCCTCATAACAAGCATTTGAATGGATAGAAAATCCAAACTGGGAGAAATATTTCCATGTGTCTGTAAAAATGCAATACGTGTGCTGTTAAATGCTTCCCACCAACACCAACTATATATAGTGAAAATATTTAGTTCCGCCTGGCTAATTTGTCATTGCAATCTAGTGCGGTTAAATATCGATTCGGGAGGCAGCGATATCAACAAAGAATAGCGATACTTAAGTGAATAGATTTTTTGCCCCACCCTTAGGCCATGTCCAGACTAAACCGATTTCGGTCGTATCGGTCAAAGTATTTGAATTGATCGTATGTACCTTTCATCCACACGGAACTGCGTTCTGGCAGCCTTAAGACGCTACTTTCTGAGACCGGCTTCCAGAGTGCGCAATTCTGAAGACGCTCCCCTTTTGTCACCAACTTCACAAGCGATACGCGTCTTCTCCTGAACCGATGACACGATAGCCCACCTCTCCCTTAACCCGCATGTGCAAACTCAGCCAAACATCACCAACCACCGTCGACAACAGATTGACATCTTCCTTACAGTGTTACAGAAGCTATTGAGCTTGATCTGGCTTTTACAGCTAAATGTACTTTTTCTGAAAACCCAAGTAGTAGCCAAGCACATACTGTTCCATAGCATACCCCTTCAGTTGATCATGACAAATCCTCTTACCTTGACGATTAAAAAGCCTCCATAATTTAGTAAATAGTATCCCCATGGCATGGTGTCGAGCTGTAGCCAGCAAGGTATGCTATGCTATCAACATTAGCTAAATAGCTAACCAACTAAATACAAGAGATAGTGGTATCCTGAGGTAACGTTAAATACAGACAACTTTTGCTACAATTACAGTGGTATCCTGAGGTAACGTTAAATACAGACAACGTTTGCTAGTCGAAAGGACTGGACAGTGGACACGGACAAGTTAAACATCAATCAATTAATTTAATAGAACAGTTAGTTTGATCTGCCTCCGACCGCACCACGGGGCTATTATATTATATACAGCTTTGAGCGTTCTCTCTCGCCTGCCGATTAAAATCAGCAGCTCGTCCTCCTCCTCCTCGTGTAGCTGCTTGCGCTTGTGTGTCTCTGAAAACTAGCGTCGGCTCAAAAGCACAGAACCGGACACACAAGTTATCGAAAACAACAACGACAACACTTCCGGTCGGGGTTTTCAAAATAAAAGAGCGACGTCTAAAAACAGGAAAGACATTTATTTTGTAAATTTGTGGCACACACTAATAATCTTGAGACGTTTTCGTTTTTACGGAAACATTTTTTTAAATGAAAACGAAAAAGATCAAAATCGTTTTTAGTCTGGACAAGGCCTTAGTATGCATTGTTTACATTGTTACATTGTTTCAATGCGACATTCCCTGATTAGATAAATGGAGGAAAGAAAATAAACAAACACATCTGTCTAACAAATGATACACATTCCCAAAAGAGACAAATCTACAACCCCAGTAGAGGACCTGTGGCGGTCTCACCTTGGCCAGTTTCTCTCCTCTGAAGTTCAGGTTTACGGCCTCTGTGTTGCGGGGGTTGTGGACCTCGATGTGGACCTCGTCGTTGTCTTCGTATTCCCTGATCAGAGCAGCCTTCAGACGGGCCATCTCGTTCTGCTCCCCATGGACCAGGATCTGAACAAGACCAGGATACACTGGGTCTATACACTGGGTATCTATTCTGAGATATGTACAGTATTATAAACTCACACCCTCGAACACCTTAAGAGCTACATTATTATAAGGCTCCCCCCTTTCATGCATCTATGATAAAACATAATACCGATAATCTAGCGTTGAAATTGTTGTGACAATTATGCAAATCCATTTTACACAATTATGTAAATCACAGTTTAGCCCATACGGTGAGAATAATTACGAGTCACAGCAATAATATAAAAACAGAGTCTTACCTTAAGGTGTATTTGAAGAAAGTTTATTAAAGATACCGACAATTCTTACGGTAACTGAGTCTCTCTGGGTCCCTGCTAATCAGGGATATCGCATCATCATTACCTCTGCCCAATGCAGCTACGTCCATCATCAGAGATAACTCAGCTCTAAGCTGAGTTTATCCGTTACTAGCTGACTACCTCCAGTGTTCCATAAAGTTCTGGAGGAGAGACTAAAAAGCACACGGTAACATCAGCTTATATAATAAATAAAAGATGAGGCTTTTCTTATCATACAAAATGATCTTTAACCAATCAATGACCCTTGTGTCATTTATCCTGTGGGTTATTGGACATCTGATTCATGATGTAAATGAGCGTTATCCAATGAGTTATAAACTCTCACCCTCAAACATCTTAAGAGCTACATTATTCTAAACTCACCCTCAAACATCTTAAGAGCTACATTATTATAAACTCACCCTCAAACATCTTAAGAGCTACATTATTATAAACTCACCCTCAAACATCTTAAGAGCTACAGTATTATAAACTCACCCTCAAACATCTTAAGAGCTACAGTATTATAAACTCACCCTCAAACATCTTAAGAGCTACATTATTATAAACTCACCCTCAAACATCTTAAGAGCTACAGTATTATAAACTCACCCTCAAACATCTTAAGAGCTACAGTATTATAAACTCACCCTCAAACATCTTAAGAGCTACAGTATTATAAACTCACCCTCAAACATCTTAAGAGCTACATTATTATAAACTCACCCTCAAACATCTTAAGAGCTACATTATTATAAACTCACCCTCAAACATCTTAAGAGCTACAGTATTATAAACTCACCCTCAAACATCTTAAGAGCTACAGTATTATAAACTCACCCTCAAACATCTTAAGAGCTACATTATTATAGTCACCCTCAAACATCTTAAGAGCTACATTATTATAAACTCACCCTCAAACATCTTAAGAGCTACAGTCAGGGGAGGAAACTAACTTTTTGGCTTACCAGCCAACTGGCGAGTATCTGATTTTTTTTACCAGCCAAACAGATTTTTTACCAGACAAAAAAAATCGCTAATTGTGATAATTACTTCTTTGTATGTCAAGCCGCGTCAATGTTGTGTATGCATCTGGGTAGGTACACTGTGCCTTTAAGACAGCACGGTGGTCTTACGACAGTGCTGTGAAGTACCGTCAAGTGTTGTGGTAACGTCAGTTGAGTTGGTGTGCTGTTGTGCACAGTGCACTGGTTGAGCTAGCCCCTTTCGTGACTGCGATGTGCAAGCCAGGGGCTTTTGAGCATGAAATAAAATGTCTAACCTTACGTCGTAGTCCGGTGCTTTTTTGGAAACATTATAGTCATAACAGATACACCTAGCTGGCTGCTTTGAGCACACGGGGCTAACGTTAGCTAGCAAGCAGCTATAGCTAAAACGCTAACTAGAAGCTAACCACTGTATACAGTTCCAGTAGACTAACATTACACCTCTGTGATTTAAATGTGTCCTTAGTAACTTATACTCGAGGGTTGTACTAGGGTTGGATGCAGTTCCCCGTTGGTCAGTCTGTCTGTTTTCCATCTTCTGCTGTGTTTAACGTTATCTGTTTGCGAGTGCTCCTGATGGCTAGCCTAGTACCGCGGGACCTTTATTATTATATGTCCGCGGGTTGGCCAGTACTGCGCAAACGTTTATTAAACATTATATGTCCGCGGGTGGGCTTGTGCAGTGCTCTCGTGGCACTGTCAACTAAAGCGAACACTCAGAAGACGCGCACCGTTTGCCAGTGCAGTGATTGCAGAATGTTTTTTATTTTTTTGTATACTCGCCAGCAGGGGAGGAAACTAACTTTTTGGCTTACCAGCCAACTGGCGGGTATCTGATTTTTTTTACCAGCCAAACGTAAAAAATACTAGCATTTGGCCAGTAAAGTGGCCTAATTTCCTCCCCTGGCTACAGTATTATAAAGTCACCCTCAAACATCTTAAGAGCTACAGTATTATAAACTCACCCTCAAACATCTTAAGAGCTACATTATTATAAAGTCACCCTCAAACATCTTAAGAGCTACAGTATTATAAACTCACCCTCAAACATCTTAAGAGCTACAGTATTATAAACTCACCCTCAAACATCTTAAGAGCTACATTATTATAGTCACCCTCAAACATCTTAAGAGCTACATTATTATAAACTCACCCTCAAACATCTTAAGAGCTACAGTATTATAAAGTCACCCTCAAACATCTTAAGAGCTACAGTATTATAAACTCACCCTCAAACATCTTAAGAGCTACAGTATTATAAACTCACCCTCAAACATCTTAAGAGCTACATTATTATAAAGTCACCCTCAAACATCTTAAGAGCTACAGCATTATAAACTCACCCTCAAACATCTTAAGAGCTACAGTATTATAAACTCACCCTCAAACATCTTAAGAGCTACATTATTATAAACTCACGCCCTCTCAAACATCTTAAAAGGGTAAATGAGTTGCTCTTGGGTTACAACACGGTTATGGAAGCTAAAGCCAGTTCAATGACCAATATTAGTTTTGTCTTTAATGTCTCAATAAAGATATTATCTTTCTGTTGGGAGTTAAACTCTTTTGACTTTGGTTTGAAACCAGGCTACTTACCACATGAGGAGGCTTGAGAGCTCTGATGAACTCGCTGGTCTGCTGGTAGTCAGTGTGGGCAGAGAAGGAAATGTAGTCCACAGACATCTTCAGCTGAAGCTTCTGACCGGACATGGTGGTGATCTCCTCCGGCTCAGACATGATGTGCTGGAAAACAAAAGGAACTGTTCAGATATCATGCAGGTCAACATCGACAGGGCTACTTTTAACTGTACCATTTTGCGTCCCGGTGTGACTGAACCTATTGTAGGAGAAAATGTATAGTTTCCATACCAGAAGATCATAATTACTATTGATCTACAAATCAGTGATATTTAGGGTTGTGTAAGAACACTAACTTCCCGTCGAGCTCTGTAACATATTAACGTTGACAGACCTCTGTGGGAAGGTTTGTGTTCATCTTCATCAAACAATATTCAAGGTAGAATGTGTACAAAAGCAGGACATGATAACATAACCCAGAACATTAAAGCCAGGTCATCAGGACCGGGGGGGGGGGGACTCGTCAAAGAGCCCATGATCTTTGTCCGATGATGTAAGATCGTATGATTTGAGGGAGGACACGCCTGTTTAGACTTGTCATGTGATCAGCTGTTCTTGAATGTCTATAAATATTAATATATTATGAAAGACCGGGCTTCTCTTTCTTCTGCCGGCCAGTTCTGTTCTGTTCCGTCTTGAACTTCAGTGCTCTAAATTGAATAAAGTACTGTACGTATATGATTAAGACCAGCCTCGTCTACTTTCCTTAAGAAGCTCGGTTCTCCTTCACTATCCTTTCTTTTCATGTGATGAAATGTCACAATACCCCCTCTGCAGCCATTGTGTCCCTCCTAGTAGCCATTCTGTTTAATGAAATTATTTGTGAGACAAAACAGTGCAGGTGAAAGTGACCCATTGGTAAATTGGTCTACTTAGCAGGAGGGACATGAAATGGCTGCTGCAGAACGGTCACAAATGGGAGACATGGCAATTCAGCAAAAGCAATGGATAGCAAAACCAACTTTAAGTTAAAATGATGAAAACAGGCTGCATCATTGCCAAATATTATTTATACCAGAGAGAACATGACTATGTTTATTTATTTAAATTGAGCCCACCTTGGCCAGTGTCCCCTCCACACAGTACCCAGCGATGATGACTCCGTTCCTCTTGTCGGTGCACCAGCTCTCAAACAGCTCCCTGGACAGACCGCTCTGCATCATACCTGGAGACGCCATCACCACGCTGGGACCGATGTCATCAAAATGGTCCATGCTCTGGGGGTAGACACACAGACAGGTCGTCATATGACTTCTATATATAAAATAAAGTTGACCTTGATGCCTTTATACCATCACCACACAAAGGGGTAAAGGGCACAACATGTACCCTTAGATACAAACATCCGGAATGGAATTTACCTATCTCAAACCCTGCCCTCTTTTCTTGATCCTCCAATCGACAACCCTCTGACAAATAAAATGTGTCCTGTAAAAACATTTGTCCGAGGGAGGCAACAGTTGTGATTGGAGGATCAAGAAAAGAGGGCGGGGTCTGAGAGAGGTCAATTCCCATAAAAGGATATTTCCAGGCAACTGACGAGAAGGATGTCGTGGACAAAATATCCTCACCTTGAGGTTGCTGATGTGCTTGAAGACAAAGGGGTTGTTGATGTTGATGGCCTTGCGGATCTTGTCGTTCATGGCGTTGACGTAGGTCTGGTAGACGGCCATGCACTTCTTGGCCAGAGACGAGGCGTAGTAGATGGGGATGTCGTGCAGCTCCGGGTGGTTCTGCCAGTACTCGTCTGAAGAACACACACAGGCGTTAGCGACTTCTAGCCGCCTAGACCCATGATGTCAGTGGGTGGGAGTATTTGCCTCGACAGACACACTCTTCAGCCAATCAACGTAACAGAAGTCATTCAGTCGGAAGGATGACGGAAACATATTTACCGCCGAGAATGTCCGCTAGTGCTACTGGTGTTCTTGTTTAACTGTTATAGAGTCTATTTCTTCTATAACTGCACATATGGCTGTGTTTATTCTACTAACGTTAATGTTACTGCTCGCTGTGTAACTATAGCTATATGTACCCCATTTATATCATATGAACTGAGATTTAAGTCATACATATTTTATTAATTTAGTTATTTATGTATTTTTTTCTTTTTCTCCATCTGTATATGAGAAGTTTTCCTTTTTATATTTTATTGTGCTCTGTAAAACACTATATAATTTCTTAATGTTTTGTTTAAAAAAACCTTTTGGTGTGAAAGACTGGCTTCCAGGCTAGGCGTGTGTGGTTGTAACCATAGAACTGTGAGTGGATAGAATACTGTATATTCTTGAATGGCCTGTATACTTTAAAATGGCTACCAAAAAATATTTGATCATGTTGTTATGATACAAGGTTTTGGTGCATGTATTTTGTATTGCCATGACAAAAGTCACAATTTGCATAAACATTCCAATGGCAGTTGTGTTGACCTCGAGTGTCATGGCACTGTCCCACACATGAACCAAAGACCAATTCCATGACTACTACATTATCAAATGACCATGATAACACTAGGAGAGGCCCTTGCGATCCATCCAAATTGTGTCTCTCTTACCCAGGATGAGCAGCAGCTCCTGGGCTCGGCCCAAGGCAAACACTGGTATGAGACAGCGGCCTTCTCGGTTGACAATGTCATGGACTGTATTGCAGAATCGGGCCTCTCTCTCCTCCCTCTTCTCGTGGATGTGTGTTCCGTACGTGGACTCCTGGAGACACGGAGAGAGAGAGCGCAGACATCCCATAATCATTACTTCTAATGTAGCCTACTGGAAGTCAAAGTGACAGAAGTCGTTGATGAATTCTCCCCCGTTTGTTGTACCAGGGGTTAAAGAGTAAATTGCAGGTGTGTTACTGTAAGCAGGACTCACTGTAATGAGAATATCAGGTTTGACACTGGGGATCTCTGCTGCCATGAGATGTCTGTCCTCCTGACGAGAGAAGTCTCCTGTGTACAGGATCTGTGGACATACAGAATATTAAGACAGGGGGAAACCACTAGCACAATGGGTGATGCATTTCATCCTCTCATTTGACTCACTTGATAGGGAAGGTTCTACTGAAAGCATCAGGTTGCCACCTAGTGGCCGGGATAGGTAGCTAAACATTTCTAAACAAATGTTTACTGAGCAATGACCAGTGTGGGTCTGGGTCAAGGAATCAACACAAGTCATCCTATCATTTGTTTAATGGCAACTGAGGAGTATTGTTGCTGTATTCTTCTGAATCAATTGTTTGAAGGATTTGATTATTTGCCAGCATTCTAAGATATTGACACCCGTTTGTGTATGCGTGTATTTTGTGAAGTAGTATGGACATTTAGTTTACCAAATGCTTATTTATTTTGTTTAGCAATTTGGTTAGGTCTAACCGAATGCTGACTGAACATTAGTCATTATTATCATCATTATTTACATTATTTCCATTTAGTATAATTTTAGATTATTTATGGCATTTATTCCTTTGATTGGAATTGTCCTTTGTTTTTCAGTTTATTGTTGTAGCACACATCTTCTTCAGTAAACACACCACATTTGCATATTCTTGGTATCTAGGTACATCTATGGACCTCAGGGAATGTATTCACAGTGTCAGAAATATTGTGTCTATTACTAGGCTTGGTTAAATTGTGATGAAACAAAGGAGAATATGAATTATGATTTTTCTTTGCATCTTTGACAGTTAATAACACCATGCTAATAATTACCAAACATAAAAAACGTTCAGTACCTTCTTGAGATCATGTGTACAAAAAAATCTAAGGAAATTAATAAAGGGAAGATAATTAAACAGAAGGTTCTGTAGATACAGTACTGAATTCTCCCATCCGGACCAATGCAATTTGAAATATTATTATAGAATATAGAATAAGAGGCTTATAAATTACCTTATTATAGCCAATTCGCACATTTATATATATACATATATTATCTTTCAAATGCCCCGAGTTCAATTTGGATTTAGTATCACCAGGCGTGCATAAGAACAGATAATGATATCTACTGTAATGTACTGTACTTTTTTATTTTCACCACAGTGCAACCATTTTGAAACTAATTTCAGATCTAATTGTTGCTACATGCTAACAAATAGGGAGGAGAAACTAACTGCGTTTCAATATTTGTCAAAAACGTTACCTTTTGTGGCTTATTATCCCGAATAATAACAGTTATTGATATTATTCATTCAGAACGCTGAACCCCCACAGAACCTGCCAGAAAGTGTAGTTTGAAAAAAAATCTGCAGCTATAGAGGCCCTCCACAAAATGGCCGCAAAAAAACTACAATTCCCATGGTTGAGATTTTCAAAATGGTCGCCGTCTCGCAGTAGACTTCAGTAAATCGAAAACTTAAAACTATCTAATGGCACTTTTAACCTATTGCTAAACTAACGTATTGATGATAATATACATTCTACATGCTTTTGTGTCATGTTAGTGATGTTAATACTTGAATACGTTTGATTTTAAAATCGCAAATGTTTTGCATCACTCTGAAAAATATGGATTTATGACCAGATGCCATTTTGGGACCGGATCTGGTCCCGTCGGGTGGAACAGGTTAAATACTGTGACTGAGGATGCAAGGAATAGAGATTAAGTAGACCCTCTCAACACAGAGCCAGTACAGCATCAAAAGGAACAAAGAGAAGAGGAGGAAGTGTACATCAACATAGGGCTGGGCGATATGGCCAAAAACGTTATCGCGATAAAATTATAAAATTATTTTCATATAACTCGATATCGATAATTATCGTCGATATAATTTCTATCAAGTTTAATTAACTTCTTATGCCCGGCGCCGATGGACGGGCTATTAATAGACTTGTTTTGCTGCTGCGAATGTCTCGAGTTGATGTCGTCATCAGTCCGCGCACTAACAGTTAGCCAGAGCAAGCGGTGTATTCCATGACAGTGTACTAACTATCACCCTAAAATACTCCGTTCCGCCCCAATACATTGCAACGACGTCCACCGCATACCCCACACTACTCTAACCGTGGCCTCAGAATTCACGCCACACACCCACTCGGCACGTAAACTATAAAATAGCGGCGTGCAAGCTAATTATCCTAGCCAGCCTTGTTTCTAATGTACTAACTATCACCCTAAAATACTCCGTTCTGCCCCAATACATTGCAACAACGTCCACCGCATACCCCACACTACTCTAACCGTGGCCTCAGAATTCACGCCGCACACCCACTCCGCACGTAAACTATAAAATAGCGGCGTGCAAGCTAATTATCCTAGCCAGCCTTGTTTACTACTAGAGTGTCCTACCTCTCTACCCAGAGGTGCACCGCAGGTCTCCTTCGCTGTCGGCCATCTCCTTCACTGATTGGTTGTTAGTGCGTGTGCTCATATCCAAGCTTGGAAAATCGATATATCGAAACTTTGCGACCACGTTTCATGTTTATTTCGAGGAAATAATTTATCGCGATAGTTAGTTATCGTTATCGTTTTATCGCCCAGCCCTACATCAACACCTGCCCCCTCGGAGCAGAATGACAGAGGCGCTAGTTCAGCTAAGACCTCTTCACCAGGAGCTGCCCCCTCTGAGCAGAATGACCAGTCCACCTCACTCTAAACATAGCTCTAGGGAAAGGTATAGGCCCCCAACTGAGGCAACTGCTACAGGCAGCAGCGGATCCTACACATACTGCAGTGGTAGCAATGCTAGCACTGTTGCTCTTCTGTTGGACTCGGTGAGACAAACAGCCTACACACCCTAATTGTGTATCAAAAGCAACAAAAGAAAACTGTTCCTCAAAGCAGATATACTTTCATATAGAGCATCGAGCACTCCGAGCATGATTTCAGTGTAATCACACTGACTTAAGAGATTGATGCTTTTACAAAGTAGCTCATATTTGCTGGTATAAAGTATTTAATCAACCGGTCCTCACCTTCACACCAGCGATTTCAATCATGAACATGGCGGCTCCCAGGACGTGGCCGGCGTGGTAGCACCAGAACTTAATACCGGCCACCTCCTTCACCTCGTGGAAGTTGATGGTCTCTATCTTATCCATGCTCTCCTCCAGGTCCGTCTCTGTGTAGAGCATTTCATCTGCTGAGATATTGCTGTTAAAATAAAGATATTGCTGTTAAAATAAACATATTACTGTTCAAATAAAAGCATGTGGGTGTAAAGTAGGATGAAGTCATAATGATCTGAACATGTCAGCGTTACTGTACATCAGCACATGCCATACAGAAATGTAACCCCTAGCAATGTCAGTGCCGCAGTCTACTCAGCCGTTACATTTCAACTGGCCTCGCGTCTCGCTCTGCTACCGAGATAACCTCTTATCTCCTCGCACCTAGCGTGCACATGAAACAAAAACAAATGCACCCACTTGCACGTGACCGCGCCACCCCCATGCGTCCCTATATGATGCCGGAAGTGGTCATGCCTCACCCTTCCTCATTTCGTTTCCAACACTGACGTAGCAGTGCAACTGGTTGTTATGAAACGTAGGGAGAAATTACACAATGTTGGGTATTTGCCAGAAGTTCACCAGCCCCCGGAACCTTCTCGGCACATCCTAACAGCACAGCGGTCCTGTCCTGGGTTTTCCTCGTCTCGTGACCGAGGGACGTCGCGCGACGGTTAGCAGTCGAGCTAAGTTGTGCACAGGTAAGGCCTGCGCTATCAGGCATCGATACTAGCATGGGTAATACTGCTCGTTGTCTCGTGAGACGACCGAGTGATGTATTGGCGCGGGGGGCGGGATATTTGGGAAAACAGTCGTCATGACTCTTTTGGGTGTTTTTCCAGATATCCTAGAGCGTGCAGCTAATGCTACAATGTTGGGACGCCGTTCCCCATGTACCCCGGCAGGGTTGTCGCCACTCTTCCTTCCTCTTAACCGTTTCATTGCTGAAGGTCAATCGGTGTCTAATGTGGGGGGTTTTGCTGAGGCTTATTTACCCTTTATACGGGTGGATGGGCTGACAACAGGGCGCAAGGCAGGTGTGCCGTGCTTAGAGGGCCAGGTAGCATCGGCCCTTTGCCCTGGCATGGTTGAACGGTATCCCACCCGGAAGCCGACGCCAGAGGGACGAGAGTGGGCTGGTGAAGCTTATATCGCCGCGGGACGGAATTTAGCAGCAACCAATAACATTGCTCATTTGGCTGCTTTTCTGTCCAAAATGGTGTCGGGTGGTGGGGCCTTAGGGCCAGCCGACGTCAAAAACATTGCGCGTGTTTTTGAGGTTATACAGCTTTTGACCCAGCCGCAAGCAGGGAGGGCTAGGATGCTGTCAACACTTGTTCACAGGCATCTTTGGTTGGAACAGTCTCCACTTGAGGAGGAGAGAAGACTTCCCCTCCTCAGGGCTCCCCTCTCCGCAGAGGGACTTTTTGGTCTGTCCGCAGGGGCACGGGCGGTATTTGACCTGGGCCCCACACCACACAGCCAGAGGCGAGAGCACGGCCTCGCCAGAGGCTGCAGCGAGGCCCCCGACCGGCGGCCATGTTTCCCCCGCCTGAGATACCCTGGGCACAAATAAAACAGGCGGCCGAGGGATCGGCTACATTAGATGAGCACGCCCTAAAAAACTGTTGCCGTCTAGCTGTGTCTAGCACGCTCTCCGGTTACTCCCCCTCGCTACGGGACACAGGGCTCTGATTTGTTCCCTTTGGCTGTGGGCCGCGTGCTTCCAGTGAAGCGCAAGCGGCCCCACGTTTCGCTTCTCATGGGGACAGGGGCTGACACCCAGTTGCTAGCTAGGCCTGGGTCTGACTGAGAATGCTGTGCTGTCAAGCGGCTCCCACACCACACGTTCTGCGTCTGTGTTTGGTGAGCCTGGTGTTGTATCAGTCGACGGAGCAGGGTTCCCTGTATCTAAAAAAGGTTGTCAGAGGGGGAACTCTAGGCCCAGGAGGTCGCAGCGTAAGTTCCCCCAGCCCCGCCCTCGCCAGGCCGGGTATCACGTTGGTGCCTCCCCCGACCGGAAGACCGGCGGTGGTCAGTCAGGCACGCGTGGTTTGGGTGGTAGTAATATCACTACAGGGCTACGGTGTGTAGGGACCCACCCTATCGGGCAGTGTGGGGACCACACACCTTGCATGTCCAGCTGCAGAGCAGGCTATCCTCAGCAGTCTATGCTGGGAAGATGCTCAGCGGGGGAGCTTATGTCACCAAGGGTGATGGCCGCTCCCCCCGTATCAGACCGGCCCTTTCTGTCAGGGTCCCCCCTTGGGTGCGATTGCCTCGTTGGTAGAGTCAGGGTGCGATATCCCGGCTCCGCGAGACACCCTGCTCGCGCTGTTGGCGAGTCCAGGGTTGGCAACACACAGCGGGTGGGACCGGGCCTCCTATCTACGGTTCCTGGCGGGCCAGCACCAGTTGGCGGCGGGTGTGCTTTGGGATTATCATCACGTATGGTTACAGGAGTGCCATATGTCGAGGTGGATGGAGAGAACGCTGAGGCTGGGGCTTGTGTTGCAGTTTGCACAACCCCACCCTCCGTTTTTGGGTTTGGTACAGACCCTTTTGTCAGGGTCTGCAGCGGTGACAGCTCTGGCCGACGAGATCCAATCTCTGTTGGCGAAGCAGGCCATCGTCGTGGTCCCAAGGGAGTTTACTCCCGGTATTTTCTGGTGCCCAAGAAATCGGGAGGTGTCAGACCTATACTGGACCTGTCCGCGTTCAATCGGCTGATTGTGGCGAGACGGTTCAGAATGTTGACCGTCAAACACCTGCTAAGCGCTGTCAGAGTGGGAGACTGGTTCACCTCTATAGACCTGAAGGATGTGTACTTTCACATCCCGATCTTCCCTCCTCACAGGAAATTCCTTCGCTTCCTTTTTCAGGGCATAGCGTATGAATACCAGAGGCTGCCGTTCGGCTACTCTCTGGCCCCTCGCACATTCACCAAGTGCGTGGAGACCGCGCTGGGACCTCTGCGTCGTCAGGGGATACGAATTCTATTCTACCTCGACGACATTCTGCTCCTCAGCCGGTCAGAGGAGATCGCCAGGTCTCATACCAGGCTGGTGGTGGAATTCCTCACCAGTCTAGGTTTTGCTGTAAACTGGGAGAAGAGTACTCCTCTTCCCAGTCAACAGGTGGAGTACTTGGGCTTGGTTCTGAGCTCAAGGCCCATGAGGGCAACCCTCTCAGAGCGGCGGCGAGAGGATATTCTCAGCGCGCTCAGGAGGTTCCGTCCTGGCAGGACGGTTACGGCACTGTCCGTGATGTGCCTGCTCGGTATGATGGCATCTGCTCTACCTGTGGTCCCTCTTGGCCTCCTCTTCATGAGGAGGATACAGAGGTGGTTTTTCAGTATGAAAATAGACCCAGTGAATGTCAAGTGGAAGCGACTGAAGGTTCCCGACCACTGGTGGAGGCCTGGTGCCCTCACCAGCGGGATCTCCATGGGCAGCAGGCTATCACACGTCATGGTCTTCACAGACGCCTCCCTCAGGGGATGGGGGGGGGGGGGGGGGGAGACGTGTCGGGCCGACACAGTAGGGGGCAGCTGGCAAGAACCATGCTGCCCGGTCTGCGCTACATATCAATGTGTTGGAATTGAAGGCGGTCCTTCTGGTCCTCAAGCGGCTCGGCCACCTGGTGGTGGGCGAGCATGTTTTGATCAGGACGGACAGCATGACGTCAGCGTCGTATATCAACAGACAGGGAGGAGTACGTTCCCCCCCAACTGCACCGGGCGGCGGTCGAGCTCTGGCTATGGGCGTCTCTCAATCTGCGCAGCCTGAGGGCTCTCCACATCCCTGGCAGGGAGAATGTGGGTGCAGATGCGATGTCGCGGGCGGTCCTCATCCCGACGAGTGGAGACTACGTCCCGACATAGTCAGACGGGTCTGGGACAGATTCAGGGAGGCCACGGTGGACCTGTTTGCGAGCAGACAGTCCCACCAGTGCCCCTTGTGGTTCTCGGTCAGTCGGAAGGACAACCCCCCTCTGGGGGTGGATGCCTTCTCGATGTATCCGTGGCCGCCCGGGATTATGTATGCGTTGCCCCCCATAAACCCGATAGCTCAGCTGTAGGAGCGGGTACGTCGGGAGCGCAGGACTTTGATCCTGATCGCGCCGGGACACGGCTGTGTGGTTCCCGGTCCTGATCCAGCTCTTGGTAGCCCCGCCGTGGGCTGTTCCATGGTCGCCGCGGGCCCTCTCTCAGGCACGCGGAACGCTGTGTCTGCCCCCTGTTCTGGGGCAGCCGTTGATGGTTTGGCTGCTGAGAGGGTGAGTCTGGAGGGGATGTGTCTTAACCCTACTGTGGTTAACACCATCCGGAACGTGCGCGCTCCGTCTACTACCGCTGTTTACGCAGGTAAGTGGCGTGCTTTTCGAGAGTGGTGTGAGGTTGGGGGCCTGGACTCTGTTCTTTCCTTCCTCCAGTCTATCCTGAATAGGCCGTCGGCCACGACAGTGAGGGTATGCGCCGCGGCTATATCCTCTTGTCACATGGGTTTTGAGGGCGGTACGATGTTCAGCCACCCTCTCGTGAAACGTTTCCTGCTTGGCGCTCGGCGTCTCAAGCCTGTGGAACGTTCTCTGTCTCCGAGTTGGGACCTCCAACTGGTCCTGGGCCGGTTGTCGGAGGCCCCGTTTGAGCCTCTTGAGCAGGCGCCATTGGATCGGCTGTCCTTTAAGACTGCGTTCCTTTTGGCCATCACCTACGCTAAGCGCGTGGGTGAACTGTGTGCTCTCTCGGTGCGGCCTGAGTGCCTGTCTATTCGGGCCGATAGCGGTGTGACTCCGAGGCCTAATCCAGTCTTCGTGCCGAAGAATATCCGGAGCTCTTTTCGCTCCAGGGATATTGTGGTTCAGGCGTTTCATCCGCCTCCTCACGCTAGTGGGTTGGAGGCGAGCCTTCACCTGTCGTGTCCTGTCCGTGCACTAAGGGTTTACCTTAGTCGGACGCAGGATCTCAGGGCTTCCGATCAACTTGTTTGTACGGTGGCCCTCGCGCGGGTAAGGCGCTATCCAAGCAGCGCCTGTCACATTGGTTGTGCGAGGGCATTGCCCTTTGCTACACGTTGGCTGGACAGGTCCCCCCCCCCCGGGAGTGTCAGGGCACACTCCACTCGTGGTGTGGCGGCCTCTGCTGCCCTGTTAGGGGGGGCCTCGGTCGAGGACATCTGTGCTGCGGCCTCCTGGTCCTCCCCGGGTCCTTTCGTTAGGTTTTACCTCATGGACATGACTGGGGGTTCTGTCTCCCAGGCGGTCCTGAGGTCCGGGACCTCTCCTGCATCCCGCCATCAGGTGGGCTAGCAGGGGTGTGCGGGTGTGGACCGCGGGGTGCTGTGTCACACGTGGTCCTGCCTGTGCTGTGCGTTCAGGGGTACCCGTTTCCCCCTTTTTCGCACTTTGGTGGAGTTGACTGCCTCCCCCGCTTCGTATCTCAGTAGCAGAGCGAGATGCGAGGCCAGTTGAAATGTAACATATGGTTATTCTATAACCCTAGTTACATGATACTGGCTGAGCGTCTCGGTCTTAGCGCCCTGAGGTCCCTTGGGGGTGTTTCCGCTTATGGAAATCGAATTGGGAAGGGTGAGGCGTGACCACTTCCGGAGTCATATAGGGACGCATGGGGGTGGCGCGGTCACGTGCAAGTGGGTGCATTTGTTTTGTGCACGCTAGGTGTGAGGAGATAAGAGGTTATCTCAGTAGCAGAGCGAGACGCTCAGCCAGTATCATGTAACTAGGGTTATAGAATAACCATACGTTACATGGGACCAAAACCCCTTCATGCATCGCTGTTGTAAATGTTCATTTAAATTCAAAAGGCAACTGAGGTTTCCCTAATTTACAGTCACGCCGAGTGTACATACAGAGTTAAGCAAAAAAGGCATACAAAAAAAATCACACAGCATATAAAATCATAACAATAAGACAAGTAAGGATAACAATCAATTAAAACATGTACAACTTGATTGACAAAGAGAGGAGAGTCTCAAGGACTGTTGGAGTTCATTTCATGAGCTAGGGGGCATCATAGCAAAATGCAGATTTACCCTGTTCCAAGCAAAGTCGAGGGACCTTAACTGGACCAGCCACTAGAACGGGTTCCATAACATAGGTACCAAAATTCCATTCCAATAATGTAGTATAAGTAGCAGAAATGAATATGAAGTCAACATCTACCTGACTTTAACGTAGTCAGACAGTAGCCAGCGATAAATGGCTTTGGTAGCGTGGGTCATGAAGGTCCTCCCTTTGAAACTGGTCTTCTGGAGAAACCAAGGCAAGGCACCACAATGATCTAAATGGAAACTGAAGAAATAGAGAGAAAGAGGTTGTACTAATGAATGTACTAATGAAGGTCAGTTATTAGACAATATGCCATTGTATTCTTGATCCTTGAATAAACAAATAAAACACACAAACTCCAAAAAGCTCCACTTTGATTGAAACGATGTTATCTGATGTTTATCACTTACTATTTCCAAAGTATAGATGACTACATCCTCTGTAATTTGACAGTAGTATAAGCAAAGGTCCATAAGACATACAGCAACTTCAATAATATTGAATAGTGAGTTTTACTTACACGTCAGCAATCACGTCTCCAAAGTGTAAATACAGTGGATATTTAATAACCTGTTCCACACGATGTGAAAATCCGCATAAAATATATACCTAGGTAAATGGAATATTGCTCCACTTCTACAAGGGCTATTTGCATATTCTTGGTATCTAGGTACATCTATGGACCTCAGGGAATGTATTCACAGTGTCAGAAATATTGTGTCTATTACTAGGCTTGCTTAAATTGTGATGAAACAAAGGAGAATATGAATTATGATTTGACAGTGAATAACACCATGATAATAATGACCAAACTTCAAAAACTGACCTCGTTCAGTACCCTCTTGAGATCATGTGTACAAAAAATCTAAGGAAATTAATAAAGGGAAGATGATAAAACCGAAGGTTCTGTAGATACAGTACTGAATTCTCCCATCCGGACCAATGCAATTTGAAATATTATTATAGAATATAGAATATGATGCTTATACATTACCTTATTATAGCCAATTCGCACATTTATATATATATATATATATACATATATTATCTTTCAAATGCCGGAGTTCAATTTGGATTTAGTATCACCAGGCGTGCATAAGAACAGATAATGATATCTACTGTAATCTAGTGTACTTTTTTATTTTCCCCACAGTGCAACCGTTTTGAAACCAATTTCAGATCCAATTGTTCCTACATGCTAACAATAGGGAGGAGAAACTAACTGCAACGTTACCTTTTGAGGCTTATTATCGTGAATCATAACAGTTATTGATATGATTCATTCAGAACACTGAACTTTGAACCCCCACAGTCTCTGACAGGAAGTGTAGTTCGCAAAAATTCCAACGCTGGTCGACAGCTATGCATGTCCTCTACAAAATGGCCGCAAAAACACTACAATTCCCATGGTTAAAAATGTCCATTTCCGGCTTGGATAGACGATCGAAAACTTAAAACGATCTAATGGCACTTTTAACCTATTGCTAAACTAACGTATTGATGATAATATACATTCTACATTCTTTTGACATGTTAGTGATGTTAATACTTGAAAACGTTTGATTTAAAAATCGCAAAAAATATGCAACACTCTGAAAAATATGGATTTAAAGGAAACTCAATACTGATGAGTTATAAGAACAAATCACTCACTGGCTGATGAGAAGCAAGTCAACCTCTGCGGGATCGATCAAGTCAATATAAGGAAGGGCATCCATCCCCTCCAAGCCTGGGTGGATTCCACAATCCAACTGCAGAACAGAACAGTCATGTTAGACCTTTCACTTTAAAGCGAATTAACGTTACACACTTACTTGACGAAACATGACAAGACATTACCATGATTTTGCGTCCCTTGAATTCCAGAATGATGCATGATCGTCCCACTTCTTGACCTGCACCTCTGCGTGCAAACAGAGAAACAATGAATGAATGAATGAATGACTACTTTATTTAACAGGTTGCAGAATTGTTAGGGGGGTGCAGACCAGAGAAAGACGTTTGTCTTGTTTACATTCCCCCATAGCCCCCTTCGTGACTGTGATGCACGCCACTCGGCCAAACCTTGTTGGCGTGCATGACGGTGCATCACAGTCACGAAAGGGGCTAGGTCCCCACAACGAGTGTCACTAAATAAAACGATTTATTCGCTCATCTGATCTGAAACTGATCTGGATGATGAAGTATGAGCACTGAGCAGGTAGTTTAGCACAAAACAAAGGTTTAGCTATACAACATGTGGTGTTAGTACCGTCACACTTCACTCAAATCATTACATATCTGGACTGGAGCGATTCGTTAGCTAATGTTAATTCAGTACAAAACAATGTTAATATAAAACTTACAACGGACGAATGAGGAGTTGGTCACTTTCCTCAGCAGGAACAGTTACATCGGATTTCCGTTTGGTAGCCATGCTTCAAATTATGAACAGACTAATATTATTATACACTTTATTATTTCATAACTTTGTCTAAGTTGTTGCAACTTCAGCGTGGCTAGAGCTAGCTATGTAGGTAGTCGCTAGGCAACTTCCGGTCCATGTCGAAATATATCCGTGTAGTAAACGTTCCCTGCGAACTTTCTGTCCGCAATAAGCGGGGTAGCTCAGATACACACATTCATTATTGTAAAATACTACTAGGTAAATGCAACTTTAGAAGCACAGCTTAAATTAAAGTTATATTGTATTCGTTTGAGGAATCCATTTGTGGTGGGCCTGTTTGATATGGTGGTTGACTACAAAATATTAGTTATACAACAATCAGAATGTTAAAAACCTTCATTCTGGTAGTAGAATATAATTACATTTCCTCCGTTTAATTGTCCACCCGTGAATATTACAATCTGAGATATTTATGGCTTATTTGCATGATATTACTGTGCAGTGATGTTGAATTAATGAATGAATGAATGAATGAAAACTTTATAACAGATTGCAGAATGGTACAATACAGTACGGCTCAATACACACAATTGTTAAGGGGGTGCAGACCTGAGAAAGACGTTTGTCTTGTTTCCATCAGGGTCCCCCATTTTCAATTCATATAGACATTTATGACATACACACAACATGACATTTATGGCATAGGGACATATAGGTATTTAGTACTGATACATTTGTGACTTAAACGGTATATTCAAATATACAGTACTGTTACCCCTAGATCCTGACAGAGTATACATATGATGGGGAGGGGACTGTACATTAGGAGGGGGTGGGTGGGTGGGAGAGAAATATACATACGGCGGGGAGGGAATAATACATGCGGTGGGGAGGACTCAGACTGTCTATTAGGAGGTGGTGGGGGTTTTGGGCATTTACGGTTGATTGATTGATTGATTGAAAAGTTTATTAACAGATTGCAGAATGGGTACAGTACAGTACAGCTCAATACATACAATTGTTAAGAGGATGCAGACCTGAGAAAGACTTTCGTCTTGTTTCCATCAGGGTCCCCCATTTTCAATTCATCATATGACACACATGACATACAGATAGACAGTACTGCTACATCTATACATTTATGACATACCAGATTTTCAAATACAGTACTGTTTGTGATACTAAAAAAAATCCAGAAGAAGAGTATATACATTTGGCATAGAAACTGTGCATTGGGGGAGGTTGGGTAGGTGGGGTGGGGCTGTACATTGGAGGTGGGGGGGGGGGGGGGGTTGGGTGGGGCTGTACATTGGAATACTGACAAAGCCATGCTTGGTCTTTATTGTACAACTGGGTTAGGACATTTGTAGGGGCCAGTTTTGAATTGCAGTCTCCCGTAGGTGTTCTTTGAGAGTGTTTTTGAAGGTGGGTAGTGATTTACATTCCTTTACAGCTTTGGGTAGGGCGTTCCACATTGTTGTGGCATAATTGCGAAACATGTTTAGTCCCTTGTTTGAGCCGAATCTGGGTTTTACATGATTTGTGGAGCTCCCTCTGGTGTTGTGATCGTGGTATTCACTGACCTTTGGGAAGTATTTTGACATGTACATGGGTACCTTGGTCGTGTAGTGTATCTTGTAGACCAGGCCCATTGCAAGTTGCTGTACTCTGTCGTCTACTCTAAGCCATCCTAGGTTGGCAAAGTGTGCAGGGGTGAGGTGGGTTCTAGGAGTCAGGTCAAGCAGTAGTCTGACTAGTTTGTTTTGAGATGTTTGTAATTTGGTTTTTAGTGCCTTTGAGGTGCTTTGGTACCATGAGGTGCAAGCATAGTCGTAGTACCCTTGAATGAGTGCTCCTGCCAGAGTCTTCAGGGTATTCTTGTTTACCAGGGAGGAGATCCGGTACAAGAATCGAGTTCGTTGATTGACTTTTTTTTATTACATTGGATGCCATTTTGTCACAGGAAAGATTAGCCTCTAGGATGGAACCCAGGTAGGTAATTTCATCTTTCCTTGTGACAATATTGTCACCCACTGTAACTGAGAAGCCGTCTGTTTTGCTGAGTTTGTTATTTGAACCGAAGAGAATGGACTCTGTTTTGCCCATGTGTAATGATAGTTTGTTGTCGGCGAGCCATATGCAGATTTTGCCTAGTTCCGAGCTGAGGGTTTTTTCAACCTGTAACTTGTTCTTGTCAGAGACCAGCAGGGCTGAGTCGTCCGCAAACAGGAACAAGTTGCAGTCACAAGCTGACGACATGTCATTTGCATAAATTAGGAACAGTAGTGGTCCTGGTATGCTTCCTTGAGGGACACCACAGTTCACTGTGAGGGGGGGGGGGGATAGGGTACCGTTTACCTCCACCATCTGTTCTCTCCCCTCCAGGTAGGATTGTATCCAGCTCACTGATGGAGGTGGTGGGGGTTTTGGGCATTTATGGTGGCCAGTTTCGAATTGCAGTCTCCCGTAGGTATTCTTTGAGAGTGCTTTTGAAAGTGGGTAGTGATTCACATTCCTTTACAGCTTTGGGTAGGGCGTTCCACATTGATGTGGCATAATTGCGAAACGTGTTTAGTCCCTTGTTTGAGCCGAATCTGGGTTTAACATGATTTGTGGAGCTCCCTCTGGTGTTGTGATCGTGGTATTCACTGACCTTTGGGAAGTATTTTGACATGTACATGGGTACCTTGGTCGTGTAGTGTATCTTGTAGACCAGGCCCATTGCAAGTTGCTGTACTCTGTTGTCTACTCTAAGCCATCCTAGGTTGTCAAAGTGGGCAGGGGTGATCAAAGTCCTTTTAGCTTGGCCCACCACTTCTAAATATTCGATATATTTTTAAAGTGACATATAAAAACGCCACTGTGCGTGCGTGCACGTGTATGTGTGTGTGGGGGGGCCTCCACAAGAATCTGGCCCAGGGGCCTCTGAAGTCTTAATCTGGCCTTGGCCACCTGACCGCAACAATTGTGTGTATTGAGCCGTACTGTATTGTACCCATTCTGCAATCTGTTAAATACAATTTTCATTCATTCATTCATACTTGCCGTCTTTGGCGTTGAGCCAACAAAGTCATCAATGGGTTTTGGGTCCCTAAACAATGGTATTGGTATAGGGGCACAGAGCCACCGTGAGAATGCGCCAGCACCACCATGTGGTTATGAAAATAAAATAATAATAATAATAATAATAATAATAGTAATATAAAGAATTTTTTAGCTTTTGCAGTGGAAGTTTGGGGCCAGCTTATACCTCATACACTGTACTTACATTTGCACTTTATTATGCTATAATATTGAAATTACATCTTTAAGTTGCAGGAAATAACAGCCTGCTACGAGAACTGTTTTATTGATTCACGGCACTATAATGAAATTACCAATTATTTTGTAAATGTCCTTAGAATGGTGAGTGAGTATTTTATTTGGTTCTCAGGGTTAGTGGGATCTAGATTTTACAGTTATTGCATGCAAATCCAATGGGATAAGAAAGTTTGACCAAGCGCTGGTGGCCATTTTGAAATGTAACGCCCCAATATCCAGTTTTGTTTCCAATATATCTATCAACACATCTGCCAAATTTGGTGCTTTTATCACAAAATGAACAATTGGTTTGATATGTTGAGCTATGCCGCACCACTATTAACAATTGTGTGTATTGAGCTGTACTGTATTGTACCCATTCTGCAATCTGTTAAATAAAGTTTTCATTAATTCATTAATTCAACAAGACGAAAGCATCCCCTTAACAATTGTGTGTATTGAGCCGTACTGTATTGTACCCATTCTGCAATCTGTTAATAAAGTTTTCAATCAATCAATCAATCAATCAATTAATCCTCCACTGATCATTGCAGTTTGCAGACAAGCAAGTTAGAGCAAAATGCAATCTTCCGTAGGCATGAGGGAAGATAAAAACAAACAAAATTGAACATTGAAGTACTGCTCTGGGCTTTCTTATCATTTATTGTGTCTACAAACTAATAACTTTAAGTAGACATACTTATTGCTGTTCTGCAAAGTAAATCAGAACTGTTCTGTAAAGTAATTCAAAATTGAAATTGTTATAATGTACCTTAGAACGGGTGAAAAGGCGGATGAGAAATACCTAGCTCTGACAGTAGTAAACATCTAAAACTGCCATAGAACTGTCAAGACACACCATTGAGTTGATCATACTCAAAGTATTAAGAGCGAAATACTGCTCTAGGCTTTCTTATTATTTATTGTGCCTAAAAACGAATAAAACGTAAGTAGACATACTTATTGCTGTTGTTCTGTAAAGTCAGCTAAATGACTAAATGTAATGTAAATGTATACATTTCGTCTTCATATTTGATTTTTTTTGTTTTGGGAAGGGCACTTGTGGCCCCCCTTCAGCCCTATCTGTGCACGCCACTGTTCTATAAGGTACTTTAGAGCGGGGAAAAGGTGGAGTATGAGAAAGACCTATGGCTCTGACAGCACCCATCTAAATGTCTATTTGATGTGTATCAGTGATAATGAAACCGTAAACAGAGGCCTATTAAGATGTTAGATCCTAATATGAAAAACGATGTGATTTAATGTTCTATGCCTTACCTTTGTCTATTTTATCCTTATTTTATGTCTGCATTTTATGCATTGCTCTTGATCTGCCAATGTTGTGCTCATTTTATGTCTGTCTTTTTATTTAATACATTTTTTTTACTGCTGTGAAGCACTTTGAGCTACAATTCTTGTATGAAAGGTGCTGTACAAATTACGTTTATTATTATTATTATCTTCGTCGTCATCAGCATCAACACTATTTAGAAGAAAGAGAAGATCTTCCTACGATACATAAATGATTTGTTCATTGAGGTTTGGTTCTTTACAGATGTCCATCAATTCACATGACATTGCCTTGAAAACACATCTTTTAATGACACTGTGCATCATGAGAACATAAGGGAGATGTACATTTAATTCCATGTCCAGTTCAATATCACAGCTCAAATATACACATACAGAGTTACCCTGCAACCCTGTCACCTGCATATTCAAATGCTAAAATATGATGTTCCATCACGTGTTCCTAAAAATCCAGTACAAGCAGTGTGTGTCAATAATGTAACATAAAATAAGCTCTGAGACAAGCATCTATACAGATCAGGGGTCTCCTGTCTCCATGTTAAAGTAACTGCTTAAAATTTGGCACATACTGTCGCATAAGGGAGGTCACCTTGTTATCATCCTTGGCCACAACTAAATGACTTTATGTCTCCACGTTGCTTTTATTCAAATATAGAAACAAACACTGATATACAATAGTCTACATCTCTTGATGGCAGCTTTGGTCCAACATGCTGAGGCATCAGTCAGTGATGAAATGTACAAATGTCACAGGAAAGACGCCTCTCCTGGTCGGTTCCGCTTCAATGTGTCCATACTGCAAAACACAAGAGAACACAGTCAGCGGTTGAATAGAAAATTAACAATGTATTTTCTCTAGTAAATCAGAGAGAGCGAGAGAGACATTTAAACTCCCCTTTTTTAAACACAGAAATCCATCACAATCCTTTTTTATAGATTTGAATGACAGAAATCTATTACTGTTATGGTTTGTAACCGACCCCAATCGCACAACACAAGACAGGTATGATGGTTTGCCAAGAAACAGATATTTATTGAGAGACAGGGAAAAAGGGCACTGTCCCTTTAAGGGAGAACACAAATACAGGAATATAACAAGAGGGGAAAAACTAGGTGCCTTTAAGAGGCGGGCAGGAAAAGGGAACACTAAGGGAAGGTTAATGAACGCTAGGGGAAAGTTAAAGGAACACTAGGGGAAGGTTAAAGGAACAGAGGAACTAGAGACTAGGAGAAGTCGGGACAAGGAGAGCTAGGGAACAGGAGAACTGGGGACTAGGAGAACTAGGGACAAGGAACTAGGTGGAACTAGAAGGGGAGAACTTGGGACCAGGAACTAGGTGGAACTAGAAAGGGGAGAACTAGGGACAGAGGGGACTGAGGCCCGCGGAGGCGGCTGGGGAACAGGGAGGAACTGGGGACAGAGACCCGCGGAGGCGGGCTGGGGACAGGGAGGAACTGGGGACTGGTGGGAAAACATCTGGGCCGCTCTGCAGAACAGAGGAGAGGGTTAATATTCAAAAGGGAACAAACAGAGCAGATGCAGAACAGTCCAAATAAACAGAGTAACAAAGTAATAATATCTTCGTGTGACAAACACACAGGGGGAGATGTAATGTCCAAAAATACTATCTAAGTGAGAACAAAAACAGAGTGGGAGATGAAATGTCCAAACTACTAACTAAGTGAGAACTAAAGGAGGCATTACGCTGGGTGAGTGACATCACAATCAAAACTCACCCAGGCGTATGCGTAATGGTACAGGAACAGCAGCGAGACGGGGGCAAGAGGCATTACGCTGGGTGAGTGACATCACAATCAAAACTCACCCAGGCGTATGCGTAATGGTACAGGAAACAGCAGCGGGAACGGGGGCAAGAGGCATTACGCTGGGTGAGTGACATCACAATCAAAACTCACCCAGGCGTATGCGTAATGGTACAGGAAACAGCAGCGGGAACGGGGGCAAGAGGCATTACGCTGGGTGAGTGACATCACAATCAAAACTCACCCAGGCGTATGCGTAATGGTACAGGAAACAGCAGCGGGAACGGGGGCAAGAGGCATTACGCTGGGTGAGTGACATCACAATCAAAACTCACCCAGGCGTATGCGTAATGGTACAGGGACAGCAGCGGGGCGAGGGCATCGCCACCGGGTGGCTGGCTGTCCGAGCCGAGGAACAGAGTGCTGGAACAGCGGCGGTGGCGAGGGTGTCGTCCACCGGGTAGCCGCTGTCGGAGCCGAGGAACAGAGTGCTGGAACAGTGGCGGTGGCGAGGGTGTCGTCCACCGGGTAGCCGACTGTCGGAGCCGAGGAACAGAGTGCTGGAACAGTGGCGGTGGCGAGGGTGTCGTCCACCGGGTAGCCGACTGTCGGAGCCGAGGAACAGAGTGCTGGAACAGTGGCGGTGGCGAGGGTGTCGTCCACCGGGTAGCCGCTGTCGGAGCCGAGGAACAGAGTGCTGGAACAGCGGCGGTGGCGAGGGTGTCGTCCACCGGGTAGCCGCTGTCGGAGCCGAGGAACAGAGTGGCGCGCCACACCTTGGTGTGCGCGTCGGAACCGAGAGACGCATCGGGGTGCGTCTGCGAGGAGGAGTGTGCCAAGCACGAGGATCCTTGGAAGATGCGCGTTGCGCGCTGGAGACTGGAGAGCGTGCCAAGCCCTTGAAGATGCGCGTTGCGCGCTGGTGACTGGAGAGCGTGCCAAGCCCTTGCAGATGCGCGTTGCGCGCTGGTGACTGGAGAGCGTGCCAAGCACGAGGATCCTTGGAAGATGCGCGTTGCGCGCTGGAGACTGGAGAGCGTGCCAAGCCCTTGAAGATGTGCGTTGCGCGCTGGTGACTGGAGAGCGTGCCAAGCCCTTGCAGATGCGCGTTGCGCGCTGGTGACTGGAGAGCGTGCCAAGCACGAGGATCCTTGGAAGATGCGCGTTGCGCGCTGGAGACTGGAGAGCGTGCCAAGCCCTTGAAGATGCGCGTTGCGCGCTGGTGACTGGAGAGCGTGCCAAGCCCTTGCAGATGCGCGTTGCGCGCTGGTGACTGGAGAGCGTGCCAAGCCCGAGGGTCCGGGAGATGCGCGTTGGTCTAGATGTGCGTCAGGACGAACAGCTGCGCTGGGGTCTGCAGTGGAGCGCTGGGGTGCCTCCCGTGGAAGTACAGGGAGCGCAGAACAGTCTCCTCCACAGGCTACGGCGACAGCAGACGAAGGCTGGAGCAAAACATCTCAAGGCTGGAGAAATCCATATACAGCATTGGTAGACCAGAGGATCTCCCGAAAGAGTCTAGATGTTAGAGAATATGACTCAGCATGAATACAACACGACCCCACGCCGAAACGAGGGGAAGAGCCCTGGTATTTAAAGCCCACAGGGGAACTAATTAGCCTGCCACCACAGGTGCGAGAGGTAATTGATAATAGTCCAGGTGTGGCCACTGAGAGTAAACGAGAGTAAAGAACGAGAGGGTGGGGGCTAGAGAGAGTGAGTGAGAAGGGAATTTCTAACAGTAGGCTTAAAGAAAACAGAGAAAGTTGGTGAGCAGCGGACAAAACCTCACAGTACCCCCCCCTCAACGGGAGCCACCTGGCGACCCAAAACAAATACAGACAGAGTGGCAGGGGGCAAAACAAGACAAAAACAAAAGGTACTGGCCAAGCCAGCAGGGGAAGCCACCACAAGAGTGGGGCTAGCAAAAGAAACAGGGTCGCCGAGGGGTAACTAGGGTAGCAGAGGGGCAACAGGAGGAACTGGCCTAGAGGAAACCGGGCCTAGAGGAACCGGGTCAGGAGGAACTGGGTCCAGAGAACTAGCCTAGAGAACTGGCCAAGAGAACTGGCCTAGAGAACCGGTCTAGAGAACTGGTTTAGAGAACTGGCCTAGAGAACTGGTCTAGAGAACTGGTCTAGAGGAACTGGTCTAGAGGAACTGAGGGGCAAGCAGGGTAGCTAAGGGGTAACCATGGTAGCACCGGGAAAGGGCTAGCAGAGGGAAAGGGTAGCTGCCAAGGCACTGATAGCTACAGGGCCTATGCTAGCTGTACTGCTACATCAACATAGAGGCTGCGCTAGCTGCCGAGCTAGGCTAGCAGGGGGAAAGGGTAGCTGCCAAGGTACTGATAGCTACAGGGCCTATGCCAGCTGTACTGCTACATTAACATAGAGGCTGCGCTAGCTGCCGGAGCTAGGCTGGCAGACAGGGCTGGACCAGCATGAGAGAACAAGCTAGCTGGAAGGACAGTCCTAGCTGTGTGAGATAAACTGACCTTGCTAGCTGAAGGGCAGTCCTAGCAGTGTGAGATAAACTGACCTTGCTAGCTGAAAAGGCAGTCCTAGCAGTGGGAGAAAAACTGACCTTGCTAGCTGAAAAGGCAGTCCTAGCAGTGAGAGATAAACTGACCTTGCTAGCTGAAAAGGCAGTCCTAGCAGTGGGAGATAAACTGACCTTGCTAGCTGAAAGGGCAGTCCTAGCAGTGGGATAAACTACACAAAAAAGTGGAGGCCATGCAGAGGGACCGGGTTAGCTGCTTGGGCCTGGCTAGCTACAGGGCCCATGCCAGCAGCAAGGGCTGCATAAACATAGAGGCTGTGCTAGCCGCCGAGGCAAAGCTAGCAGACAGGGCCATGCTGGTAGTAGAGGCCTAACAAGCTGCAGGGGGGTCAAACAGGGCTAAGAGGGGAGCTAAACAGGGGAGCTAACCGGGGAGACTAACAAGCTAAACAAGGGAGCTAAACAGGGCTAACAAGGAAGCTAAACTGGGCTAACAGGGAAGCTAGAGGGAACAAGAGAAAAAAAAGGCAAACTCAACATACACCGTCTGTGCTGGCTGGGGTCGTCGATTTGGTGGGGTCGTACTGTTATGGTTTGTAACCGACCCCAATCGCACAACACAAGACAGGTATGATGGTTTGCCAAGAAACAGATATTTATTGAGAGACAGGGAAAAAGGGCACTGTCCCTTTAAGGGAGAACACAAATACAGGAATATAACAAGAGGGGAAAAACTAGGTGCCTTTAAGAGGCGGGCAGGAAAAGGGAACACTAAGGGAAGGTTAATGAACGCTAGGGGAAAGTTAAAGGAACACTAGGGGAAGGTTAAAGGAACAGAGGAACTAGAGACTAGGAGAAGTCGGGACAAGGAGAGCTAGGGAACAGGAGAACTGGGGACTAGGAGAACTAGGGACAAGGAACTAGGTGGAACTAGAAGGGGAGAACTTGGGACCAGGAACTAGGTGGAACTAGAAAGGGGAGAACTAGGGACAGAGGGGACTGAGGCCCGCGGAGGCGGCTGGGGAACAGGGAGGAACTGGGGACAGAGACCCGCGGAGGCGGGCTGGGGACAGGGAGGAACTGGGGACTGGTGGGAAAACATCTGGGCCGCTCTGCAGAACAGAGGAGAGGGTTAATATTCAAAAGGGAACAAACAGAGCAGATGCAGAACAGTCCAAATAAACAGAGTAACAAAGTAATAATATCTTCGTGTGACAAACACACAGGGGGAGATGTAATGTCCAAAAATACTATCTAAGTGAGAACAAAAACAGAGTGGGAGATGAAATGTCCAAACTACTAACTAAGTGAGAACTAAAGGAGGCATTACGCTGGGTGAGTGACATCACAATCAAAACTCACCCAGGCGTATGCGTAATGGTACAGGAACAGCAGCGAGACGGGGGCAAGAGGCATTACGCTGGGTGAGTGACATCACAATCAAAACTCACCCAGGCGTATGCGTAATGGTACAGGAAACAGCAGCGGGAACGGGGGCAAGAGGCATTACGCTGGGTGAGTGACATCACAATCAAAACTCACCCAGGCGTATGCGTAATGGTACAGGAAACAGCAGCGGGAACGGGGGCAAGAGGCATTACGCTGGGTGAGTGACATCACAATCAAAACTCACCCAGGCGTATGCGTAATGGTACAGGAAACAGCAGCGGGAACGGGGGCAAGAGGCATTACGCTGGGTGAGTGACATCACAATCAAAACTCACCCAGGCGTATGCGTAATGGTACAGGGACAGCAGCGGGGCGAGGGCATCGCCACCGGGTGGCTGGCTGTCCGAGCCGAGGAACAGAGTGCTGGAACAGCGGCGGTGGCGTCGTCCACCGGGTAGCCGCTGTCGGAGCCGAGGAACAGAGTGCTGGAACAGTGGCGGTGGCGAGGGTGTCGTCCACCGGGTAGCCGACTGTCGGAGCCGAGGAACAGAGTGCTGGAACAGTGGCGGTGGCGAGGGTGTCGTCCACCGGGTAGCCGACTGTCGGAGCCGAGGAACAGAGTGCTGGAACAGTGGCGGTGGCGAGGGTGTCGTCCACCGGGTAGCCGCTGTCGGAGCCGAGGAACAGAGTGCTGGAACAGCGGCGGTGGCGAGGGTGTCGTCCACCGGGTAGCCGCTGTCGGAGCCGAGGAACAGAGTGGCGCGCCACACCTTGGTGTGCGCGTCGGAACCGAGAGACGCATCGGGGTGCGTCTGCGAGGAGGAGTGTGCCAAGCACGAGGATCCTTGGAAGATGCGCGTTGCGCGCTGGAGACTGGAGAGCGTGCCAAGCCCTTGAAGATGCGCGTTGCGCGCTGGTGACTGGAGAGCGTGCCAAGCCCTTGCAGATGCGCGTTGCGCGCTGGTGACTGGAGAGCGTGCCAAGCACGAGGATCCTTGGAAGATGCGCGTTGCGCGCTGGAGACTGGAGAGCGTGCCAAGCCCTTGAAGATGCGCGTTGCGCGCTGGTGACTGGAGAGCGTGCCAAGCCCTTGCAGATGCGCGTTGCGCGCTGGTGACTGGAGAGCGTGCCAAGCACGAGGATCCTTGGAAGATGCGCGTTGCGCGCTGGAGACTGGAGAGCGTGCCAAGCCCTTGAAGATGCGCGTTGCGCGCTGGTGACTGGAGAGCGTGCCAAGCCCTTGCAGATGCGCGTTGCGCGCTGGTGACTGGAGAGCGTGCCAAGCCCGAGGGTCCGGGAGATGCGCGTTGGTCTAGATGTGCGTCAGGACGAACAGCTGCGCTGGGGTCTGCAGTGGAGCGCTGGGGTGCCTCCCGTGGAAGTACAGGGAGCGCAGAACAGTCTCCTCCACAGGCTACGGCGACAGCAGACGAAGGCTGGAGCAAAACATCTCAAGGCTGGAGAAATCCATATACAGCATTGGTAGACCAGAGGATCTCCCGAAAGAGTCTAGATGTTAGAGAATATAGGGCGGCTAGGTGGTGTAGTGGGCAAGGCACTCGCCACCAGTGTGGAGACGCTAGGATTCGCGTGTTCGAATCCAGCTCTCCACATTGTTTTCAGTTTAGCTGGTCGTCCGCAGTAATACACATTGGCCGTATTACGGGGAGGGAAAACTGAAGGGTGGGGATCGAACGTTGTGAACAAGCGACTCCTACAAGTCGGTTGGTGCGCCTGCGCAGTAGAATCAGGAAGTGTCGGGGGCAGCGTGAGCCTCCCACGCGTTACTCCTCGACACTGAGAGATCGAGCTGCGCAGGTGAAAAGATGCGACTGCTGTTACCTCAAGTACCGGAGGGGACTTGTGCTATGTATGACTTAGTCCACATTGCAGCCGGCTTGTGGGAGGCAAGAAACAGCGTTCGTGACAGGGGAGGGTTGAATTGGATGATACGAAAATTGGGATGGGAGAAAATATAGAAAAATGGGAGAAAAAGTGGATCAAAAAAAAAAGATGTTAGAGAATATGACTCAGCATGAATACAACACGACCCCACGCCGAAACGAGGGGAAGAGCCCTGGTATTTAAAGCCCACAGGGGAACTAATTAGCCTGCCACCACAGGTGCGAGAGGTAATTGATAATAGTCCAGGTGTGGCCACTGAGAGTAAACGAGAGTAAAGAACGAGAGGGTGGGGGCTAGAGAGAGTGAGTGAGAAGGGAATTTCTAACAGTAGGCTTAAAGAAAACAGAGAAAGTTGGTGAGCAGCGGACAAAACCTCACAATTACAATCTTATTATTTTTTTTTCTTTTCATAGACTTTAATGACAGAAAATGAAATCTATAAAAAAAAAATCATAAGCCAAACGGTGAAGCACAATTACATAAAAATCCAAAATAAAATAAAATACGACTTTGACAGGTGGTCAAAACTCAGTACAGGCACGGGTATCAATAGTTAAGATGGATGTCCTACCTAGAATCAACTTCATCAGCTCAATGCTACCGTTACCCCCTCCAGATGGTTACTGGAAGATATTACACTCTTCCGCATACAAATGTATTTGGAATAACAAACCACCACGTATAAAAAGATCCACCGCACAGAGAAACAAAGCCGACGGAGGTATGGCATTTCCAGATTTTTTCCACTATTTTAAGGCGTACACTTTAAGACCACTGACAACCTGGTTTGATCCCGAAGCATCAGTATCCTGGAGAAATTTAGAAGTAAATATAGTAGCACCACATAGACTGCAGGACATACACCAACTTATCAATTAAGCAATGCAAACTGAAATTTGGCCCCATTATTACTCATGCGATCCGGATATGGCGTGAAACACAAAAAAAAATGTCTAACCCACATAAATGGCATAATCATACTCCCTTATTCAATAACAATGCACTCCTGATTGGAAAACGACCTATAAGATTCCCTAGATGGGAAAAGCAGGGCATACACACATTAGGAGATGTTTTCAACAAACAGGGTTTTTGTAGTTATGAGGAAATACACAAAAAAATTTAATCTCACCGGTTCCACATATTATTTTTACGCACAGTTATTGTTATGTTTGAAGGCTCACGGTGTCCCATTAAGGATACCAATTGTACACCACAGATACCACAAATTCTTCTATGAAAGAGAGACATCGAGAGGTTTTGTATCAGATTTTTATCATCAATTACTAACGTCCTCGTATGAAATCCTCCACCTAGACTCAGTCTGGAGGAGGGATATACCAGACCTGGAAATTGATTTTGATTGGCAAGAAGCCTGGGCAAATGTTCGACTTGCATCACGGAACCCGGACCATCAACAAATCAACCTTAACTATATTCATAGGACATACTTGACTCCTATAAGACTGAACAGAATGGGTCTTAAACAAGACTCCAAATGCTCCTTATGTACAAATGGGGACGAGAGTACATTTATGCACATGTACTGGGACTGCCCACCAGTCAAGATATTCTGGAAAAAAGTGACCCAGCAATTATCAAATCTCTTAACTCTGAATATACCTGTACACCCCTCTGTATTACTGTTGAATGATGTTTTTGAGTGTGCAGTACCTATACAGCTAAAGAGATTGGTTTTATCTGGTATCACAGCGGCTAAAAAGCTGATAGCATCACGATGGTTTCAACCGGAAAAAAATTGCCGGAAGGTCTGGATTCTCACTTATCTCGATGTGATTTATCTAGAAATATCTACAGCAAGAATTTTGGGTCTCAGTGAATCCAAAATTACAATGTGGTTATAAGTGGTGGAGAGAATAAAAGCTAGCATATAATTGTAGTGCCTGGTTAGGAGCGAATGATAATGGATGGATTATCCAAGGGGGGGGGCCCGGGGGGGGAGCGAGCGAGAGCATATGTGTGTAGGGTATTAGATAGCAGGTATTAGGTGTATATCTTGTATAAGACATTTATTTAAATGGTGATTTCATTGGATGTGCACTGTTAATTAATGCTTGTATATCTAATTTTATGTTGTCATGCTTGTTTATGTGTTTGTTTAAAAAATTATAAAAAAAAAGAAGAAAAAAAAGAAAAAAAAATTCAGGGAGGTTGTAAATTCTTTGCTCATCTTATGCCTATGTCTCCATCACTGCTGTGAAGCACTTTGGGATGCAATTCTTGTATGAAAGCTGCTATAAGTGCAAATGTTTTCACAGGAATTCTATCTAGGAATTCTAGAACTATATAGCATTCGATGACCAGGAGGAGCCATTGTTACATTGTCGTTAAAGGAACACGCCAACATTTTGGGAAATTAGCTTACAGTCTTCTCCAGAGAGAGATAAGAAGATAGATACCAGTTTTCTCTCAGTGCGTTCAGGAGAAAGATATCTGGCTGCATGTTAGCCTAGCTTAGCACAATGAATGGAAGCGGACATGGCTGGTTAGCCTAGGCATTGTCCAACTAACACCTCTCCCGAAGGCTAACCGGTCATGTCCGCTTCCATTCAATTGTGCTAAGCTAGGCTAACATGCAGCCAGATAGCTTTCTACTGAACGCACAGAGAGGAAACTGGTATCTATCTTCTTGTCTCTCTCTGGAGAAGACGGTAAGCTAATTTCCCAAAATGTTGGCGTGTTCCTTTAACGTGTGAGATTGTACACAGAGGGAAGGAAGAGTTAAAAAGTGGGCGGTACTTACCCACCACTCGAGATCCTCTTCCCCGTCCACCACTATCACCTCTCCCTCGACAAACGTCAGCTCGTCTGGGTTATCTGCTGAGCAGCTGTAGATGGCTTTCACCCTCTGAGTCTTCTGTTTCTTGAGATACAAACAAACAAGGAGACAAAGCGACGGACGTGGACAGTTAACTCTATACGTTTAATCAAAATTGTCTTCCTTTTGTCCAGCAACTTGGATGAAGCCTGTCAGTGCAGGTGTTATGTGGGAGGAGTCGTCAGAATTCGTGGAACTACTGGTATTGCTTTGGGGGAGCTGCAGTACTTACAGGGAAGTTAGTGCGAGGCTTGGGCGTCGGTGGTGAAGCCAGGCCAGAGCTCTGTGGGGGTTTTGATTGAGGCAAACCCCTAGCTGCACGTACATGAAGAAAAAGAAACAGGTGATTCTATCAGTGGGTGTGTGTGTGTGTGTGTATTTGTGATTTTTGTGTGTGTGTATTTGTGATGTTTGTGGGTGTGTGTGTGTGTGTGTATTTGTGGTTTTTGTGTTTACCTGGCCTATCAATAGATCCAGTCCTAACTGGTGGTCTTTTTGGGACGTTCGTCTCTGACCTTAAAACAAAGTATAAGAATTGATATACTGTAGTTGAATTGTGCAAAAAATATATATATAAATAACATTTGATCAATCAATGAACAATATTTCATCAAAACATGTGAGGGGCTGTGTCCACCGGGCACCTCCTGTTTAGCTGACAGTGCTAAACAGATGTTGAGGGAAGCGCCGTTTATGGACGCTGTTGTTGTGCTCTTTTGCCGAAAGCTGAAATGTTTTCAACTTCTAGCGCTCACCACTCGGAACGGGCACCAGCGCAGCGTTTCCATGGAAACAAATAAGAAGCCAGATCCCCGATGGACACACAGCCCAAGGGCTTAATCCCATGGCACCCCCTTCCCCCATCTCTTTGATGATCTCCCTCTACCCATCTTTCCTTCCTACCCCCATCCCTCCCCCCGTTCCTTCCTACCCCCCTTCCCAATCTTTCCATATGTCCCCAAAATGTCACGACACCCCTATATTCGTGTATTCCTGTGAAACCCCACCCTTTCCAGTTTTGTATGTATAAAGATGTTTCAAGATCCGGTGAGGGCTCTCTCTTCCCGTGGTGTCTTAGCTAAACACCTCGTTGAGATTCATCCAGCCTAACCTTTACTATTTTGTATTGATACTTTGATTGAGTTAATAAATCGTATTAACCAGGTCTCTTTGGACTGAGTAAATGATTAGCTTAGGCTATTTCCCACCACAAAGGTCTTACCTAGTGGGTGATTTCGGTGATTTCGGCGACTTCGGCCCCGAGAGTCTGCCGGACTGGTGGATGGGTACAGGGGGTGGCTGTGGCGAGGATTTGAATGGTCGTGCCGCACAAGGAATAGTCAGCGCGGTGGGGACCGGTGGTAGTTGCATGGCTGGCGGCGCGGTGGGTACCGGTGGTGGAGGCAGCGGTGGGAGAGGCGTGTTCCTGGCCGAGTGGCTCTTTGTCTCCAACATACTGGTCCTCTTGTTTATGGCAGGAGGTGGTGGCGGCACAGCTGGTGGAAGTACTGCGAGAACACGGAAGTATTGTAATGTTACAGTCTGGTTATTTAGTCTGGATATATTATTGGATGTATTAACTCTGTGAAACAGAATCAAATAGAATAGCCCATTCCTACTGGCCCTCAAAAATGGAATGAGGGCTAAATATCACCGTCACTCTGTTTATCTTTGTTATCTCTGTGTTATCTTTGGTTAACAGATGCCATGTTGTCATCTGTCCCCGAACAGACTGGTCCGTTCAGAAAAACACACGTCGAATCACGAAAGAAAAAACATGCACTTAATGGCATTTTGGTGGACAGAGAACAGCTCTCACCATACATAGAGCTGTTCCTCTCCGGTGTGTGAGGCTTGGGCGGGTCAGAGGAGGACCGCTGTCTACCCACAGTCTCCAAAGTGCCTGGCCTGTTAGGTGCTGGACCTGTACGAGACAACAGTGTCAAAGGGTTTTCACACCTCTGCTTCCAAGGAGCTGAACCCAGGGGGCAGCAGCGCAGCAACAGTGTGTGTGTGTGTGTGGTTGTATTAAGGATAATATAATAATAATAAACTGGACTTTTGAAGAAGTCTTTATTCATCATGCAGTGACACACGCATGCGATGGGCGGCACACACAGGAACACACACATGCAATTGTTTTTGGGTCACAGATGAAATTGAGTCTCTGGGCTTGACCCATCCCGTCGTCCTTCCCTCCAAGGGCAGCCGGGAGTGGAGCCGCGCCCCGGGGACCAATCCAAGTGCTCCTGTGCATCTTCGTCAGGGAACGCGACAGCATTAGCGATCTGTTGTGCATGTTTTTCCACTTGGTTTATCTTATCGGGAGGGGAAACCCTTGCGAGCATGGGGAGAACTCCACACAGAAAGGCCCGGGAGATACCCCACCTGGCAGGGACGTGCACAGGACTTTAGAGGGGCAGGTGCTCAAAGGCTGAAAAGGGCACTGGGCCTGTGCTATTTTTGGGGGCCCTTTTTGGGCGGGGAGGGGCCTTTGTAGGGCTGGGCGATAAAACGATAACGATAAATATCGCAATAAATTATTTCCTCGAAATAAACATGAAACGTGGTCGCAAAGTTTCGATATATCGATTTTCCAAGTTTGGCTCCGCTCAGCCTCGGCTCAACACACTCACTAACAACAACCAACGTTACGTGATGACATGCTTACGCGCCCCACAGCTCCAGATGCGCTACTGTTTTGGTTTAGGACTCAAGTGGCTAGGATAATTAGCTTGCACGGCGCTATTTTATATATTTACGTGCCGAGTATGTGTGTGGCGTGAATTCTGATGCCACGGTTATAGTAGTGTGTGGTATACGGTGGGCGTCGTTGCAATGTATTGGGGCGGAACATAGTATTTTAGGGATATTTAGGACATTTGGATACATGGGTGCCTAGGATAATTAGCTTGCACGGCGCAATGGTATAGTTTGGCTAGCTAGGATAATTAGCTTGCACGGCGCTATTTTATATATTTACGTGCCGAGTATGTGTGTGGCGTGAATTCTGATGCCACGGTTATAGTAGTGTGTGGTATACGGTGGGCGTCGTTGCAATGTATTGGGGCGGAACAGAGTATTTTAGGGATATTTAGGACATTTGGATACATGGGTGGCTAGGATAATTAGCTTGCACGGCGCAATGGTATAGTTTGGCTAGCTAGGATAATTAGCTTGCACGGCGCTATTTTATATATTTAAGTGCCGAGTATGTATGTGGCGTGAATTCTGATGCCACGGTTATAGTAGTGTGTGGTATACGGTGGACGTCGTTGCAATGTATTGGGGCGGAACAGAGTATTTTAGGGATATTTACTAGTACATTGTCATGGGATACACTGCTCGCTCTGGCTAACTGCTAACGTGCGCGGACTGATGACGACATCAACTCGAGACATTCGCAGCAGAAAAACAAGTCTATTAATAGCCCGTCCATCGGCGCCGGGCATAATAAGTTAATTAAACTTGACAGACATTATATCGACGATAATTATCGATATCGAGTTATATGAAAATAATTGTATAATTTTATCGCGATAACGTTTTTGGCCATATCGCCCAGCCCTAGGCCTTTTTTTTTTTTTTTTTTTTTTGACCAGTCAGCTGGTTCTTTTTGCGTTTATCGCTTTTTTTTTTCTGGTCAAGTATGACCGACAAAAACAGGTTGAATGGGGGTATAGATGGGGGGAAAGACACTCTGAGAAAGTACGGCTTGTCCGGGAGTCGAACTCGCTACCCCAGATCCGTGACGCGCACGGTTGTCCCCGACGCCAAAATAGCGTTCGAGGTACGCGGTGAGCTACTGGAGCTCCCAGCCCTAGGCCTTTTTATGCTTTTTGGGGGGTTTTGGTGATCAAATATTGAATATTGAACTATAATAATCAGTGCAGGAGCTCACTTATCCTTGAAAGACACTTTTATCACTGACTTAAAAGGCCCATACATCTCCATAAATGTTCAGGGGGGAGGGAATAAGTGCTTACCCTACAGACCCCAAGAAGTGCTGTATATTCTGTATTGTTTAATATAAATGCATTTTTTATTCCAATCCCGATTTGTATTTGAGATTCCCAAATCCCATCGGACTTGACTTCTTTGTGTCCCTCAGTGAGTGTAATACCAGCATTCAACTGTATGCGCCACAGCGGTTTCTATCATCATCATCATCATCACCACCCACGCTATGCATAAAATATAGGTCCGCGGAGAGGCACGCTGAGGAGGCCGTGCAAAATGCAATGGAATATGGGGCATCTCTCTCTCTTTACCTAATATTTTGATTCTATCCTGACATTTTTAGTTGGAAGGGCAGTCTATATGCGTAAAGAATTTATTTAAATTAAATTTTTCAAAAAGGCACTTTTTTTATGAGGCTCAAAAAGGCAGGTGCTCAAGCACCCCTTGGGCTCTATGTGTGCACGTGCCTGCCACCTGGGTACCTGGCAAGGCGGAAACCTGGTCCCCAAGTGGGAATCGAACCCTGGACCTTCTAGCTGTGAGGCGACAGTGTTAACCACTACACCAAACCTCTTCCTATCTCCACACAGCAGTGTTGTAGTATTCAAGTCCAGGACTGATTTTCAGGACTCGACTTGGACTGGAGCACTGATGACTCGGACTTGGAACGTGCAGGCGAGGACTCAAGATAAATACAGTTATTTATTACCTTTTTTGTCATAGGCCCTAATCATTTGGCATAAGAGATTGATGGCTAGTGAATTTGTTTGGCTATTGTGTCACAAAGTAACTCCCTGTGTCATTTATGTTTAATGTAGACCTTTTTTTATTTGTATGTCAGCTCAGACTCAACCTTGATGACTTGGACTCGGACTCGGACTAGGGTAATGGGGACTCGACTCGGACTCTTCTTTGGTGACTCGGACTTGGACTCGAACACTGGGGGACTTGGACTCGAGATTTAGTGACTCGACTACAACGCTGCCACACGGCCACAAGGGGAAATGGTAACTTTGCTAACTTCACTTTCTCATCTAGAACATTAGTACCAAAGACAATAGAACCGACCTTTGGTGGGGAGTCTCGGGGGTAAGGGTGGGGTGGGGACCCCTGGTGCCCCGGGCGGGGGCGGGCTAATGTCCAGCATGGTGCCGTACGTCTCGTTGCTGATCATACTGCTGGCCTGAGACCTCTGCTTGTCTCTGGCCAGGGAGGCAGCATCGCGGGCCAGGGCGGCCAGGTTGGGCTGCATGGGAAGGCTGCCTGGAACAAAGCAGCTGACGGGACGCTCGTCTCGCCTGTGGGGGATGGGCTAGAGGACACGGAGCACGATATACATTTTACATTTAGTCATTTAGCCAACGCTTTTATCCAAAGCGATTGACGAGTTCTGTACGACAAGTCAGCAGAAAGTTGCAGAGTAACAATATTCATCAAACAGTGTTGAAACTTGGGTGCTGCAGTGTTGAGTGCATAGTAGTAGAGACATATTAGTATAGTAGTAATATAGGCAAGGAAGATTATTTAGTGGAAGAGTGCATGATAGTAGAAGACAGTACGATGGTTATTATACTTTTTTTTTCTTCTTTCATTTCAGATATTGATTGTTTTTAGTCGACGGCGAAAGATTAGTCGGGTTTCAGCTGTCCTAACAAACAAGTGTGAGAGCATGTCATAGCAACAGCTGTATTTGCTGTCTCAGCCGACGTATATATAGGTAAGTGTGTGTGTGTGTGTGTGTGTGTGTGTGTGTGTGTGTGTGTGTGTGTTTGTGGTCAGAAATAGAATCTAGGCAATTGACTGATAATTGCTGTAGTTTCTAAAACAATCCGACTACCAGTTGTCAATTGTTAGGCCACAGACGTACGGCATAGACCAGTGTGATGGCGTTAGGCGGGCTGTGGGTGCAGGTACCAGTGCTCCACCTCACCTTGTCCTCCATCTCATCCTCGCTCTCATCCATGTCGTCGTTGCGGAGCCGCCACTCGTACTCGACGTGCACGTGGACGTTGAACTTCCCCGTCTGAGCCTGGTTCAGCTGGCGAACAGAAACACAACAACGTTAGACACTTTAGATCCGTCTTCTCCTCCCCTTCCTGTCGCACAGATCCATGTCATCGTGTATCATCCTCCTCCATGCAGTGCATCAAAGACCCAAACTGTGATCCAAATGTAAACGAATGGGTCACCCCACCGACCCACAGAGATAAGGACCAGGAACAGAGAGATGCGTTCTCTTGTTGATGGACGGAGCGATAGATACAAAGAACCACGTGAGTTGGGGCTGTCATAGGTTTGTTTATGTTGGTCATGTTTGTTTATGTTGGTAATGTTTGTAAACATTGGAGCAAAACAGATGTACAGTATATTTTGATTTATGACGTGGTAAATAAGTTCCAAACAGCATATCTTCCATCTACAAATTGAACTGGAATCTGAGACATTTGAATGTATAATGGACAATGGAATGGATGGTGAATTTAGAGGAGTTTGGCTTGGTGACGATGGTACAAAGACATACCAACAAGTTACAACATCCACAGTACAATAGACACACATAGGACTGGTTGATAAACCGGGAATTACAGATACAGACATTCTGAATTACCAACCTAATCTTCTAAGTGCATTCCTCCAGAGCACTGGCTGTTTAGTTTTGTTCTTGACAAAATTGACAGGTAAACATTACAAACATGATGACAGACAAACATGTTGACAGGTAAATATTACAAACATGTTGACAGGTAAATATTACAAACATGTTGACAGACAAACATTACAAACATGTTGACAGACAAACATTACAAACATGATGACAGACAAACATTACAAACATGATGACAGAAAAACATTACAAACATGTTGACAGACAAACATTACAAACATGTTGACATGTAAATATTACAAACATGATGACAGACAAACATTACAAACATGATGACAGACAAACATTACAAACACGTAACACTACAAACATGATGACGGACAAACATTATAAACATGTTGACAGACAAACATTACGAACATTTGCTAGCCTTTTAAAAAAGTTAATTAATTTATTGTCACCAAGGTCAATTATGGCATAATCACGATTTTTTTTTTATCCACTTTTTCTCCCATTTTTCTATATTTTCTCCCATCCCAATTTCGTATCATCCAATTCAACCCTCCCCTGTCACGAACGCTGTTTCTTGCCTCCCACAAGCCGGCTGCAATGTGGACTAAGTCATACATAGCACAAGTCCCCTCCGGTACTTGAGGTAACAGCAGTCGCATCTTTTCACCTGCGCAGCTCGATCTCTCAGTGGCGAGGAGTAACGCGTGGGAGGCTCACGCTGCCCCCGACACTTCCTGATTCTACTGCGCAGGCGCACCAACCGACCTGTAGGAGTCGCTGTCCACAACGCCCGATCCCCACCCATCAGTTTCCCACCCCCTAATACGGCCAATGTGTATTAGTATGAACGACCAGCTAAACTGAAAGCAATGTGGAGCGCTGGGCTCGAACTGACGAGCCCAGCGTCTGCAGCATTTCGTGGCGAGTGCCTTGCCCACTACGCCACGTAGCCGCCCACGCATAATCACGATTATTTAGATTGATATTGAAATCACGACTATTAAACACGATTACTCATTGATTTGAAAACATCATATGACAACGACTGAATTAGTTTGACATTTCAAAATAACTTCAAGGTCATACCACGCAGCCCTACACATACGGTACAACGACAACAGCAACCCACACGGTGCACAGTATGACATGATAAACAATAGACAGCAGACTGTGGATACTTGTACACGAGTGTTAGCCATGTGGCATACAGGATAGTTCTGAATGCTATTTAAAAACATCACGTACCAGTTCCTCACACTGTGCGTGCCGGAGGCGCTTGGCGATGTCCAGCGGCGTTTCTCCAGATTCATTGACTGCATAGACAAAGGTACAAATTTTTTATAAAACTAGACTTGACCAACACATCCACCGCCATTAAGTTCCCAATAGAGTTACCGATAGAGATGGTGGCTTTCCCGCGCAGAAGCAGCTTGAGACACTCGCTGTTGTCCGTCAGGCAGCAGTAGTGTAGCGCTGTAGACCCTTTAGCTGTCTGCTTGTCTAGGTTCCCACTGTCACACACACACACACACACACACACACACACACACACACACACACACACACACACACACACACACACACACACACACACACACACACACACACACACACACACACACACATTATATTTGATTATTGTCATTATGCAGCACAAGGACAGTACAACGAAAAGAAGTGTGGCATCCAACCAGAGTGCAGGTGTACCGGTAAAGTGCAACAGCAATATACAATGTACAGGTAATTAAACTGGGTATAAAATATATAAATGAGTACTACTGGATGTAGTGCTAATCAGATGTATGTACAGAGTTGTAATATTAATATGTACAGTGATACAGGTATAAAGACAGTATGGTAGTAGTCATACATGGCGTAACTAGTAAGCGTAGAATATGTACAGATGTAGATCTAGTATCTACAGATATGTAAAAGGATTATGTACAGACAGAAGTGGATATATATATATATACGGTAAGAATAAATATATATATACGGTATATACAGCATTATTGTACATTTCCTCTACTCTATTCTAGTACCCACCGGCCTACCAGGGGCATAATTTACATATTGAAAATCACCATTAATGTTCAATGCAACGTTTTATTTAGATTTCTAAATCTGAAAAGGACACTCTGGGTCAGGGGTCCTCATTAATTTCCCCCTGTGTGCAGTCACACAGTCACACAGTCACACACACACACACACACACACACACACACACACACACACACACACACACACACACACACACACACACACACACACACACACACACACACACACACACACACACACACACACACACACACACACACACACACACACACACACACACACACACACACACACACACACACACACACACACACACACACACACCTGTTCTGGGCTAGGAAGTCAACAATATGGAGGGAGTTTCGGTCCACCATCCTGACTGCCAGGTGAAGAGCCGTCTCGCCTGGTTCCTTTAAGAGCACATAATAAACATGTTAAAGCACCAGCCGGCTCCAAAGACACATCTTTCATTATTGTGTGTTCATCCCTGACAGTGGTGATGAAGTAACCAATCACATGACGACATTCCTCATTCTGCATACTAGATACTATCCTGGTTAAGGTCTTAGACAGGATAAGGTGTTTATAATGTCACGTAATGTCTGCATATGTGAGTAAACAGAATACTGTAATTGTAATATTACCATGGAAACGGAAAGCGCAGACCACAAAAGCCAGCAGCAAATAGGATAAGGATATGTGTTGGGCTATGCCGCCCTCTAGAGTTGTGTTTGAATGGTGCATCCCAGCAGACAGAGCTTTGCGTTTGTACTTCCTGGCATTCCGTACGTAGCAAATACACATCTACAAACACACACACACCTGCTGCTGCCTCTGTGTGACTATTGACTCAAAACAAGTGTCCCAGCGATATTAATATGCACGTAAACACATCCAATGACATACGTATGATCACAAATCGCCTGATGACCTACATGCTCATTGGGCAGTGAGAGGGTCTCCATGAGGTCCACACCCTCGGCGAAGACCTGGAAGAGTGAGAAGATGTCGCGGGTCCTCACGGACTCAGACAGGCACTGTAACCTGGACGCGGCGTCCGCATGCTGCTTCTGGGCGTAGCGCTTCTCCGTGTACTTCGCTGTGATGTAGTCTTTTCTCATCTGCCTGAGGGAGAGGAAATGGCACAGACTGTGTTACGAGGCACAGCTGAAAACCATCTAGAATCAGAATCTACGTTCTTGTCACATTGTATTGTCGTCCTTTTTACAGTATAGTGGAGTGCTGCTCCTCTGCCCAGCAGTACTGGGTTTAACAAATCATGTTAAACCCAGATTCGGCTCAAACAAGGGACTAAACACGTTTCGGAATTATGCCACATCAATGTGGAACGCCCTACCCAAAGCTGTAAAGGAATGTGAATCACTACCCACTTTCAAAACCACTCTCAAAGAACACCTACGGGAGACTGCAATTCGAAACTGGCCCCTGTAAATGTCCTAACCCAACCCCCTCCAATGTACAGTAAATGACCAAGTACGGTTTTGTCAATATTCCAATGTACAGTTTTGCTTGTACAGGTGTACAGTGTTCCCCACCCACCCCTCCTACCCAACCCCCCCCCCCCCCCCCCCACCCCACCCACCCAACCACCTCTAATGTACAGCCCCCCCCCCCCCCCCCCCCACTCACCCAACCCCACCCCACCTACCCAACCTCCTCCAATGTACAGTTTTTACGTCAAATGTATATACTCTCTTTTCTGGACTCTTTTTGTATCACAAACAGTACTGTATTTGCAAATCTGGTATGTCATAAATGTATAGATGTAGCAGTACTGTCTATCTGTATGTCATGTATGTCATATATGTCCTGATGAATTGAAAATGGGGGACCCTGATGTAAACAAGACGAAAGTCTTTCTCTGGTCTGCATCCCGTTAACAATTGTGTCTTGAGCTGTACTGTATTGTACCCATTCTGCAATCTGTTAATAAAGTTTTCAATCAATCAATCAAACCATCAACACAAGTGGTGCAAAAGAAGCAATAAAGCGATATCCTCCCACCACCTTCACCATAGGAAGAAGAATCTTCTATAGGCACGTGATTGTTTATTTTGTATCAAAAGATTATCTTTAGGATTTGTGTTGAGGTTAGAAGCTAATTTCAAACATTTTGTACCAAATTATTTTCAGAGGTAATTTTTCCTTCCCAAAACCACACTCAGCAGCTTTAAGATTAGATTAGATTAAAATCTATTGTCATTATACAGCACAAGTACAGTACCACGAAAAGAGTGCAAGTGTAACAGTAAAGTGCAATAGTAATATACAATGTACAGGTGATTAAACTGGGTATAAAAGATGCACATTAGTACTACTGAGTTTTTTTTTTTTTTTTTTTTTAACTTTTGTTTAACTCTTTGTGTCAATAAATAAATACAAATACAAAAAATACAAGACAATATGGTAGTAGTCATACTGGCCAGACAGGATAAGGTGTTCATATGCAATTTTCATATCCCAATTACCAATATTCCTATATAGATGGTTTCACTGGAATTTTGTTGCTAGGGAACAGTTTGTCAGTTATTGCATTGCCCTGTCACTCACATGTCACTGGAGGGACTGGGCTTGGTCACTTCCTGTGCAGGTAGGTCCGCCTCCATTATCTCATTGAATCCAGCATTCCCCACGTTCTTAGCCAGCTACGGGAAAGATGGAGAACAGATGAATTAATTTGTGGTAACAATACATCGATCCTAAGGTCGAATCGCATCGAATCAAATCGTGTTCAAATTAATATTGAATCGTTGCCTGAAGAATCGTAATCAAATTGAATCGTTGTGGGGTTAAATATTTACACCCCTATTATTGACCTATAGTCCATTCATGCTGAGTGAATCAGTTCCTCCAGGCACATTTGTGTATTCAAAATAGTTTGTGGAATTAACTGATAGAAAATGTATCGAATCAAATCACATCGCATCGAATCAAATCGTGGTCAAATGAAGAGATTTCATGATGCATTGAATCGTTGCCTGAAGAATCGTAACCGAATCGAATCGTTGTGGGGTCAAATATTTACACCCCTAATAATAATACATATAAATAAAAAATAATAAAGCTACCGTCACACCTACTGGTGGCAGAACAACTATAAATGATATGACTATACCTAGAAATATACACCGTCATATCTTATTATGATTGGTCAATTATCTTTAAAGTTATCAGAAGGAGACTTTATATTAACATAGAACCAACTATCCACTATTATAACCCCGGGCCTGTAATACTTACCAAGAGCTCGGACGTTCCCAGGACGTCCAGCTCAAGAGACTGTATCCTGGAGTAGTGGACGCCCATCTCCCTGTGGATCCCCGAGCACTCGATGCAGATCAGCACCCCGAGGTTCGTGGACAACCAGGTAGGACCTGAGGACAGAAAGGGAGACATTTCACGTCATTTCTGTGATTCACCCGCCTGCTGTTACACATGGAGTTTACTGCTACGGTACGCAACTTAGTTTGAAATCAGGTTATTGAAACCAAGTAATAGTGACTGCTCCAAGAAGTCAACACACTGTAAAGGCTATACAGGTTTCAATACAGCATCCAGTTCATATAATACTAACACGGTAGCCCTCTTTAAGGAACCTGTGCGATGGGCATGACAAATGATGACCCAAGAATGCAGTAAATGCTAAATAAAGTACAGTTAGTATGGGTATTCGGGTAAGGCTACATTCTGTGTCAGAGATTGATGAAATTACATTCAGCTGCAAGTAGACCTATATAAACTAGGAAACCAGCAGATTTACCCAATTTCCCCATTTGGAAGAACGAAGTTCCTCTTCTGATGTTATCTAGAGCTGCAGCCTTCGTTGTCAGGTAATCAGTCTACTTTCAGTAGATTATCGTTTCTTTATTTGTATGCTTTTCCCTGCTAAATGAGTTATTTTCTTTAAAAAAGAGAAACACCTCTTTGATAAGAACTAGGTCCTCCAGCATGATGCACAGTAGGAAACCTTTACATTTTTTTTTATCCACTTTTTCTCCCATTTTCTATATTTTCTCCCATCCCAATTTCGTATCATCCAATTCAACCCTCCCCTGTCACGAACGCTGTTTCTTGCCTCCCACAAGCCGGCTGCAATGTGGACTAAGTCATACATAGCACAAGTCCCCTCCGGTACTTGAGGTAACAGCAGTCACATCTTTTCACCTGCGCAGCTCGATCTCTCAGTGGCGAGGAGTAACGCGTGGGAGGCTCACGCTGCCCCCGACACTTCCTGATTCTACTGCGCAGGCGCACCAACCGACCTGTAGGAGTCGCTGTCCACAACGCCCGATCCCCACCCATCAGTTTCCCACCCCCTAATACGGCCAATGTGTATTAGTATGAACGACCAGCTAAACTGAAAGCAATGTGGAGCGCTGGGCTCGAACAGGCGAGCCCAGCGTCTCCGTCATTCGTGGCGAGCGCCTTGCCCACTACGCCACGTAGCCGCCCCGAAACCTTTACATTTTAACGTTTTAAACACAATTTGTAAATCAGTCAGACAGTTTTAAAACACAGTTTCATCAACTAATTGATTAATCAACAAAGTCGACTTAAGTATTTCTTTAGTCAAGGAAAGCCCTCATCTTATCTTATCAGGTACTGTTTCCCAGCATGCCATGCTTGCCGACCACTCACCGGGAGCTCCGCAGTCGCAGCAGACATCGTTTCCGCTCATCCTCTTCACCTCTCCTACGATGGCTTTGGTCAGCTCCTGGACGATGTTGTTCTCCCCTCCATCCCGGTTCCCTTTGAAGGCATTGTTCAGGGCCTCCTCCTTACTGTTCTGCAGCACTGAGATCCATCTGAAACCAAGGAACCCCCGTAAATCATTCTACAATGCGTTTACGTGCACATTCATATTCTGGATATTAGTTAAAGCTGCACCATGTAGTTCTTCTTTTTGTATGGGAACGGTCACCTCTAAAAAGGTCAAGTATAATATATCTTTAGTATTGAATATACCAAAATGTCACAACAGAAAAACTTGGTTGGAACATTGTTTGAAGCTAGAAATGATCTGTTTGGCTGTGGTGGTGCTCCTATCCTCCCACCACCTTCACCATAGGAAGAAGCATCTTCTATAGGCACACTGTTGGTCCACTTTGTATCAAAAGATTATCTTTAGGATTTGTGTTGAGGTTAGAAACTAAGCTCATTTTGGCATATCTCATATCCTTTTGGGTTTCTCATAGTCGAGCTATGAGCTCATCCTGGCCATTGTCAACACGGAATATGGCGCGTCCGTGCCCCCAACTCATAGACGGAATGCTCAGGTATCCCAAATCATATTGGAATATGAATGGGCGCACAAACACACAAATGTCAAACATGAAAAATGCATAGGGGCACACGCGTCGACCAGCTCCATTCCTTTATGGATACAGCCTGCATACAGTACTTACATCTGACACTCTGCCTCTTCCTCTGCTTGGAAGTGATACGTTCTGTCATCTGTGAAGAAAATAAAATAAAAAAGTAAAGACAGTTTACTAAGCAGAAGAGGTAGAAATTTGTAGGAAGATGAACTACCTGAATTTGCCTCCCAAGATAAAAATATAAACCTGAGATCAGAGAGCATCCAATCAGAGAGCATCCAATCAGAGAGTGCCCAACTTACGTGAAAACAGATCAAAGCTCTTTTTCTCGTCGGGATTTCGCTTCACTTGACAGGTTAAAAGGTTGAGCTTCGCCGGAGGCCTGTTAGCCTATGAGGATTGGAGAGATGATGATGTATGAGAGGAGAGAGACTGGACCGGAGTCTAAGTGACCTATCTCAAAGCCCGCCCTCTTTCCTTGATCCTCCAATCACGACTGTTGCTTCCCTCTGGGAAGGAGGATCAAGATGAGAGGGGTGGAGTTTGAGATACATCAGACCAATTACACAGAATTTTGACACGTCTCGATTTTGTTTGCACCATGCTCCTTTTGGGGGAAAACAACTCTGGGAATAAACAGGGATTAAATGGTGTGTGTTCATAAACTACAACTACAAAACACACGGATATGAATCACACTGAAGACCATTGTTGCCCAGAAAAAGTCATTACCTCTTAGGAGATAATAGTCACTTAGAGATTCAGAAGCGTAATATTAAATGTCCAGGTCACAGCGGTGTGCAGTGTTGGAATGTAATTGCTTGACTTAACATGATGCACTAACAAAAACTTTTCAAACAACGTAAGCACTCTGATAACAGTTTTTACACGGGCCAAATACAATGGTGGTCAATAGGAACAGTGTCTGTGTTTTCCCCAAAAGTAGGCGTGACTGCAAAAAAATCCAAAGTACCCGGATGTGCCGGTCTAACGTATAGGTCAATACTGAAACGGATGAAATGTATTTGATTGCATCAAAAGATCTGCTGGCAGTCCATTCTCTGTTCATCAGCCTTTGATACTTTGTCACGACTGAAACACAATGGAAAATAAAATGGAGAATGTTGAGTCAATTTTGATCAAATTCCTTGTGAATCACATTTGACAACACCACAAATAATTTTGTCTAAACGTTGAATATGGTGATCGTCTGCTTTGGATAGAAAGTTGAAGTCGATTCTTAATATATGTAATTATTCAAATGGGATACCGGGGGAAATCCCAGCATAAAACACATTGTGAGTAAATAAAAACATACGTGGCGTTAGAAAGCCGCCAGGGTGTGGCACAGCTAGGCTAAGAAACAATGGACTTAGTGTAGAAAGTTGACAGTATCCTGGTTCGATGCCATTACTCCCCCCTCCCCCCCTACACCACACAGCATAAAACACCTACAACCTCTTTTGCCAGTTTGGACAGCAAGGAAGAGGTGTAATGGTGCATTCGGTTGGTCACCATTCAACTTGGAAATGTACCATGTGACCAAATGGTAAATACGAGACGATGGCAGTCAGACGCAAGGCAGCAGATCCAGCCGATTATTATTATTCTTTTTTTAAAGATGAACCTTTCTTTCTTGATGCAGGTGGTTTGAGCGCTTTTGTTTTAGGAATCCCAGCATGTCAACATCATATTTCTTTTTCTTTTTTTTTTTCTCCATTTTTCCTTTGATTTTCTCCCATCCCAATGTTAGTCGTTATGCCAATTCCCAGTCCCCTTCCTGGTCGCTGCGCACTTACCCCCCACAGTCGGTCTGGGAGAGTGGAGGCTATCACGTGCTTCCTCCGACACACTTCCAGCCAATCAACCGCTTCTTTTCACCTGGCAGCGCGGATATTCTCTGAGAGGGCGTAGCGTGTGGGAGGATCACACTATCCCACTCAGGTCCTATCCGCGCTTAGCAGGCGCCCCGACCGAACTGTAGGAGTCGCTGTTTACAACGACCCGGACCCACCCCGCCAGCTTCTCCCACCCTCTAATACAGCCAATTGTATTAGTGTGAACGGCCAGCCAAGCTGGTGACAACCCTGGAGCTGTGAGCTGGATTCGAACAGGCGAATCCTAGCGTCTCCGGGGCTGGTGACGAACGCAATCTCCGCTACGCCACCTAACCGCCCTGTCAACATCATATTTCTGATGATGTCTCATGATACTCCATGTTCATAATAATAAAGTATATATACAAAAGGTGAAGAGGTCGGTGAAATGTCACAACTCGTAAACTGTGGTCTCATGGAGCCTGAGTTCCACCACTGGTATTATTTACCATTTGGTCGGCCGCTCGAGTGCAACTTCCTGGTGGTAAAAACTCCGAAATTTCCGACTTTACGAGGACCGACTGAACGCACGAGGAGAATGCTGGGTACTGCTTACTGCATTGAGGGACCAGGCTAGGAAGACGGAATGACATCAATCCAGGAAGCCACAATTTTTATGCATAAAGCCCTTTTCAGACAAAGTCCAGATAGTGTTGTGTATCCTGCGGTGAATTAAGTTGCGACGCACTCATAGCCTCAATTCAACAACTCGATCTATTTGTAAAACACAAATGGTAAATGGCTGCATTCATTTAGCGCTTATATCCAAAGACGATTACACATTGTTCCTCACATTTGACCCATTCACTCACACATTCACACACCGATGGCGGAGGCAACCATGCAAGGTGCCAACCTGCTCATCGGGAGCAATTAGGGGTTAAGTGTCTTGCTCAAGGACACTTCAACACGCTGCCCCAGGAGGAGCGGGAATCGAACTGGGAACCTCCGGATTACCAGACGACTGCTCTACCTCCCGAACCACTGTCTCCCCCACACAACATCGGTTTGTGTTTTATAAATAGATAAAAGTATGGTAGCATTGAGGCAAACGAGCGCGGCAACTCGGGGGGTGATGTTCTTCTGTACTAGCGGCTAGGAACTCTCTCCAGGGTGACTATAAACCCTGCAATAGTTTGTGTATGTCAAAGAACAAAGTCATGAATCTGATTTCAAATTCAAATGGTTCCTCTTCCCACCCTTCTCTCTGTCATCCTTTTCCTTATGCTCTTCCTTCTCTTCCATTGTCTCTTCCTCTGCCGCTTGCTGTTTGGCTCTTCGTGTAAAAACTTCAAAATCACACACACAAAAAAATAAAATAAACGTGCTTCTTCCAGAACTTATTTCACGGAGACGACAAATCCAAGAGAGGGGAGGAGCTGGAGACGTGGGACATGCGGGACGTTCAGACAGAGAGGAGAGCACCTCATGCAATAGGAGGAGGAGGCGACCCGCTCTCTTACCGTGCCGTGATGGATGGTCAGGAAGCCGTTCTTCACCGAGCACTTCCTTTTCTGCCACACTTTCCTTAATCTGAGAACGAGACAGCGGTGACAAGGCTTTCAGAACATTCTAAGAAGATGAAGAAGAATATTATTTTATTGTCAATGTACACAAGGCAATTTAAATCTCTCTTTTTCGCATTTCCCTCCTAGTTACACGTACACACAGTTTCCCCACACATATGCATTTCATCAGAGAGGTCAGAGCGTAGGGTCGCCCGCAGTGCAGTGCAGTTATGGGGTTCAGTGTCTTGCTCAAGGGCGCTTAGGCAGAGATGGTGGGCACCGTAGATGTAATATACCAGCCACCCTTCAGTCACCCGCTCACAGATGGAATACACCCTCCTGTCAGTGGCGGGGATCGAACCGGAGACCTTTCGGTTACTGGCAGGCCTCTAAGGCCATGCTGCCTCCCCATGCTTAAATGTTTGTAACTGCTGTCATACAGATGTTTTACATGATTATAGCCACTTTCCTATAGATCAGGGGTGTCCAAACCTTATGACATGGAGGGCCAAAACGTTAACATGGGTGGTGGGCTGTGGACACTGATAATGACCTTAGTAATAATCTAATTCGTTTAAAGATCCCTCCTCAAATGATAGTTATGGTAATGCTTATAATTACCATATAATACAAATGAGAATGATGGATTTCTTATGCAAGCTTTCAACAAGGAGGAGAAAAAAAATCAAACACATTAATATTGTCATCTAATATCCCTCTTTATGAAGACAAAACACTTGCATGGAATTTCTCCTCAAAGTAAATTCATCACATGTTTTTTTTCAAATGGCAAACATCTGCTGCTCTGAAGTAAATGCAACCATAACTATGAAGAGGTTTCAAGAGCCATTGACCCGCCTTCTCTTCCTGCAGGTTTCGACAAGTTAAATGTAAGACTTTTTAAGACCACTTTGAAGGAAAATTACTATGAAAGAAGTAATTCTATATTAATTGTTGGGGGGAACTGATAGGCTTAGTAGTAATAGTAGTTACCATACTGCTTACTTTGCAGCCCGGACGTTTCCCCCAAACACATTTAAACAGAGAAGTTATCGCAACATAGAAGTAACTTCCTAATTCAATACATTTTTAAGATCATATTTAAGACCTTTTTTAAGACTTTTTAAGGCCTAAAATAATTTTTCTCCTCCAGGTTTATTCACCCAGGGAAGATGAGCATGTATGATCTTTTTCAGTAACGGCCTGCAACACATTCATACAGCTGCACACATTCACACCTAGGAGCTGCCCAGTACAGCCACCGTACTCTACCGTTAGCCACTAAGAAGCTCCAATGGAGAAGTTAGTGACTTGCTCAAGGGCACGCCAGCAGCCGTTGATAAGGTAGGGGACGGAGTTCATCATTCACTTCCTCCACACAGAATTTCCCAGTCGGTTTTTTTGGGGGGGGGGGGGGGGGTTCAAACTGGCGACCTTCCAGCCGCGAGTCTGCTTCTGTTAACCTTAAGGTTATCACTCATATACAAGCAAAGCTCTGGCTACTTACCCCTCGCTTTTCTTGGAGAGCATTCCGGAGCGTTCTGTGCCATGAGCCTTGTTTCCCTGAAGCTGGTGGAGACTGTACCCTGCATTCTGTTTGGCCGGGGAGTCCTACAGAGAGAGAACAGAGAGAGAACAGAGAGAGAAAGAGAGAGAGAACAGAGAGAAAGAGAGAGAACAGAGAGAGAAAGAGAGAGAGAACAGAGAGAGAACAGAGAGAGAAAGAGAGAGAACAGAGAGAGAAAGAGAGCATCTGTATCACTTCCCACAGTTCAAACCTACCAATCCACTGCTATATACTAGCAGGAGAACAGTATCTGGTTTTATCAGTTAATGCAAGTAAGCCTTAAAGATACAGTACAATGGAAATCTTGTTTTTTTCAAATCTTGTTTCCATTTTGTTTTTGCTGTTGTGAAAATTATGACTAAAGCCCTGGTGATATCTGATGATATCTATCCCTATCAACAGAATTTCAGATATCCAGTCTGCTTCCTCTGAGATATTGTTTAATACACACACGGGTTACTCTGATTGGCCCATCAGTCACATCAAGCTGCTCTGATTGGCCGATCAGTCACATCTAGCTGCTCTGATTGGCCCATCAGTCACATCTAGCTGAGTGAGAGGACTCAAGAGGAGACGAGGAGAATCTACATAGTGTGTAGTGAACAGAAGGCCACGCCCCCTCAGCCTACAGAGAGTTGGCTGTGCTCAGAGAGGGTGACCTCGCTCTCAGTTATATCAAAACAAATTATATTTCTGGGGGAAAGAAACTATAGTTGTGACATTAACTGTCCACAATAAGCAATTTATGACATCATTACAAAACATCATTGTACTGTATCTTTAATAACGTGCCTCTCTGGAATCTGAACGGGGGAATGGACAGAGAAAACAGTGCATTCTAATGGGATTAAAGTGTCGGGTGTCAGGCCCTTATGAACTGGTCAGGCGAGCATGGAATTCCCAGACCAAACAAAGGGGCTTGATTCCCTGAGAGGCAAACGGTCACCGAACCAACTTGAATGTCCAAAATTATAAATATTAAGAGCTCAGTCAATCAACTACAGAATGACATTTCTCCATTTCCATTTAACATTTTTGGTGGTGGGGCTAACCGCTGGTTAACATTTGGATCACTGATTGGGCCTTTAACTCATGATACTCCGTGTCCATAATAAAGCATGTTTGCACCACAAAAGATGAAGGGTCAGTGATATATACAGTACGTCTACAACTCATAACCTATTATTATCCTATAACCTAGTTATATGAATACTGGCTGAGCGTCTCGCTCTTCGCCATTATGAGATATCTCTTATCTCCTAGCACCTAATGTGCTCACGAACAAACAAATGCACTCACATGCACGTGACCAGGCCACGCCCCCGCGTCCTACTATATGACGCCGGACATGGTCACACTCTACCTTCCTCAGAAAGATTTCCAACACTGAAAACCCAACCAAGGGACCTCAGGGCGCTAAGAGCGAGATACTCGGCCAGTATTCATATAACTAGGTTATAGGATAACCTTTCGTTATATTATCATACTGGCCAATCGTGTCTCGCTCTTCGCCATTATGAGATATGGGGCAGAGCAGACGCGTGGCCCGACAAGTGTACCCCCTGAGGGCCCGTAAGCCCCAACCAGGGAGGAGGGGAGTCCCGTCCACCCGCCCGTCCTAACGAAGGGGGGGAGGCAGTCAACTCCACCAAAATGCGAAAAAGGGGGAACCAGACACCCCTGAAAAACGCACAGCACAGGCGGGACCACGTGTGACACAGCACCCCGTGGCACACACCCACACACACCTGCTAGCCCACCAAATGGTGGGACGCAGGAGAGGTCCCAGACCTCAGAACCGCCTGGGAGACAGAACCCCCAGTCACGTCCACGAGGTAAAACCTAACGAAGGGACCCGGGGAGGACCAGAAGGCCGCAGCACAGATGTCCTCCACCGCCTGCCGCCCGGTGCAGACGGGGGGAGCGCACTCCTCCCTGTCTGACAATATACGACGCTGACGTCGTGTTGTCTGTCCTGACCAAAACATGCTTGCCCACCACAAGGTGGCCGAGCCATTTGAAGACCAGAAGGACTGCCTTCAATTCCAACACATTGAATGTAGCGCAGACCGGGCAGCATGGTCTTGCCAGCTGCCCCCTACTGCGTTGGCCCGACACGTCCCCCCCCCCCCATCCCATGAGGGAGGCGTTGGTGAAGACCATGACGTGTGACAGCCTGCTGCCCACGGGGACCCCGCTGGTGAGGGCACCAGGCCCTCCCCAGAGGACGAGGTCCCCCAGTACTGACATGGGAACCTTCAGCCGCTTCCACATGTCTCTCACCGGGTCCATTTCCATACTGGAAAAAACCACCTCTGTATCCTCCTCATGAAGAGGAGGCCAAGAGGGATCACAGCAGCAGGCGCATCACGGACAGCACCGTGAGGCCTAGCCAGCAACTGGGTGTCAGCCCCTGTCCCCATGAGAAGCAAAACGTGGGGCCGCTTGTGCTTCACTGAAGGCACGCGGCCCGTAGCCAAAGGGAACAAATCAGAGCCCGTATCCCGCTGGTGTTGGGGGGAGGGAGTGACCGGAGAGCGAGCTAGACACAGCTAGACGGCGACGGTTTTTTAGGGCGTGCTCATCTAATGTAGCCGATCCCTCGGCCGCCAAGGCTGTCGGCCTTGTGATCACCTGTTGTCTTTGTGTCCTGGGTACCTCAGGCGGGGGAAACATGGCCGCTGGTCGGGGGCCTCGCCACAGCCGCTGGCGAGGCCGCGCCCTCACCTCTGGCTGCGCGGTGTGATGCGGTGTGGGGCCTAAGTCAAATACCGCCCGCGCTCCCGCGGAAGACCAAAGTCCCTCTGCGGAGAGGGGAGCCCTGACGAGGGAAAAACCTTCTCTCCTCCTCAAGGGGAGACTGTTCCAACCAAGATGTCTGTGAACAAGCGTTGACAGCATCCTAGCCCTCCCTGCGGTTATAGCTTGCGGCTAGGTCAAAAGCTGAATAACCTCAAAACCTTGCGCGATGTTTTGACGTCGGCTGGCCCTAAGGCCCCACCACCCGACACCATTTTTGACAGAAAAAACAGCAATTTGAACAATGTTGCCAGTCGCTGCTAATTCTATACCGCGGCGGTATAGGCTTTAACAGCCCACCAGCCACCTGCCGGGCCGACTCGCCTCATGGCGTCGGCCGGGCGGGACACCGTTCCACCGTGTCAGAGGCAAAGGACTGATGCCACCTGCTTCACAAGCACGGAACACCAGTGGTGGCTGCAGACCAAAATCTACTACTAGTGAAGCACTGCCTCACTAGTAGGCATGCAGCAACCTCCACTGTGGTGTGCACCCATGAAGGGGTAAATTAATAAATGAACGAAAACTCCACTAACACACTGCAGAATGGGCTAGCCCATACACACAATTGTTAAGGGGATGCAGACCAGAGAAAAACACCAGTCCCGTCCACACAATTCATAGATTCACAAAAAGCACACCAGCCCTGAGCCTCAGCCCATCCACCCATGTAAATGGTAAACAAGCCCCTGTTAAACCCCCAACATTAGACACCGATTGACCGTCAGCATGAATGGTTAAGAGGAGGGAAGACCTTTTAGTAAAGACAGCCCTCGGCGGGGAACAAGGAACGGCGTCCTAGCATTGTAGCATTAGCATTAGCCGCACGCTCTAGGATAGCTGGGAAAACACCCAAAACAGAGTCATGATGACCATGTTTTCCCAAATATCCTGCCCCTCGCGTCAACACATCACTCGGCTGTCTCACGGGACAACGAGCAGTATTACTCATGCTAGTATCAATGCCTGACAACGCAGGCCTTACCTGTGCACGACTTAGCTCGACTGCTAACTGTCGCGCGACGTCCCTCAGTCCGCTGTCACGAGACGAGGAAAACCCAGGACAGGCCCGTTGCGCTGTTTAGGATGTGCCGAGAAGATTCCAGGGGCTGGTGACCTTCTGGCGAAAACCCAACATTGTGTAATTTCTCCCTGCGTTTCATAACAGCTAGTTCACGGAGTGCACTGCTAATTCCGTGTTGGAAACAAAAAAGAGGAAGGTAGAGTGTGACCATGTCCGGCGTCATATAGTAGGACACGGGGGCGTGGCCTGGTCATGTGCATGTGAGTGCATTTGTTTGTTCGTGAGCACATTAGGTGCTAGGAGATAAGAGATATCTCATAATGGCGAAGAGCGAGACGCGATTGGCCAGTATGATAATATAAACTCAGGTATCAAGTAACTTGCCCAGGTTACCACTGGCATTCACTTGGTTGGCCATTCGAATGCCACTTCCTGGTGGTAATAAACTTGTAAATGTCCAACTTTACGAGTTGACGAGGACTTGCCCCTCTTGAGTGCACTATATCCGAGCGTTAAAATGCGTGACTAATTTGTGTGGAGGATTGGACAATGACATCTTTCATCTCCATTGACCATATTCCCACGGTGGCCATTTTGGTCTTATGGTATGGTATGGTATGGTAATGGTATGGTTTATTCTTTTTTTTTTATCCACTTTTTCTCCCATTTTTCTATATTTTCTCACATCCCAATTTCGTATCATCCAATTCAACCCTCCCCTGTCACGGACACTGTTTCTTGCCTCCCACAAGCCGGCTGCAATGTGGACTAAGTCATACATAGCACAAGTCCCCTCCGGTACTTGAGGTAACAGCAGTCGCATTTTTTCACCTGCGCAGCTCGATCTCTCAGTGGCGAGGAGTAACGCGTGGGAGGCTCACGCTGCCCCCGACACTTCCTGATTCTGCTGCGCAGGCGCACCAACCGACCTGTAGGAGTCGCTGTCCACAACGCCCGATCCCCACCCATCAGTTTCCCACACCCTAATACGGCCAATGTGTATTAGTACGGACGACCAGCTAAACTGAAAGCAAATGTGGAGCGCTGGGCTCGAACAGACGAGCCCAGCGTCTCCAGCATTTCGTGGCGAGCGCCTTGGTATGGTTTATTCTTAATCCCAGAGGGGAAACATGGTTTGCCACCAGAGAGAGTACAAATACACAAACAAGAAACAATAACATACAGTACAAGTTACATAACACAAGTCATGCTCAGGTGGGAAGAGGGTCGAAAGGAACCCAACCTGAGCATGATATAAGAGCAAAATGGTCACTGTGTGAATATGGTCAATAGCGTGCAAAGTGAGCTTCCTCACCTCCTTCTGCTCAGACTGCAAAGAGGACTTGAGGACATCTCTGAGTTGAGTCAGTTGTTTCCGCTCCCCATCCTGTGTCTGTTTAATCTGACGGCAAACAGAAAGAGAAATGAAAGGGCGCCCGGGGACAGAGACACACCAGGGACACATCAGGGATATCAACAGCAAAACAATATTCCTATTAGTCGCTGATCACATTAGACTTTGAAATGAAAGTCCGTGTATCTATACAGCTTAGAGCTGAGGAAACATGAGGAGTTTACACTCAACACTGAGTCAACATTTCCTGTAAAAGCCTGACCAAGTACTTTGGACATGCAGTGAATGTGTCAAACAAGAAAGAAGAAGGGTGGTTACTGTGGTCAGGTCTGTTGCCAGTTTCTCTATGGAGGGCTTCAGATTCTCCACCGTCTTCAGTCCGTCCTGGAAGAAGCTGAGAAGAGAAGAGAAGGAAACGTTGGTGTTGGTAATGTATGTCTTTTGGATCCAGGTGCAAGATGAACTTGTGACAAACAAACAAAGAGAAAGAGAGAGAGTAACCTACTTGCATTGGGCGTGGAAATACTTGATGAGGCTCTGAAGAAAGTCAACCCCCTTCTTGACTTTGATTTCATTCACTTTTAGAAGATACTAGAGAGAGAGACAGATAAAGCCCATGGTCACTGGCATTAAGGGTCTAATCGACACCACCTCCTTCACAGAGTCCGAGTTGCTTTGATTTCTTACATGTTACACGTGGTTCTTGGTATCGGGATTCTAGTATCTCTGGTGATACCGATACCCTGCTATAGCCGCGTATTGGACCGATATCCGATACCATTGTCGGTATCTGTGCCTCCCTAGCTTGAACCGCTGATAATGAACCAACGCAAAACTCCTGATGGTAACAAATGAGAGGGATAGGGGTGAATCTCTCACCTCGCACATCTGCAACTGGAACAGTCGCCTCTCCTTCTCCATCTCCTCTGCGATCTCCCCTCCGCTGAACTCCGTACGGATCATCCCGTGCTGTTTGGCGTGCTCCCTCTTCTCCTTCTCCAGTTTAGCTCTGCGGTCAAGAGGAGTGTTAACGGTAGGGAGGCACCGATACCGATACAGATACAGATATGGGTCTGATACCGGGCTAAAATGGATTATGAGAATGGAATGGCTAAGAATGGAATCGAAGAATTTCCCAGATACTAAAATCCGATACCAAGAAGCATGTCTAACATGCTAGAAATCAAAGCAAGGTGACTTGATTTGCTGCATTTATGACATGTTAACTCTCTCTAATGGAGAAAAATGTATTATATCTCAATATTTCTTGTCCAATGAACCCCCCAAAAGTCTATACTGTTAAAAGTAATTATACATTAAAAGTAATGGATCGGATCGGATCTATATCGGCCGATACCCCAAGCCCAGGTATCGGTATCAGGACTGAAAATGTCGGATGGCTGCCTCCCTAGTTAACGGCATAGAGATGGGAGAGTCCTGACCATGCGATGCCATTTGAGTCAGACCATCTCCTTCTATAAACACAATGCGTAAAGTTCCCTTTTCCAACCAAACGAACCAGGGAAACAGTGTGGTATTCTTGGTAGAAAACGAAACAGAGTTATGATACCGCATCGGGGATCGACTGTGTGGCTGTAAACTACTCGCTCCATTAATGAGGTCGATTTTAATCTCTTTGGTTAGAAATTAACAGCATCATGAAAGGCTTTATGAAAAGCAACAGTTAAGGGGATTATGAAAAGCAATGGTTGGTTGTACTAACACTTACGCATAATCTGTTTAAGACAAAATCCCAAGTATAATTTGTTAATTTCAAACTAGTTTGTTTCATAGTGTGCGTGCGTGGCCTGTGTAACGTTGCTTCTTTTACTTCACACTCTAATAGATACTGTATTAAGAACTAATAAGAACTCTTAACTCAATGCTCATTCACATTCATCCAAACAATATGTACTGCAGATATGTGCACAAGGCATTAGTCTTCCGTCAACTAGGAAAATCATTGACCCAGCCTTCACTCAGTGAAGAGGGAGTGCTGTTAACTTATCAAATAAGTTTAAAAGGGAATTCCACTCTGGGTTTTCTACAGGGTAAAACAAGGTTAACACCCAGCGCTGTACATATCGTCAGTCCTACACTACTGCACATGCTCCAGCCTTCGGCTTTACAAAGGACTGAGGTGAACAAGGGCCTGGCGTCAGACAATGCCAGGCAGAGGTTGACACTCCTGCCAAACACACAAGCAGGCGAGGGGCTGAGGGTTTACTTCTGGTTACTCTGTTACCCAGCAGGAGAGAATGGGAAGCTGATTGAGAGAGAGAGACGAGCGAGGTATCAGAAAATCTAAATGACACGCCCATTATAGTTCTTCGAAAATTGAGGTTCATTAAGGACATATAGCTCTACACAAATTATTAGCACCTTCCGCTGGCGATGTGTCTGAGGCTAGAGATGGCTTTGGCCACATAGAGATGAATGAATCAGTTACGCCTCAATCTGGTAGACAGGTTTAATTGCTTTGTGGTCGAATTTTCCTTTAAAAATGCTTTACTCGACTTTTGCACTGAATTCAAATAGGTATACCGTCTCAATCAAGTGGCCGCGTCCTCAAAGAACAGTGTACACTGCTTCTCAGTTAGGAGTCAAAGAATCCGTGAAGGAGTGCCTCTGCGCTCTTCTTTGTGTAATAATGTGTCAGAACTGAACACGTTCACATTCCTCCCTGTGGTCCGTCTGCCGGATCAGCTGTTTTATGAACAGAGTTTGACGTTTTAGCTGCCTCCTTTGTTTCCCCTTTTCTATGGGTCGTTAAGCTGAATAGACACATGTTCAGAATCTTACATGCCAACGTAATGCAAAACTACCCCTTGACCCCGTGCTCGCCTTGTGCTTAAATCCCCAATCCAGGTTTATATTAGGACCATATAGTATTATTAGTATATATAATAATACTAATAATGATAAAAAATGAATGAATACAAATAATAATAAAAAATACTTTTAACACTTTCTTAATCCATCGAAAATCTGAACATATAGTTCTATTTTACTCCAATATTTACAAGCATTACCATTGTAAACAAACTTTTACAAGAGCTCAATCATTCAACTAGAGAATGTAAACATGTCTCCATTCCTATTTGTGTTGTGTTTTTGCTGGTAAATGGTAAATGGCTGCTTTTTTATATAGCGCTTTTATCCAAAGCGCTTTACAATTAGTTACTTACATATTACCCATTCACACACCGACGGCGGAAGCAACCATGCAAGGTGCCAACCTGCTCATCGGGAGCAATTAGGGGTTAAGTGTCTTGCTCAAGGACACAACGACATGCTGCCCAGGAGGAGCGGGAATCGAACCGGGAACCTCCGGATTGCCAGACGACTGCTCTACCTCCTGAGCCACTGTCGCTGGTGGTGGGGTTACCCATTTGTTGACATTTGGATAATGGATTGGGCCTTTAAGCTATAATGGTTAACTTCAGACTTAACCAGTGGTGGCCTGGGTCAGAAAGGACTATATCAGTGGGTCCAGCAGGAGACGAAGAAAGCAGCTCTTACAGTTTCGCTTCGTAATCCTTCCAGGCTTTATCAAACGGCTTTTTCAGATCCTGTGGAAGCGGAAAAGACAGACATGAAGATAATATAGTTACACTCTGACAAGATCCAGTCAAATAAATGGCTGGAGGTTTTTCAACCGTATTAAATTCATGATTTACAGCAACATGTGGACTTTGCTCTCTGAGTCATTTAGAAACTATTCCAGACACGTGTCGAGTGTGCTCCTTGTGGAATGGGAAACGCCTACAGTATTAAAGGTCACATATTATTCTCCTTTTCAACAAGTTAATAATATATGTCTTTGACGTTTTTTTGTTGTTGCTGAAGATACCACTCAGATGAAGCATTCTAGCAGCCTCTATACCCCTTTGTATCAGCCCTGTTCTGTGTCTGTAGCTTTAATGCAAATGAGCTGCAGCTCCCCAACACCGTGAACTCACGAGATTCAGCTTAAACTGTCAAACTAGGGTTGTCTTATTGAACAGTTTGAATGTTAGTAGGCCCACCAGAGACCCAAATATATACACACAGGGACTGGAAAGGCGAAATGTCCCACAATATTTTACATTTAAAAGGAGCTATAGATAACATTCAGCCACTAGATGTCACACTAGAGCACCAACATGTCAGTTATCCAATCGGGTGCATTCCACGTGGGGGAATGGGAAGTAAGGAGGGGATACATGTAAACAACAACATTCATTTTGGATCCGCCAACATTTCTTAAATTATTACATTCAATTATCAATATATTTTTGGGGGGGAAAGCTATCATTTTATTCCGCACCTTCCCTTTTTTTTGTATCCACTTTTTCTGCCCATTTTCTATTTTTCTCCCATCCCAATTTCGTATTATCCAATTCTTCCCTCCCCTGTCTTGAACGTTGCTAGACTATGCCTCCCACTGGTCGGCTGTAGTGAGGACAGAAGCCTTGCATCATGTGTCCCCTCCAGTACACGAGGAGGCAGCCTGTCGCATCTTTTCACCGCAGCAGCTCGACCTGTAGGAGTCGCTGTCCACAACGTCCGATCCCCACCCATCAGCTTCCCACCCCCTAATACTGCCAATTGTATTAGTATGAACGACCAGCCAAGCTGATAGCAATGCGGAGAGCTGGGCTCGAACCCAGCGTCTCCTGCATTGGTGGTGAGCGCCTTGCCCACTGCACCACCTAGCCGCCCTATTCCGCACCTTTCTAAAAGCTCTGTGGATGTATCTTTTTTATTTCTAATACATGTTCACCCTACATAAAGATTCTATCTATAGCACCTTTAAATAAAGTGAAACCCACTCAAATATAGAACATACCCCTTTGACTCCTTTCAGGTCTCCTTTCAGTAGACTGTCTATGGGGAAGGTTATGATGTTATTCATGTTCTGCAACTGAAAGCGAGAGGAGAGGACAGAGTGTGATGTTGTTACCGACACACAGCTATGAACCACAACAACACGTCAAAAATCACACGGCACTCCAGTTGATGACGAGGTGTGGAAACCTCACTCACACTCTGATGAAGATAACCCTTAACGCAAAAGAGCTAAATATGAGCGTTGGATGAGTTCAAGAGAGGAGAAGACGGTGGAGGTGAGTGGTTGAAGCTAGGCCTGGGCGATATGGAGGGCCGACAGAGCAGTCGTCTGGTAATCCTGAGGTTCCCGGTTCGATTCCAGCTCCTCCCGGGCAGCGTGTCGAAATGTCCTTGAGCAAGACACTTAACACCTAATTGCTCCTGATGAGCAGGTTGGCACCTTGCATGGTTGCCTCCGCCATCGGTGTGTGAATGTGCGAGTGAATGGGTGAATGTGAGGAACAAATTGTGAAGCACTTTGGATAAAAGCGCTATATAAAATGCACAATTTACCATTTACCATGGACAAAATATATCACAATATCTTTTCGTAGTTTTGACAGTGTAACAGTATTTGATGGTATTTTATTTTCCAGTACAAATTACAATGTGATATAAAAAAGGTTTTAATGTCATCATCGTATAATACAATTGGAATGGTCTATATACTTTTTTTATACTGCTTCAAGGAATGTATATTTTGTTACTATGTTCATATTGTGGAAGACGGTATAGTAAACATTCAAACATTTGCATGGTGATGGTCCGTGATGGTCTACCGCCCAAATTAAGAATTACAATATGTTATTTCCACGGCCTAGGAAAGTTCAATATTTGTGAACATGAGCTACTCTCCTAAAGCCAGAAACCAGAGAAGTAAGACTCAACCCTGTGATGTCATCAGGTATAAAGTCTGAAGCCGCTCCATTGACAATGAATAGGTGGATGGTATAGGTGTCATCTATATACTAGGGCTGACCCCTATTAGTCGAATAGTCGACTAATCGATCGAAAGGAGCCGTAGTCGACTGCCAACCGCTCAGTCGAATACAAAGAAAAATAAGAAATTATCATTAAAAAAAATAAAATAAAAATGTATCATTCTTTCCAAAAGAAAAGAGGCCTAGAAGCGTGGCTGACGCTAATGGCACGCATACCAGCGAGGCTAACTGCCTAAGAAAACAGGCACAGAGGCACTGAAAGAGGATTTCACCCATCTAATGAACACACTAGACTAGACAAATATCAAGATGTATCCATCAGTGGACCAATTGCATGCTTTTGCAGAGGACAAGGAGCCTTCAGTCGACTCCTTCAGACATTAAGCACCCAGCCCAAATGGAATGATACAAAAAATATATATATATATATATATATATATATATATATATATATATATAATATATATTATACTTTTTTCTTTTCTTTTTTGTCATAGTCGACTATCGGCTCATTTCGGCCAATCATAGTCGACTATCCAAATCCTTAGTCGGGGACAGCCCTACTATATACCATCTTTCCTAATCCATTGTCTATAGAGCAGCTTCAGACTTTATACCTGATGACATCACATATGAGATTTATAATTTTTGTAGTTGGGCGAGGGTTGTTCATGTTCACTAATATTTTTGGACCGTCTTAGGCGATAGGAATAACAGGTAAACTATGAATTATTAAATAGGACATACTCCCCCATTCATAGTAGAATCTGTGATGTCGTTGAACAGCGACCGCTAAGCAAAAGAGCCCCACTTGGTATTGCGCTTTATTTACATTTGTTGTTTTGGTCTGACGTGTGGGTTGGAGTTAGTTTAGTAACTTATTATAGAGTGAATACCTCCACACCTCTCTTGGCAGAGCCTGAGGTGTGGCCAGCAATAGCAGCACCTCTCATATATATACCCACTGAACTCCCAACTCACACATCAGACCAAAACTACAAACGTAAACAAAGCGAAATACCAAGTAGAGCTCTTTTGCATAGAGGTCGCTGTTTAACTGCATTACAGATTTCTACCTTTGATATTCGGTACACCTCCAGCCCAATAAGTCCATTTGTAATATTTCAGGACCGCCTATGTGTTTGCAGTTGTAAAGTCAATCCAATTCAGTTGAATTGTGAATGTGACACATCATCATCATCATACACACATATTCACTATTCTATTGAACACAAATGGACTACATTTATAAAGCGCTTTACAACTTATGACCCACAACTTCACTCACACATTCACACAGCGCTCAAGGACACTTCGACACGCTGCCAGGAGGAGCCAGAATCGAGCCAAGGAGACCTTCCGATTGCCAGACGACCGCTCGACCCCCTGAGCCACTGCCGCCCCACACAACACCCCGCCTTCCCATCTTTAGATAATGAGGTTGAAAACAGTGGTCGTCTGATATGTCACTTGGGCCGATATTGTCAGTCTTTCCCTCGGTGCACAGGGACTGCCGCCATGGGCTATGTATGTATGAAAAATTGTGGTCACTCACTCAGTCATGGACGAATTGGTGAGTTCAACAACTTTGTGTTGTAGTTTATCAGATGCAATATATATATATCTGCTTTATATCGGCTGCCCTGCTCTCTAAATTTCGGTATTGAAAAACCTATATCGGTCGACCACCAGTTGGAAAACATTGTTAATCTGAAAACTTAAAATAAGAGTTACAGTATATGGTTCTTTGTCTCCAGTATTGAATTATGGACGGCCTGTAGATTCTTACCAGGTTCTTGAAGAGGGCTGTGAGCTCTTTGGTGAAGGCAGAGAACGTGACGAAGGCTGAACCCACCTCAGGGTTTTCTCTACAATTGTCCCCAAACTTCTCCATGGACTGGACGTACTGCTCCTCATTCTCAACATGGGCTGCATGGTGACGGGACACAAACACTTGCTATGACTTTTTCAGGACCCCTTTCAGATGTATATATATTTTGGAATGTTCTCAGAATTATATATTATAAAATTCCAAATGTATTTCCCATCAACAATTGCATTAGCTCAACATTGTAATTCAAGAAGACTCACAACACTGTATCAGATCCCAATATTTGTCTTATGTTATGTATTAAAGGTCTACAACCTCTAAGCCCTCGTGGGCTCTTCATCAGGTAAAGAAGACTGGTTAGAGGGCTGGTTAGAGGGCTGGTTAGAGGACTGGTTAGAGGGCTGGTTAGAGGGCTGGTTAGAGGACTGGTTAGAGAGCTGGTTAGAGGGCTGGTTAGAGAGCTGGTTAGAGGACTGGTTAGAGAGCTGGTTAGAGGGCTGGTTAGAGGGCTGGTTAGAGGGCTGGTTAGAGGACTGGTTAGAGGGCTGGTTAGAGGGCTGGTTAGAGAGCTGGTTAGAGGACTGGTTAGAGGGCTGGTTAGAGGGCTGGTTAGAGGACTGGTTAGAGAGCTGGTTAGAGGGCTGGTTAGAGGGCTGGTTAGAGGGCTGGTTAGAGGGCTGGTTAGAGGGCTGGTTAGAGGGCTGGTTAGAGGACTGGTTAGAGAGCTGGTTAGAGGACTGGTTAGAGGGCTGGTTAGAGGGCTGGTTAGAGAGCTGGTTAGAGGACTGGTTAGAGGGCTGGTTAGAGGGCTGGTTAGAGGACTGGTTAGAGAGCTGGTTAGAGGGCTGGTTAGAGGGCTGGTTAGAGGGCTGGTTAGAGGGCTGGTTAAAGGGCTGGTTAGAGGGCTGGTTAGAGAGCTGGTTAGAGGACTGGTTAGAGGGCTGGTTAGATAGCTGGTTAGAGAGCTGGTTAGAGGACTGGTTAGAGGGCTGGTTAGAGAGCTGGTTAGAGGACTGGTTAGAGGACTGGTTAGAGAGCTGGTTAGAGAGCTGGTTAGAGGACTGGTTAGAGAGCTGGTTAGAGAGCTGGTTAGAGGGCTGGTTAGAGGGCTGGTTAGAGGACTGGTTAGAGGGCTGGTTAGAGAGCTGGTTAAAGGGCTGGTTAGAGAGCTGGTTAGAGAGCTGGTTAGAGAGCTGGTTAGAGGACTGGTTAGAGAGCTGGTTAGAGGGCTGGTTAGAGAGCTGGTTAGAGGGCTGGTTAGAGGACTGGTTAAAGGGCTGGTTAGAGAGCTGGTTAGAGGGCTGGTTAGAGAGCTGGTTAGAGAGCTGGTTAGAGAGCTGGTTAGAGGACTGGTTAGAGAGCTGGTTAGAGGGCTGGTTAGAGGGCTGGTTAGAGAGCTGGTTAAAGGGCTGGTTAGAGAGCTGGTTAGAGGACTGGTTAGAGAGCTGGTTAGAGAGCTGGTTAGAGGACTGGTTAGAGAGCTGGTTAGAGAGCTGGTTAGAGGACTGGTTAGAGAGCTGGTTAGAGAGCTGGTTAGAGAGCTGGTTAGAGGACTGGTTAGAGGGCTGGTTAGAGCTGGTTAGAGGACTGGTTAAAGGGCTGGTTAGAGGGCTGGTTAGAGAGCTGGTTAGAGGGCTGGTTAGAGAGCTGGTTAGAGGGCTGGTTAGAGGGCTGGTTAGAGGACTGGTTAGAGGACTGGTTAGAGAGCTGGTTAGAGGACTGGTTAGAGAGCTGGTTAGAGAGCTGGTTAGAGGGCTGGTTAGAGGACTGGTTAGAGAGCTGGTTAGAGAGCTGGTTAGAGGGCTGGTTAGAGAGCTGGTTAGAGAGCTGGTTAGAGGACTGGTTAGAGGACTGGTTAGAGGGCTGGTTAGAGGACTGGTTAGAGGGCTGGTTAGAGAGCTGGTTAGAGAGCTGGTTAGAGGACTGGTTAGAGGGCTGGTTAGAGGGCTGGTTAGAGGACTGGTTAGAGGGCTGGTTAGAGGACTGGTTAGAGAGCTGGTTAGAGAGCTGGTTAGAGAGCTGGTTAGAGGACTGGTTAGAGAGCTGGTTAGAGGACTGGTTAGAGGACTGGTTAGAGAGCTGGTTAGAGGACTGGTTAGAGAGCTGGTTAGAGGACTGGTTAGAGAGCTGGTTAGAGGACTGGTTAGAGGACTGGTTAGAGAGCTGGTTAGAGGACTGGTTAGAGAGCTGGTTAGAGAGCTGGTTAGAGGACTGGTTAGAGGACTGGTTAGAGAGCTGGTTAGAGGACTGGTTAGAGAGCTGGTTAGAGAGCTGGTTAGAGGACTGGTTAGAGGACTGGTTAAAGGGCTGGTTAGAGGACTGGTTAGAGGGCTGGTTAGAGGACTGGTTAGAGGGCTGGTTAGAGGGCTGGTTAGAGGGCTGGTTAGAGAGCTGGTTAGAGGGCTGGTTAGAGGGCTGGTTAGAGAGCTGGTTAGAGGGCTGGTTAGAGGGCTGGTTAGAGGGCTGGTTAGAGGGCTGGTTAAAGGGCTGGTTAGAGGGCTGGTTAGAGAGCTGGTTAGAGGACTGGTTAGAGGGCTGGTTAGATAGCTGGTTAGAGAGCTGGTTAGAGGACTGGTTAGAGGGCTGGTTAGAGAGCTGGTTAGAGGACTGGTTAGAGGACTGGTTAGAGAGCTGGTTAGAGAGCTGGTTAGAGGACTGGTTAGAGAGCTGGTTAGAGAGCTGGTTAGAGGGCTGGTTAGAGGGCTGGTTAGAGGACTGGTTAGAGGGCTGGTTAGAGAGCTGGTTAAAGGGCTGGTTAGAGAGCTGGTTAGAGAGCTGGTTAGAGAGCTGGTTAGAGGACTGGTTAGAGAGCTGGTTAGAGGGCTGGTTAGAGGACTGGTTAAAGGGCTGGTTAGAGAGCTGGTTAGAGGGCTGGTTAGAGAGCTGGTTAGAGAGCTGGTTAGAGAGCTGGTTAGAGGACTGGTTAGAGAGCTGGTTAGAGGGCTGGTTAGAGGGCTGGTTAGAGAGCTGGTTAAAGGGCTGGTTAGAGAGCTGGTTAGAGGACTGGTTAGAGAGCTGGTTAGAGAGCTGGTTAGAGGACTGGTTAGAGAGCTGGTTAGAGAGCTGGTTAGAGGACTGGTTAGAGAGCTGGTTAGAGAGCTGGTTAGAGAGCTGGTTAGAGGACTGGTTAGAGGGCTGGTTAGAGCTGGTTAGAGGACTGGTTAAAGGGCTGGTTAGAGGGCTGGTTAGAGAGCTGGTTAGAGGGCTGGTTAGAGAGCTGGTTAGAGGGCTGGTTAGAGGGCTGGTTAGAGGACTGGTTAGAGGACTGGTTAGAGAGCTGGTTAGAGGACTGGTTAGAGAGCTGGTTAGAGAGCTGGTTAGAGGGCTGGTTAGAGGACTGGTTAGAGAGCTGGTTAGAGAGCTGGTTAGAGGGCTGGTTAGAGAGCTGGTTAGAGAGCTGGTTAGAGGACTGGTTAGAGGACTGGTTAGAGGGCTGGTTAGAGGACTGGTTAGAGGGCTGGTTAGAGAGCTGGTTAGAGAGCTGGTTAGAGGACTGGTTAGAGGGCTGGTTAGAGGGCTGGTTAGAGGACTGGTTAGAGGGCTGGTTAGAGGACTGGTTAGAGAGCTGGTTAGAGAGCTGGTTAGAGAGCTGGTTAGAGGACTGGTTAGAGGGCTGGTTAGAGGGCTGGTTAGAGGACTGGTTAGAGAGCTGGTTAGAGGGCTGGTTAGAGAGCTGGTTAGAGAGCTGGTTAGAGAGCTGGTTAGAGAGCTGGTTAGAGGACTGGTTAAAGAGCTGGTTAGAGGACTGGTTAGAGGGCTGGTTAGAGAGCTGGTTAGAGAGCTGGTTAGAGGACTGGTTAGAGGACTGGTTAGAGGGCTGGTTAGAGGACTGGTTAGAGGGCTGGTTAGAGAGCTGGTTAGAGAGCTGGTTAGAGGGCTGGTTAGAGAGCTGGTTAGAGAGCTGGTTAAAGAGCTGGTTAGAGGACTGGTTAGAGGGCTGGTTAGAGAGCTGGTTAGAGGGCTGGTTAGAGGGCTGGTTAGAGAGCTGGTTAGAGGGCTGGTTAGAGGACTGGTTAGAGGGCTGGTTAGAGGGCTGGTTAGAGGGCTGGTTAGAGAGCTGGTTAGAGGGCTGGTTAGAGGGCTGGTTAGAGAGCTGGTTAGAGAGCTGGTTAGAGAGCTGGTTAGAGGGCTGGTTAGAGGACTGGTTAGAGGACTGGTTAGAGGACTGGTTAAAGGGCTGGTTAGAGGACTGGTTAGAGAGCTGGTTAGAGAGCTGGTTAGAGGACTGGTTAGAGGACTGGTTAGAGAGCTGGTTAGAGGACTGGTTAGAGAGCTGGTTAGAGAGCTGGTTAGAGGACTGGTTAGAGGACTGGTTAGAGAGCTGGTTAGAGGACTGGTTAGAGAGCTGGTTAGAGAGCTGGTTAGAGGACTGGTTAGAGAGCTGGTTAGAGGACTGGTTAGAGAGCTGGTTAGAGAGCTGGTTAGAGGACTGGTTAGAGGACTGGTTAAAGGGCTGGTTAGAGGACTGGTTAGAGGGCTGGTTAGAGGACTGGTTAGAGGGCTGGTTAGAGGGCTGGTTAGAGGGCTGGTTAGAGGGCTGGTTAGAGAGCTGGTTAGAGGGCTGGTTAGAGGGCTGGTTAGAGAGCTGGTTAGAGGGCTGGTTAGAGGGCTGGTTAGAGGGCTGGTTAGAGGGCTGGTTAAAGGGCTGGTTAGAGGGCTGGTTAGAGAGCTGGTTAGAGGACTGGTTAGAGGGCTGGTTAGAGAGCTGGTTAGAGAGCTGGTTAGAGGACTGGTTAGAGGGCTGGTTAGAGAGCTGGTTAGAGGACTGGTTAGAGGACTGGTTAGAGAGCTGGTTAGAGAGCTGGTTAGAGGACTGGTTAGAGAGCTGGTTAGAGAGCTGGTTAGAGGGCTGGTTAGAGGGCTGGTTAGAGGACTGGTTAGAGGGCTGGTTAGAGAGCTGGTTAAAGGGCTGGTTAGAGAGCTGGTTAGAGAGCTGGTTAGAGAGCTGGTTAGAGGACTGGTTAGAGAGCTGGTTAGAGGGCTGGTTAGAGAGCTGGTTAGAGGGCTGGTTAGAGGACTGGTTAAAGGGCTGGTTAGAGAGCTGGTTAGAGGGCTGGTTAGAGAGCTGGTTAGAGAGCTGGTTAGAGAGCTGGTTAGAGGACTGGTTAGAGAGCTGGTTAGAGGGCTGGTTAGAGGGCTGGTTAGAGAGCTGGTTAAAGGGCTGGTTAGAGAGCTGGTTAGAGGACTGGTTAAAGGGCTGGTTAGAGAGCTGGTTAGAGGACTGGTTAGAGAGCTGGTTAGAGAGCTGGTTGGAGGACTGGTTAGAGAGCTGGTTAGAGAGCTGGTTAGAGAGCTGGTTAGAGGACTGGTTAGAGGGCTGGTTAGAGAGCTGGTTAGAGGACTGGTTAAAGGGCTGGTTAGAGGGCTGGTTAGAGAGCTGGTTAGAGGGCTGGTTAGAGAGCTGGTTAGAGGGCTGGTTAGAGGGCTGGTTAGAGGACTGGTTAGAGGACTGGTTAGAGAGCTGGTTAGAGGACTGGTTAGAGGGCTGGTTAGAGGGCTGGTTAGAGGACTGGTTAGAGGGCTGGTTAGAGAGCTGGTTAGAGGGCTGGTTAGAGAGCTGGTTAGAGGACTGGTTAGAGGGCTGGTTAGAGAGCTGGTTAGAGAGCTGGTTAGAGAGCTGGTTAGAGGGCTGGTTAGAGGGCTGGTTAGAGAGCTGGTTAGAGAGCTGGTTAGAGAGCTGGTTAGAGGGCTGGTTAGAGAGCTGGTTAGAGAGCTGGTTAGAGGGCTGGTTAGAGAGCTGGTTAGAGAGCTGGTTAGAGGGCTGGTTAGAGAGCTGGTTAGAGGGCTGGTTAGAGAGCTGGTTAGAGAGCTGGTTAGAGGGCTGGTTAGAGAGCTGGTTAGAGGGGTGGTTAGAGAGCTGGTTAGAGGACTGGTTAGAGGGCTGGTTAGAGAGCTGGTTAGAGAGCTGGTTAGAAGACTGGTTAGAGAGCTGGTTAGAGGGCTGGTTAGAGGGCTGGTTAGAGCTGGTTAGAGGGCTGGTTATAGTCAAATGCACAGTTAAAGAAGCTGTCGCAGGCCTCTGAGTCAGACGTCTCCTATGAGGCAACAACACTAGAGAGGAACTATCTCTGTGAGACAGGAAACTCTCCTGGCTAAATGCAAAGAGTAGCAGTTTGCTGTTGAACATATTTCTATGTCCATATATTCTTGCACAATTCCTGAGCAGAATTACTTTATTTTGTTCCACTTGCTTCCTGACTCCCACCACCCTCCCCCAACTGTGGAGGCGCCCAAAAAATAAATAGATTGCAATGCGTGAATTTTCTCATGATGACATTTTGCGTTTATAACAGTGAAATGTGGGAATGGGTTTGATTTCTTTCCAGCTGAAAATAATTTGTACAGCTGTAAATCTGCATTAGCTGCGACTGCGTACGTGCAAATATCATCCACACGTGTGCGCATGCACAAACCACACACACCTTCACACACGTGCACTTGACCTGCATGCCAAAGTTTAGCCTCCTAGGGTAAGAGGGTGGGGAGACCTTTGTGGACCTACCGAGCAACCAGCCAATGGAGCAAGCTATAGAGCTACTGGATACAGATCAAAACTAAATCCATGTAGGTTCTCTCAAAGTAGCATTGAACTTGATGGTACGAGCGTCTTTATAGCAGAACTTTCGGCCGAGTCTGATGATGCCTCCCACAAGTGTCTATGACAAACGGTTCATGAGTTGTGAAAGGGGCGTGGCTAAAGTGTAGGGGACGGGGCTAACACACCAAGGAAAAAGGAACTCTCTACTGAGACGAATGGCGCCTCCCACAAGTGTCTATGGCAAGTTATGTGCCTTTTTGTTATAGGCCCACTGCCACACATACCTTTACACACACACACACACACACACATGACCTCCAAGCTCAATTTCAGCCTCCTAGGGTGTAAATTGTGGCCGCTAGAGGGTGGGAACATTTTTGTGACCAACCCAACCTTTCAATAAAATCTTGCGCAAGGCCACTCCCATTGCCAAGCTTCCTTTGAGCTAATTGGCATGAACACACACACACACATACCTTCACTCACACACACACACGCACACATACATTTAGTCATTTAGCTGACGCTTTTATCCAAAGCGACTTACAAGTTCTGTACAACAAGTCATCAGGAAGGGCACAACTCTATCAGCTGAGTAACAATGTTCATCAAAGTGTTGAGTGCTACAGTGTAGGTTAGTATATTAGGACAAGTGCATGACAGTAAGGTTAGTTAGGGTTAGATTTTTTACACACACACACACACGCATGCACGCATTTGTTCTCTAAGACAGTAATGGAGGCGTAGTATACAGCCATGCAGGAAGTACATCCCCGGGCCTGCTGGGACAGGTGTAGGGCACGAGAGGAATGTGTTGAGGCTCTCTCTTATGTGTCTTTGAGGTTCAACTACACCTGCCTCGACACAGATCCCTTTCAGTTACAATAGTCAATGCTTCTCATTCTCACTGTTTCACCTCCACTGCCTTACAAGCTGCCCTACAAGCTGCCTTACAAGCTGCCCTACAAGCTGCCTTACAAGCTGCCCTACAAGCTGCCTTACAAAAGCCACACAGCAGATACCAAAGGGTATAAAGGTGTATTGCCTGTGCACTTAAGCAGATGGTAATATGATCTACTTTCATACCAATAATATGTGATCTACTTTTTGTACTAACGATACATAAGATAAAATAAAACAAGATAAGATAAGATATTCCTTTATTGATCCCCTTTCAATAATCGCACAAAGAGAACAAGAGTCTGGCCTGCTACACTGCACTGAGGGGTTAAAGCAGGACACTGGGAATCTACACACACAGTGGTTTTGAACCGTGAGTCATAAGCCTCTTTTGCACATTAACTCTGGACAACGTGCAGAGAATCGGGTGTGGGCATCGTTGCCTGAAATTGCCCTTAATTGCACATGTAGCGTAGCACACAGCATGCCATTATCCATGGCAGGTGTGTTTGCACACATGGAAAATAATGCGCTTGGTTTAGGTGATGGGCGGCGCCTAGGTAGAGCGAGGGAATGACGCAGAAAAGTGGCCGACCTCCTCTGCCTGTGTACGGAAGATCATCATTTTAAATATTTATTTAACTGGCATGTAACTCAGCATCTTGAAAATGAGGGCAACATCAACATCAGACATCAACATTGAAATAAGCGACCAACGGTGTTCCGTACAGAGTGAAATAAGCGACCAACGGTGTTCCGTACAGAGTGAAATAAGCGACCAACGGTGTTCCATACAGTGTGAAAACCAGGATCTTATGACATGAAATTCTATATAAATGGTTTCCAATCATAAACTTTTAATTCATGTAAATGTTTTTGGATTAGTCTACGTTAATCAATAAGCCCGCTTGCTCGCTGTGTGAATTCTGCAAACAATGATCCGCTTGTGTTCTGACATGGGCTGAGTTTGTCATTACACAGACTTAGGACTTATGTGCTGGGAGGGTAAACTCCGTGCGGAATAATTTGAACATTTGCGTTCGCACATATTCCACCCCTCCGATTAATGTGCAGTTAAGGTCAGGAGTCCAGTGCATGTGTGAAAGGGGCCATACCAACCAAGAGTCTGTTTTTCTGTTGCTTTCAAGACTATATTTTCCCAGCTTTACACATGATTGAATGATTTGACTGCTATGTCATATATTACAATGTTCACAATATAAATTATGTCTTTTTTATTCTTCTAATATTTCAGTTAGCTGATTGAAACAATTGATACAATTACTAGATGAGTAAAGAAGATTCATTTCAAAACGGCAACAAATATGTGCATTTCTGACAGGCTCTTAATCCGTTGTCACTTGACTTCTACACCTTTCTGCCAGACTAAACAACACAGTGAAACAATACCTTTCTAGGTAGCTTCAAATAATGTTTTACTTTTCTCTTGGATTCAAATGTCCCTCCCAAAACTAGATAGCGTAGCTTTAACTGTTTTTAAACAACCATTCACACAGTAAGCCGGATATCGGTCCGATACCAGGCTAAAATAATATTGTATCAGAGAATTTCCCTGATACTAAAATCCGATACCAAGAAACACGTCTAACATGCCAGAAACCAAAGCAAATTGATCGATTTGCTGCATTTGTAACTCTCTGGACTGGAGAAACATTTATTATATCTCAAAATGTTTTGTGCAATGACCCCAAAATGAGTGTCCAAGTCATGTTCATTAAAAGTAATGGATGGGATCGGCACTCTGTCTCGGCCGATCCCCAAAGCCCAGGTATTGCTATTGGGACGGAAAAGGTTGGATCGGTGCATCCCTACTTACAACACATCATAATTATAGGGAATGTGGAACTTGTGGGTGTGTGTGGATGTAAAGGTTATACAGTACATATGGCGTATAACATACAGTAGCTTTATACTATAATATCGGCGATACTCACACAGGCCCGTGTGGTTGATGGACTTGACAGATTTCTTGATCTTGTAAAGTACACCTCTGTCCACATCCAGAGCCTATGGGAGCGAAAGAACAAAGCAGATGTTTAATGTCAACACAGCAGAAATATTATCATAGGATGCATCATGGGTGCACTTTGAACCAGATCATAATCGCCTGCTGTTGTATCTGCCTAGAGAAAGAAGTGGAGGTTCATTGCATGCCTGCAGACTGCAGTTATAATTGTTTTACAAACAAACAAACAAACAATACAATTACAAACAAGAAAGGGACCCAAGTATTGTAAATGTTATAATATATTCAATATGTAATATTCAGTTACATATGAGCACAATCTACAAACAGGTTAGTGGATACAGCTAATAATATAATAATTTAGGACCTGCTCAGAGGTCATCAATCGGCACACATGCGATGCATGCATGCAATTCGTATCTGCGATTAACCCATCCCGTCGTCCTTCCCCCCCAAGGGCAGCCGGGAGCAGACAGGCGTCAACGTGAGCCGCGCCAGGGGACCAATCCAAGTGCTCCTGTCCGTCTTCGTCAAGGACGCCACAGCGTTAGCAATCTATTGTTGTGCATGTTTTTCCATTGGGTTTATCTTATCGGGGGGAAACCCTTGCAAGCACGGGGAGAACATGCAAACTCCACACAGAAAGGCCTGGGAGATACCCCACCTGGGTAACTGGCATCATGGAAACCTGGTCCCCAAGCGGGAATCGAACCCTGGACCTTCTTGCTGTGAGGCGACAGTGTTAACCACTACACCCCCGTGCCGCTAATTGGCAGAATAACATACAATTGACCTATCTCAAGCCCCGCCCTCTTTTCTTGATCCTCCAATCACAACTGTTGCCGGGAAGATCAAGAAAAGAGGGCAGGGTTTGAGATAGGCCCGTTCGTCTCGCTGTGTGACTGGCAATGAAGGCGGATACTGAACAATATCTGACTAACTGCTTGACCCTCCCTCTTAAGACCAGCAATCTGAAGGCCCCTCGCGACTAGCCTATGTACATACGCCAGGCGCCTGAATGCCTTCTACAACATAACTGCATTTCCGCGTCTCTGATTGGCCAGGTCATTTCTGGTCATGTGACGTGTATGCCCAATCGTGGGACCGCAAGTTTCTACAATGGTTAAGCTTAGGCGCTCTTTCGAAGTAGGTTAAGGTTAGAGTTTGTCTTAGAGCATGGTGATAGAACGCCTGCCCTGATTCCGACGGTTAAGCTTAGGCACTCTTTCGAAGTTGGTTAAGGTTAGAGTTTGTCTTAGAGCATGGCGATAGAACGCCAGGTAGTTTGCAGGCTGTTAGACCCGGAAATAGGCGCAGAACTTGCTGTCCCACGATTGGCCCACATGTCACATGACCTGGCCAATCAGAGCGCAAAACTCGAACGCGGAAATGCAGTTCCGTCGTCGAAGGCATACACGCGACCCAGGCACACACACACACAGAATTATTGGTCCCGCCCTTAGTCAAAGTGTGAATACCCAGGGGATTACGGTGCTTCAGTGACTGAGAGAATGGCTAGCCCAGCCCTAGTGTTTACACAGCACCAACACAGACATGGCACAGGGCCAAGTCCAGCATGCTCAGCTATAGCTCTCTCTCTCTCTCTCTCTCTCAGGCTGAATTGCTTGAACTTCCTATGCCCCTTTTCTGTCGCTCAGTGCTTTTTTAAGATCTCACATGAGATCAGAATGTTAAGAACTGAACCCCTCCCATCCAACCCCCACATCAACATAAACAAAAGATTTAAACAAAGCGCAAAGAACGGGTTATTTTGCCTAGACTAGAGGTTGCTGTTTGATCTTTTTCCTGTAAGTAGGGAAGTCCAAGACGGATGGGCACCACACTCTCCTTAAGAATCAACTTCCTACGTAAATCCTGTTTAAAGAAACTAGAAGGGCTGGAAAAACTATACACGGACCTATACGCCGCGGCCTCACTGCAGATGAACTACAATGAGCAGATACATACACAATGTATGATAGTTAAAGGGGACATGCATTGCTATTCCTTTCACTATTTGGGCAACTTTACGCAATTCCTGTGAGTCTATGGAACACATCTGTAAAGTTTTTTTTTTTTTTTAAGATTTATTTTTTAGCGTTTATCGCTTTTTGCTACTGGGCAGTCCAGTAGAGAGAGAGAGAGGAGGAACGGGAGACAGAGTGGGGGGAAGACATTTGGCAAATAACGACGGGTTCGGGAATCAAACCCGGGTCGGCCGTGCCGCGACTCAGCGCGTTATGTGGTTCGCCACTGGGGCGCCCCTGTAAAGTTTTTTGTTTCTTTCAAAAAAAAATTTTTTTCTATTTCTAATCAATTACTCTAAAGCAGCATTTTTCCACTTTAAGATTTCAAGCAGTTAAACTTTTTGGGCTGGGTTCTGTTCCGCCCATAAGCGCTTTGAGTGACAGTCACCCACAGTCTGCGACTGGCAGACAGAGAGAGAGATAGAAAGATTGAGGGGGATACTAATAAATGTTGCCGCGGGGGGCATAATCGTTCTCTGCTGTCTGTCGGCACCCTCTGTTTGAGGAAGTAATTCCACTCGCTGTTGTTGAGCGAATTGTTGATTGTGGGCGGTGACTACAACCACAGAGCCGGCATTGGCTCCAACCACAGAGCCAATCAGATCACAATCAGTTTAATCAGCTCCTTGATACGTCGCATTGCGAGTCAAATCAGAATGACCTAATTCACTGGGGGAGGAGATTGTCTCAACTGAATTAGAGCAATCCGCCAAAATGGTAATTAGAGACACAGACCCATTGATACTAACCCCCATTGCTATAAAACAATGCTAAACATGGGAAAAGGCCATTTATAAGAGACGGGACCTTTAAAAAATTTATAAATTCCATACATAGACAACACTCAGAGTTTTTAATACATAGGACGAGGCAAAATTATTACTTTCATGGCTCCAGACCAAGCCACTTATTGGTAATGAAAATACGCTCAAATGATAAATTCTCGGATATCCACTCAATCAGGACACAACAAGGAGCAATCACCACTGACTCAAAAAAGATTAATGACACTTTTAGAGAATTGTATTCACAACTGTATAGCTCAGAGGTCAACTTTGATCATAAAAAAATTTGAAACGTTTATTGATGGTCTCAAAATACCGAAATTATCTGAGGAAGAGGCTGGGGAATTGGGGAGACCAATCACTCTCGTTGAACTCAGAGAGACAATTGCTGAAATGCAGAGAGGTAAGGCACCAGGTTGGGATGGGATCCCGCCTGAGTTTTACTTAGCATTCTGGGACCAGTTGGGCCCATTGCTGTTCGAGATGATTCAACATGCTATTGAACAGGGGGGATTCTCGAGAGACGTTAACATGGCCTTGATCTGCTTGTTACTTAAAAAAGACAAGGACCCCAATGACGGACGGGTTGATCTTAAAATGTTTGCCAAAATACAAAAAAAAACAGCCCCCGGTGGGCGGTCGTTAGTGGTTAACATACCGTGGTATTAGTTCGGTACAGTACGGTACACACTGAAACAGTTGGGTACGGATACGTGTACCTTTACACCCCTAGACACTCACGCTCCCCATGCAGAGCTAACAGACAGGAGGAGCAGACAGGCTGAGACAAGCTCCGTCAGACACAGGAGGAGCACGTAAGAGAGAGAAAGGAGAGGGAAATAAGGAGAGAAACATTTGCCATTGAGAGTGGAGAGGGGGAAAAAAGAGAGAGACAGAGAGAGAGAGAGAGAGAGAGAGAGAGAGAGAGAGAGAGAGAGAGAGAGAGAGAGAGAGAGAGAGAGAGAGAGAGAGAGAGACAGAGACAGAGCTTGCTGGGACAAGAGCAGACAAGCACAACCCCATCCTTGGCCCCAGGGGTGTAGTCCCAGCATGCAGCAGCAGTAGGCCAGTACAACATGTGGCCAGCAGGGCCTTTGTTTCTCAGGCAGAGACCAGTGATCCTCCTCACAAACACAGGAGGAGCGCTGTGGTGTGATGTTCCCCATACAGGCAGGCCACAGCATGATGGTGCTCTGATGCTCTCTCTCTGCAACACAGTGCAACAGGCCACCACAGAGAGCTGAGGAGACTCTGATCCTCTCTCTCTCTCTCTCTCTCTCTCTCTCTCTGCAACACAGTGCAACAGGCCACCACAGAGAGCTGAGGAGACTCTGATCCTCTCTCTCTCTCTCTCTCTCTCTCTCTCTCTGCAACACAGTGCAACAGGCCACCACAGAGAGCTGAGGAGACTCTGATCCTCTCTCTCTCTCTCTCTCTCTCTCTCTCTCTCTCTCTCTCTCTCTCTGCAACACAGTGCAACAGGCCACCACAGAGAGCTGAGGAGACTCTGATCATCTCTCTCTCTCTCTCTCTCTCTCTCTCTCTCTCTCTCTCTCTCTCTCTCTCTCTCTCTCTCTGCAACACAGTGCAACAGGCCACCACAGTGCTCTCTGTCGCAGCCTGTTGCAGAGAGAGAGGGAGGATCAGAGAGTCCTGTGCTCTCTGTCGCAGCCTGTTGCAGAGAGAGAGGTCTGATCCTCTCTCTCTCTGCAACAGGCTGCGACAGAGAGCACAGGAGACTCTCTGATCCTCTCTCTCTCTCCAACACAGGCTGCGACAGAGAGCACAGGAGACTCTCTGATCCTCTCTCTCTCTCCAACACAGGCTGCGACAGAGAGCACAGGAGACTCTGATCCTCTCGCTCTCTCCAACACAGGCTGCGACAGAGAGCACAGGAGACTCTCTGATCCTCTCGCTCTCTCCAACACAGGCTGCGACAGAGAGCACAGGAGACTCTCTGATTCTCTCTCTCTCTCTCTCTCTCTCCAACAGGCTGCGACAGAGAACACAAGAGACTTGTGCAACTGGAAAGAGGAGTGCTGTGAAGCGACTTGGAGAGGGCACATGCGTTTGAATGCTGCATCTATGCATGCCGCCTCGTGATTCTATGATTCTATCAGCATGGAATATGATATATAATATATCTCTACCTTTTCCCTTTCATCAGACGAAGAGCAGCTAACAATACAGATAAAAAGTGATCTACTGATCTGTACATCACTTCTTAGTTTTTATCTGTATTGTTAGCTGCTCTTCGTCTGATGAAAGAGGGAAGAGATCGAGTAAACTGTTATCCATTAGTGGCTTTCCTGTTTTTTCACAAAGGGACTGAAACTCATGTCCCAGCTCCTTACTGACATCACCTTAGTTCATATAAATATAACCTATAATATATTTGTTATCGTCTGATTAATTTGGTCATTGTGGAGTTTTTTTTTTTTTTTATATTAAAGGCTTATAAACAAGTGTTTAGTGCTATAAGCAGCAAAACACACACGCACGCACGCACACACCTGGATTGGCCTTTTAACTAGCTGTATGCTATTTACTGGTTTGAACAAACGTTGCCATTGTCCCTGGGCAGGCACACATTCACTTTTTGCACACTGGGGAAAAGCATATAGGTACAGAGAGGGTATTCATTGTATTATAAAGCATATATAACTACTCTATCATTATGCGACAGGGTACAAACATGACCAGGTGCGAATGGGCGAGGTTCAGTAGCCAGCCTGCCTGCAGTTCAGGATTTAAGCAACAAGGTTTTAATTTCGCAAAGCGGAAATAGCTTGTGGTTTCGTTCCTCTTTTATGTAAAAAAAAATACATATTGGTGTGGCTTGTGCTGTTCCCGACGGGAAGCTCCACTGGGGGAAAAAAATTTGAGGAGCACCGTCTGTCTCCCAATTCCATAATAACATCCACCTTACCTCTTCCAACGATGCCACTGTATTGCGACAGTGGGACATCCGAGTGGTGAAGTTTGAAGTGGTCGGGGCTTTGTAGTCCTCATTGGTCTCAGCCACAAACTCTATGACAGTGATCAGCTCCGGCATACTGAATAATAATAAATATGAGTACGTTACGGGGGGGGGGGGGGGCGGTGATGAACCCGACGTGTTTTAGTATATAAAAGCTACTGTATGTCTAGAGCCAGACAGTTAAGAGGCAAAGTAAACTAGAGAGTAAGAAATTATCCAAACTGTCAACTTTTATAGTCCCATTCCTGTGTCTTCTGCGTCCCTCTTCATTCTGTAGCCAAACATCTTACGGGCTATCGTTTCGTCCACTCAAAAGAAAGTTGACATAGTTCCATCAGTCCACGGTTGTACTACCGAATCCAATAACCATTTAAAGTACAATCGGTAAAGTCACAGTGGCTTACTGCAACCTGCGCGCTGACTCAGTTGCTGTGAGCAAATACCGACAGTTGAGCTTCACCGACTGGGGGCGGGACAAAGTGTTTAACGAAACGGGAAGTGTCTGACCAATCAGTGGCCTTTCTTTCTCATCATCAGAAATGAATGACAATTATAAAAGTTTAATGTGAGTTTTAATAAAAGCCCCGATCGTAATATTTTCAATCATGCATGGGGTAAACACTCACATCTTGAAATGTTTTATATTAGTGTGCAAAATAGCCCCTTTGGAACCGTATTCGCCCATTACAAACCAGAATAAAGTTGGTTTACAAACATTACTCATGTAAACAAACCTATTATTACAGTCCCAAAATACAGCAAATATGCATAGTGTAAAAATAATTCATCTGTTGTCTTCTTTGTATCAACAGCTGCATCAACAAGAGAATAGAAATGTCTCCCTTGCCATTTTTTGTGGGGTGTTACACATTTATTTACTTAACGCATTATTCATTGTTTAATTAATGAGCAAAATAATCTCTAGAATGATGACTACCAAATGTATGATTTCATAGAAGTGACTTTATTCATAGGAGGGTGTCAAATCATGATGAAAACAAACAATTTCCTTATCCACTGCACAATAATAAAAAAAGAAAACATAAAATATTAGCACAACTGAACAACACATTACTCGGAACATCAAGAGGTAAAAAGAACAGACGCAAGTGAAATACTGTACACACAATGTTCCAAATCACTACATGTTATTAATGCTGTACATTAACCCATTACTGTCCCATAAACTGTTGATATAATAACAATAGAAGAACTTACACATTTCAGAATGACCCACAGTGCAGTAGTGGAGATGATGTGTATTGCACCTACAAATGATTCTCTTTGATTTGACTCAAAATTATTACACAGAAAAATAAAGCTTGCAACTTGCCTCATGAGCACTTTTTCTTTTTCTACAATAGAGTCAAACTTGCAGACATACAACTTTTGCAAAGGACCTATCTCAAGCCCCACTCTCTTTTCTTGATCCAACAGTTATGATTGGAGGATGAAGAAAATAAGGCAGGGCTTGAGATATGTCCATTGACATTATGGGCAAAATGGAGTCTTTTACGTGTGCTAAATGTCAGTATGGATTTTGAAAGAAAAAGAAGAGTCTCGACGACAGTGACAAAATGATCTTCCATGAGAATAGTGTTGGCGGCCATCACTGGCTACCCGCTTTGAACAGCAGTCTGTGGGGCTGAGGCATCTGCAAAGTACAAACAAATATATATATATATCAGTTAATCAAAACTTGACACCAACAGACGCTTCCCTTTATCCATCTATATTAAAATAGTGAATCTTGATTATTCTATTCAACTGCAGTCAAACATAGGCAGCAGCGCCATCTGCTGCACACATCAAGGAAACACTCATTATGTCAATAAGGCTCTCTCCTAAGAAGGTTATTTATGGTAAATGGTGCATTTATAAGGCACTTTTATCCAAAGCGCTTTACAATTCCTCACAATGTTCCTCACATTCACACACCGATGGCGGAGGCAACCATGCAAGGCACCAACCTACACATCAGGAGCAATTAGTCTTGCTCAAGGACACTTCGACACGCTGACAGGGAGGAGTGGGAATCGAACCGGGAACCTTCCAACTACCAGGCGACTGCTCTACCTCCTGAGCCACTGTTGCCCCCGGTTATCTTGGACCAGTTTTCCTTGAGCAAGTCATCATTAACATCACTGTGATCCGTTTGCTTCCATTGGAGGACAGAGGTGCTCACAGAGAGCAGCAGTAAGGCAGCGTTACCTGTATGCAGAAGAGCAGTCTTGATTCTGCTCTCCTCCAGCGTCACAAAGCATCCCATCTTGTCATAACTCGGAAAGTCCAGGGATTCGTCAGGTCTCTCCATCTCACACGTGAAGACTTTGATTGGACCCTTTCCTCCTTTCAAATGGACCTGAATACTGTCCTGCAGAAGGAAAGAACCAAAAGGCAAACCTCAAGTTAAAAGGGCCACTTTGCCGATTTTCAACCTTAATCCTATAGTTCTGTTGTGAGGAGAACATGTGATAACTCAAATCAACATTTTTAATTAATTCCCCCGATGCATACATTCATCATCATGTTTCAATCAGACATGAATGGATGAAACATCTACCCGTAGGCCCGCCTTCTTATCATATTTATGAGAATACAAAGTAATAATACATCTATTTGGGGAGAGGACAATTATCCAAGTTTTATGATGTGTTGTTATCAGGATCGGAAGAGAGCTCTTTGAGCAGTTTGCGGGCATGGGAGAGGGACATGCAGGTGGAAATAGCAGAAGAGGACTGGGAACAAGCATGTGAAATGTCACAAACACTTTCAATTAATACCAGATGTAAACTTCTACAATATAAGTGGGTCCATAGAGTATTATTATTACACAAGTTTTATCCCATGATCCCGGATGAATGTACTATGTGTGGGGTAGAGCTGGGGACCCTGTACCACTGTATGTGGGAATGTGAGAAGATACAGGAATATTGGAAAGAGATCTTTGAGCTCATATCTGAGATGACAGAGATAGAAATCCCGACCGATCCTAGGTTATGTATACTACACTTATATCCAGATAAGTTTCCAGCTTATATTAGAAAGAGGAAATTGATTAATCTTTGTCTGTTACAAGCCAAGAGAGTGATAGCTCTGAACTGGAAGGAGATACAGAGACCGGGAGCTAAACAATGGTTAAAGGAAGTGTCAGAAAACTTAGCAATGGAAAAGCTAACATACATACAGAAGGGAAAAACAGAACAATTTGAAAGGACATGGACATCATTTATACATTTCCTGAAAAATGTGAGAATCTAAAGGGATAGGAAACAATAGGGGTAAGGGATAGGAAAGGGAAAAAGAAAAAGAAAACAGATGAGGGTAGAGAAGCCGAAGAAGTTTATTTTATATTTATTTATATTTGTATTTCCGTGATTTCTTATAATTTATTTAACAATAATTGTTTTTATTATTGTAATATGTCTGCGTGAATGTCAATTTGAATTATAATTAGGGAAGGGAGGGGGTTGAAATGTGTCTTTAAAAAAAATTATGTGTTACTGTATGTTTGTATAAAAGAAAAAAATGCAATAAAAACATTGTTTAAAAAAAAAAAAAATACATCTATTTTATATAGCGCTTTCCAGGTGCTCAAAGACGCTTTACATGGGTAGAAGAGACAAAACTATGGCAAAACAAAAAACAGAACAAAAATAATACATGACAAAATAAAATAAAACTGACAGAATTAGAGGTCAAAAGCAAGATTGAAAAGGTGGGTTTTGAGGGCTGATTTAAAAGATGTCAGGGTGTTTGCATCACAGATATGGCTGGGGAGGGCATTCCAGAGGGAGGGGGCAGCAGCAGCAAAGGCCCTGTCGCCCCAGGTCCGGAGCCTGGTCGTGGGAGGTGTTAGGAGGTTGGCATCTGCAGACCTAAGGCGACGGGTGGGCGTGTGACGGTGGAGGAGGTCGGACAGGTAGGGAGGGGCAAGGTTGTTGAGGGCTTTAAATGTGATGAGAAGTATTTTAAATTGTATCCTGTATTTGATTGGAAGCCAGTGGAGGTCGTGGAGGACAGGGGTGATGTGATCAGAGCGACGGGTGGAGGTGACCAAGAAGTAGACCAAGAAGACTGATAACATCAGGTAGGCAGAGTGGACCTGCCGTCCCCAAGACGGCTTACCTCCTTGGGTGTAGGCACCTCCAACTTGGTATCCTCTGGTGCCTTTATGACAATAACAGTCTGTTCCTGGAACACCTTGATGTGACTGATGTCCTCATGAGTAACATAGGCAGATGTACAGAGGCAGTCAAAGAAAACGACACACATATAGAGTGTTAGTTTAGAAACTATGAGTCAGGATACACTAGTATAGAGTGGTAGTTTAGAAACTATGATTCAGGATACACTAGTATAGAGTGGTAGTTTAGAAACTATGATTCAGGATACACTAGTATAGAGTGGTAGTTTAGAAACTATGATTCAGGATACACTAGTTTAGAAACTAGTAGCTTGTTTCCATCTGGCATTAACATCCAATCACAAGTGGACAGCTCCAAGTACACCTGGCATTAACATCCAATCATAAGTGGAAAGCTCTAAGTACACCTGGCATTAACATCCAATCACAAGTGGACAGCTTGTACACAGCAAGTACACCTGGCATTAGAATGCGTCTTGAGTGACCACCTGTGATCGGCTCTCACTTACCCGCTCAATATGCATATGATACATTATGTTCATATAATAAGAGCGCATGCAGTGTTTCTATTACAATTTATACAGTGAAATCCCTTATAGATAAAAGATAAAAGATATAGAAAATAGAAATCCTTTAGAAACTGCTACTTTTTAAATTCTTCCAGACGGTGTGAATGGAGGGGCATCACACTAAATAACCTGCTGGCCGGTTAGGATTTTCATTATATGCACTGCTGGTCTGGATTCTCTCTCTCCCTCCCTCCCTCTTATCAACTACCTTCACGTTTTGAATAAGGAGGCGAGATGATCCGCACATAGTGCCATTTACGGATTCATATATGGGCTCATCTACTCATTATTCTCCTTCCATATTCTCATTGTGGATATTAGTCGACACTTTGCCTGCATTCTGAATGGATTTAGCTTTTTTTTATATATATATATATATATATATATATATATATATATATATATATATATATATATAATTTTTTTTATGCTTCCCGACAGTAAGAATGGATGGGCATCACGCTAAATAACCGTCTGGCCGGTTAGGATTTTCATTATACTGCTCGTCTTGATACCCTCTCTCTTATCAACTACCTTCATGTTTTAAATTAACGAGGAAGCGAGATGATCCGCGCACAACAGTGCTATTTGTGCACATATACATGGGCCATCTACTCTTCATTCTCAGTGTGGATATTAGCCGCATTCTGCATGGATTTTACTTTTCCGTTACCCAAATCACCCGAAAGCTGGGAAGACATGGGAAACACGATGCAGATAATAAAACCACTCTCCAGGCGAAACCAGATAATAAAACCGCTCTCCAGGCAACAGCAATACAAACGTCAGAAAGATCAGAAATTGTATTTCCAAGCAATAGCACGATGACCAGCGAGGGTCTCCAGTGATGACAGCTGTCCAGAAAAGCTGATTAGGCCTATCTCATAATATCACATAGCACTTTCCTTGCGTATTTGTTCCATACTACAAATCAACAGTAACTCAAGCATCTACCATCTCCTCACAGCTTTTGTCAGCAGTGACCGTATGAATGAATGCATCTACAGAAAAAGAAATCACTCTGGGAATTTGTGAACAGCGGGGTCGGGAGCCCGTGCACGGATAGCCCGTGCACGGATAGCCCCGTACGTGACTGCGATGTGCAAGCCAGGGGCTTTTGTAACCGCAGTCACTCTCAGCTATATAGCTACCAGGCTCATTTGGACCACCAAGCACTGCTTCTGAGCTCGGGGTGGGTCAAAGATATATCAGATATAAATTTCAAAAGGTACCCAGTGTACAATTAGGGTTTCACACAGCGACGCGCTGGGGTCTGAAAGCTCGGAGTTGCTAATAAACATTTTAAATCATTGTTATAAAACGAGTGGTACGCACAGAGCGAGCCGTGTATTTCCGCCGTTGGTGTCACAGCGCATGCGCACCAGGCAGCCAAATAGCCCCTGTAATGTACTACACTTTTTATTTTATTTTGCACTGTAAATAGTTCAAATGTATAATAAATAATAAAGTTGTCCCCCGAAGAGGGGGGTGGATGGAGTGCCCTCAAAAAAGGGCCGGGATAAAAAAAAAATAAAAAATTAAAGAAATGTGGCCGAGGACACATTTGCGTACATACAGCTAACAAAATGTGGCCATATGCCAATGTGATCTGAGTGATCGGGTCTCAATGCGTCCTCAATGCATATTGGGTGTGTTCACACCTGTACTTGGAGCTAGCCACTTGTGATTAAGGATGCACCGATCCGACTTTTTCAGTCCCGATACCGATACCTGGGCTTTGGGTATCGGCCGATACCGAGTACCGATCCGATACCCATTGTTCAATTAATAAACTGTATGCCTCACTGTGTGGAAGAGACTTGGATCATTCTTTTGTGCGAGGCGACATCTGGCTTGACTTAAAACATTACTTTCCTAACTTAGTGAAACAAAATGTAACAAATTAACACAGATATAAATGTACTGAATTGTTATTTCTTAGTATATTATATTATATTATATATATATTTTTTTTTATACCTGATCCAGCTATTTTAGTCATATTGGGGCAGATATCCGATATCAATATCGGAGCATCCCTACTTGTGATCGGATCATGCAGATGGGATCTTAATGCCGGGTGGAACCAGCCTCTCTGGGCTGAGGGGTCCCAACAAGGGGCCAGGTGGGTCACAGGGTAATAGTTTGATTAGAATGCCGATTGGATTGTGCCAATGCTGAAGACTTGAGAGGGATAGACAGTGATTGCTTGTCGGCAACAGCATATAAGTAAAATGGGTTTATGTCAAATACAATGCATGCAGTTTGTGCGTGTGCCGCGTGTTTAAAAGGATATCCTATGTTCGCTGTGTCGTCAGTCATGTCAAAGAGCTGTTGAGCGCAGGTTTTGATGAGGTCATCCAGGGCCTCCTCCACAATCTTCAGGTTTCCCATTTCTTTCTGACATCTCTGGGTCTTCCTGACAAAGTTGGAGACTGGCATTTTCCCTCTAGGAAAAGGAACAAGAGGAACCAACAGCTTTTAGATTAAGACAGAAGAAAGGCGACAGCCCTTGGGGCTTTTAAACCGAGGTACAGTATATACTTACATCCACTTTATCTTGCTGGCGGACTCCTTCTTGATGAGGCGGATGCCGTCGAGGACGTTGGTGATGTCGTAGACTCTCCGTCTGCGTGTCTGAAGGTTCACAGCTACCTGCTTGAGGTCCATGACCCCATCCGGGGCATCAACCATGAGATCCAAGAAACGCTTGGTCAGAATGCCCAGCGAGAAGTCTATGGGAGTTAGACAGACACAATGCATCATTACTGGGTAGTAGAAATGATGCATTATGGCATCTAAACCAAAGGTGAGCAGTTTTAGATAAGGAAATCAACATTTAAAGGCAGATAAAATGAGTGGTAAATGGCTGCATTTAATATAGCGCTTTTATCCAAAGTGCTTTACAATTTAGTTCCTCACATTTTACCCATTCACTCACACATTCATACACCGACAGCAGAGGCAACCATGCAAGGTGCCATCCTGCTCATCGGGAGCAGTTAGGGGTTAAGTATCTTGCTCAAGGATACTTCGACACGCTGCTCGGGAGGAGCGGGAATCGAACCGGGAACCTCCGGATTACCAGACGACTGCTCTAACTCCCGAGCCACTGTCCGCCAGATAGATTTGTATTAATCAAATAGTCAGATCTAAGAGTCTTGCTAATGGCTGTATAAACTAAACATCCGCCTGGATGCTATTCTTGGGACTTCAGTTCGGCCTTCAACACTGTCATTCCTAACAGACTAGAGTCCAAACTCCACAGCCTGGGCCTGAACACAACCACTTGCAACTGGACTCACTCTAGATCTTCTGACCAACCGTCCCCAGTCTGTCAGGTTAGGAAAGCATACATCCTCCACCCTCAACCTGAACACAGGTGTCCCACAGGGATGTGTGCTGAGCCCTCTCCTGTATGCCCTCTTCACCCTGAACACAGGTGTCCCACAGGGATGTGTGCTGAGCCCTCTCCTGTATGCCCTCTTCACCCTGAACACAGGTGTCCCACAGAGATGTGTGCTGAGCCCTCTCCTGTATGCCCTGCCTGAACACAGGTGTCCCACAGGGATGTGTGCTGAGCCCTCTCCTGTATGCCCTGCCTGAACACAGGTGTCCCACAGGGATGTGTGCTGAGCCCTCTCCTGTATGCCCTGCCTGAACACAGGTGTCCCACAGGGATGTGTGCTGAGCCCTCTCCTGTATGCCCTGCCTGAACACAGGTGTCCCACAGGGATGTGTGCTGAGCCCTCTCCTGTATGCCCTCTTCACCCTGAACACAGGTGTCCCACAGGGATGTGTGCTGAGCCCTCTCCTGTATGCCCTCTTCACCCTGAACACAGGTGTCCCACAGGGATGTGTGCTGAGCCCTCTCCTGTATGCCCTGCCTGAACACAGGTGTCCCACAGGGATGTGTGCTGAGCCCTCTCCTGTATGCCCTCTTCACCCTGAACACAGGTGTCCAACAGGGACATGTGCTGAGCCCTCTCCTGTATGCCCTCTTCACCCGAGACTGTCCATCTGTCCATCATCAATTTCACCGAGTTATAGGTCTAATCCATAACAATGATGAGTCAGCATACCGGGATGAGGTGTGTGACACATGACAGCCTGGTGTTCTGCCAACAATCTCATTCTTCTTTTTTTTTTTCTTTTTTTTTTATCTTTCTTCCCCTCCTTTTTCCCGATTTTTCTCCCATCCCACCCTTCCTGGTTGTTGCGTACTTTCCCCTACTTTCCCCTACTGTTGGTCCGGGAGACCGGAGACTGTCACATGCTTTCCTCCGACGCATGTGCAGCCTGGGGCAGGCCAACCTGGCCGCGCAGGTTCTCACCGGGGAGAGTGTAGCGTGTGGGAGGCCACACTATCTCTCCTCAGTCCCAACCCTCGCTGAGCAGGCGCCCCGACCGAACTGTAGGGGTCGCTGTCCACAACGCCCAGGACCCACCCTTCAGCTTTCCCACCCCCTGATACAGCCAATTGTATCAGTGCGAGAGGCCAGCCAAGCTGATAGCAACGCCGGGAGCTGGATTCGAACAGGCGAATCCTAGTGTCTCCCGGTGTTGGTGACGAACGTAATCTCCGTGCGCCACCTGCCCCCCCCAACAATCTCATTCTTAACTAAAAGAAGACCAAGGATATTGTGGTGGACTTTAGGAGGACAATGAGAACAGATCTAGGCCCAGTGTTCATTGACAGCGAGGCTGTAGAGAGTCTCCAGTTTTATATTGCTGGGATATCTCCTGGCCCAGACCACCCGTGATCGGGAAGGCCCAAAGAAGCCTCTACTTCCAGAGGAAGCAGAGGAGAGCCAGACTACCGCAGAACCTTCTTGTGAACTTCTATAAGTATACTGCATTACAGCTGCACCCGGATGAACCAGACAGCTCTGCAGAGGGTCATCAAGACGGCCCAAAACATAATAGGAACACAGCTGCCAGCAATCGAGGACATCCACCAGGCCCGATGTCAGGGCAGTGCCTCCAACAAGAACATCACAAGACTGAAAAACAGCTTCTTCCCCAAAGCTGTCAAACTGTTGAACATGACCAGACATGTTCAACAGTTAACTAAAACTAAACTTAACTAAACTAACCTAACCCTGGAAACGCTCACAGGCACAGCAGAGAAATCTGTTTAGTTTTCATGGAGTTCCAATAGTCATGAAAGGGAGGGGCTGAGCCCGTCTCCCTCTGGCCAGATAATGTTGATATTTAAATTAAACATAAAAAATAAGAATACATAATAAATGTATACATGATCGTGCAACATTAAGAAAAAGGTTGTGGGAACGTTTTGGGAGAGGGAGGTAGGGAGGGTTTTAGTTTGTGTGGTGTGTGTGTTGTGTGGTGTGATAACAATGTTGAAGTTTAGATTTACAACTGAAATAACATTTAGTTATTACAGAGAGAGTAAAGTACCGGAAAAAGGTACCTTGGGTACCGATATCGATTCCCAGGTACCGGTACCAGTTCAAATGTGAACGGTACCCAACCCTACATATACAGTACCATATCCCCATCCACTACAACGTACACATACATACCTACATATATACATATACATTCGCCCCACTGACTATGCCATACTTGATTATCGATATTGGTTTGCATCTCTCGTGTTGCTGCAAGATCGTATGCTGCTAATTGTTATTGTTTATTTGCACACTGGAGCAGTTTCGGAGTACTTAGTTTTGATGTCAAATACTGCTTTTATATCGTATTTAATATCAGGAAGTGCCATCGTGATTTCATCTTGCACAGCAGTATAATGACAATAAAAGCTTCTCATCTTATCTTACAAATACTTTAAACTACTAACCTTGTCTTGGACCAAATTTGGTCTTCTGGCACGTCTCCTCGTCTGGTGTAGGGGGAGTCGGGGGACTACAATAAACAAAGCCAAAATAAGAGTACACAATTATTTTTAGGATGAATTCATATGACAACATTCGTTTCTGTTTCTGTCATTAAGGACTAGAACATTGCTGCAACGTGCATTAGTCTCTACTAGAACCTTGCCTGTGTGGAGCTTTAACCTCTGACTGACTGCCAAGTTTTCCATCTTGTTGATTCTGTAATTAAGAAAAGCATAGCTTGAAACATGAATGAATGAATGAATGAAAACTTTATATAACAGATTGCAGAATGGGTACAATACAGTACGGCTCAATAATACACACAATTGTTAAGGGGATGCAGACCAGAGAAAGATGTTTGTCTTGTTTACATCAGGGTCCCCCGTTTTCAATTCATAGTGACATTTATGACATTCAGTGAGCTTGCTTTGATGCAACTCAAAAATTACAATGTAATGTTGTAACAAAAACACAACTAGTGAATATGGGAACAAAAAAATACGCTAAGAGCCAAGGGCTCAAGCTGTAGTAGTATCTGATGTTGTTCCACCCTTGTTACCGGGTGATGTTGGTGGTCTGCAGCCGCCTCCTCCGCCCCCCACCCCTCCTCGTCCTCCTCGGAGGAGGACTCGGCGCCCCACGGGCTGATGAGACCCAGCGGCCCGTCCAGGTACGGGGGCATGAGAGGGATCGCGTCCTCACTTATTCCGCGGGGGGTGATGTGATCCGTGAGAAAGTGGTCTTCGCAAATGAGGTGCTGTTCAGTTGAATCTTGTTTCTCGGTTTCCCTCAGGGCGGCGAGCCATACTTTGACGCGCGCCTGGTCCTTTGGAAAAGTGAAGAATCTCTTGGAGGGGCGATGATTCAAGAGCCCTCTGTTGTTGTTGTTGTCACTGCGGTTAGGACACCCCGTGACCACGCATTTTACCATGGTTACCGCTCAGTCAAAACACATGCATGCGAGCGGTGCGGTCAATACAAATTCACGTTTGTTTATTTATGTGCAATTCACGTTTGCGAGACAGGAAAAGACGATCCCCCCCCTGCGGAAGTAGAATTGTGATCACGTTCAGCCAATCGCGTTCAGTTCTTTATTATCTTTATTCTAATTAGGCGTGCACAATCGTACAACCCTGGCCTATTTTTTTTATCCTATTTTTATTTTGTAATTATATTATAGTCGATTGCGCTTCAATTTTAATTGTATATTCCATTTGATTGTATTCCACCTTTTTACTCTATTCTAGTTCTACCGTAATAACGGTCCGTAATTGTCTGTCGCACCAAAAAAGACCAAATCAAATTCCTTTTATGTGAAAACTACTTGGCAATAAGGATGATTCTGATTCTGATAAAAAAAATAGAAGGAATAACAACGAAAGGCGGGGACACGTCTTCCTCGCGTGCATTGTTCAGTCCATAGTCTAGCGGTCGCTGCCGCCTGCCGTATTGGCGAGGAAATGCGCATTGCATTTTATTCTGCATTGGAGAAGGGGACCCTTTTTACAAGGTTGAGAAGATTATTTGCAACCAGTGCTTGCAACATGTAATCTATCATAGCCGATTACCAGTTTAGAATTGTAGGCTAATTAGCAGTGTAATCTATTGGAATTCAATAATTAACTTGGAATTCTACTTATGAACAATTCACTCCATTTATAATCGTTATTACTATCTACACAGCCATTATCAATTCAAAATGGTAATCCAACAAGTAGGTAATTAATCTACCATCCTCAGGCCTACTGATGATGTATTTATTTATTTATACTGTAAATATAATGGAGTCGCCTAATTTTGCTATCACAATACAGTAGGCCCAAATCCTGCCAATTTGGACAGTTTGATCTGGGATTGGAATACAAAAAGAGCCCAGTGTGTGGAGGTCACTTGGTATGTTAATTCATTGTAAAGGTTGCCAGCTGGCTAGACTGCATGGTGCAGGTAGCCTGCAACCTCCATCTCAGTGATAGAAGTTATATTGCCCCTATTAATCTGGAACGATTATTGTGAGATTTGTGTCGTGCAAAACGAGAATGGTAGAATCTGTAATGCTAGCTGTCAAACAGCGACCTCTAGGTAAAAGAGTCCCGCTTGGCACTGCACATTGTTTACATTTTTGTTTTAGTTTTGGTCTGATGTGTGGGTTGGAGTTGAGTGGGAATAGAGGAAGGGTTGCTACTGCTGGCCACACATCAGGCTCTGGCAAGAGAGGTCAGCGACTTCGGGTCATTGAGAAGCGCTATATAAATTAAATGAATTATTATTATTATTATTATTATTAAGGTGTTCACAGTATAATACGTTACTAAACTCCAAACCACGCATCAGACCAAAACAAAAAATGTAAACAAAGTGCAATACCAAGTGTGGCTCTACGTTTAAGGCCACTTGACTACTCACACCATTTTCTCTTTGAAATACTACAGTATACACTAATACATAAACCTAGACGTGTTTACCTTTCTGTTATTTGGCAACCAAGTAGGCTAAGGCATTTACATAATCTTGATATTCCAAATATTAGCATCATACAAAGGTTTGCATCACACAAGAAGAGGATTCAAATATCAATTTACTTTTTAATGTTGGTCAAAAAGACTGGTTTCATTCATAATTAGCTTGATACTATCACTCCCATTGTCCCACTGACAGAACCCTGAATAAAACCTCGTGTCAACCTGTACTATCTGTTAACTCTCTACTTTCTTATCCTGGAGAGATTCCCATTCAATTTTCACATCTCACTCTAGTTCTGTGAAGAAGTGCTGAAAAAGCTCACTGTAAACTGTCAAAGAGCAAAGGAATAATATTTAAAGATCAAATTCAGTCGTAATTATACAGTAGCCTACTTTTGCCAGTTGCCCCCCCCCCCCCCCCCCCCCACACACACACACAGGCTGACTGGTACATATTGTACCATATGATGTAAAACACAAGATAGGATTTGTTGTGGTTTGTCCAAGCTGTTTGTCTTCTACCCAGGGGTGGTGTTGAGGGACAGGAGTAGAGGGAAGAGTGCTATTGGGATATATTGGACAACACATTCAACACATATCTACCTGATGATGATGATGATGATGATGATGATGTGATGATGATGGTGATGATGATGACGATATGCCCCGCCTGGCTGCAACTAGTTTATTATACGTGTGTTCGGAAAAAGGCGAGGCTCGTTATATTGTTGCGAGTTTGAAAACGTCTAGTATAATAATTGTCTCTCTAAAAAAGCAGCTGACTGTGAAGTCGAGTCGCATCATTCTCCCCTCTTAACCGCGTTCCAACACAATGACTGTTTTTTCGGATTCTCTTTGCCACCGGGGTCGGTCTCTCTGCACATAAGCGCTGATGTAGCGCATCTAGCAGCCAGTAGTGGCCAGCAGCAAACAGCAGCCAGCCACAGCGGCGGGCGAGGAGGAGAGACTCGGGGCGAAGCGGGGACCCACTGTCTGTCAGAGGAGGGGAGAGAGAGAGCGCTGGACTCCCTCAACGCCGCCCGAATCATGGCCACTGAGACGATCTCTCCGGCGTGTACAGGATCCAGTTTGCTGCAACCTATTAGTGAAATTATAAATCTCCCTTTGGATCAGGTAAATATTGTCATTATCACTGTGTATATACCTATTGGTTCGTTTCATTGCATTCCGTCGCATATAGGCTACTACAAAAAACCAAGACTAGCATTGTTGCTTCCTCTTCTATCTAACAGATTTTATTTGACGAGCGGAATAGTGAATTGGGTTTGGGCGCTGGGGGGGCATCGATGCAATCGCAGTGTTCCGTTCATTTCGATCGCAATAATGCATTGGTCTTGAGTGAGACGCAGAGACTACTGAATGAAACCTTTAATTGTCCCAACATCTTGTAGACAAAATGACTAGGTTAGATAAGAAAGAAGAATGAATGACGTCGGTTTCAACAAATTACATATTTAAACAGGTTTGCCCCCCCCCCCTCGAGTGTGCAGTGCTGCTAGAATCAATGATAATTTGTGAATTTCATTATAGGTTAGTTCATTTGAGCCGACTCTGGCGAGTTTATGTCAGTATTCCAAACACCGTAGACTGATTAGTCTCTGGATGCATGCCAAATGCAAGCATTTCTGTCTTTATGTAACGGCAATTTAAGAAGATAGCCCAGTTTCTTTGGCTTTGACCTATAGGGAGTAGCCTATACTGATGGCACATATAAAAGAAAAGTGGTATTATTAAGATGGTTTTCTATTTTTCTAAATGGATGCATCCTCTTATCTGGACTTTGTCAACTGTAGGGCATGCTGAGTTTTAGATAGCCGGCCCTAGCCTATACCCATTCATGCATGTAAGCCATACAACCTTGACATAAGTGCTCTAATGAACTAGATGAAGCATGGAGGCTCTAAGTAAGGTCAGATCACATCTCTGGATTGGAGTCTTGCCCAATATTGGCTATATAGCATAATCTGTTGCCCTCTAATTGCCACCCCTGTCATAAATTAGTGAGAATGTTGTGCAGGCCAGTTTTGAACCCAGGCAGACATGATGCTTTACTTGTCAACAATGGATATTTCTCATCCCTTTCTCATTTTCTTCAAATCAAGCGAGTGTATACCCACTCCAAGGTGGGCATAGTGGCATGTTATTACACCTTGCCTCAACATTGTTTGTTTGTAAAAAAAAATTTGCGTCTATGCTTTCATATAAGTTCTCAAGCATAGCAGAGACTAAGCGTGGCTTCCATTTATCAATGGCTAAACACGTTAGTCACAGCTCAGTTGATAATTAAGTCAGACCCACTTGCCTGTGTTATTTAAAGATCGCTGGCGATGCTTTGGGGACAACAAGGCATTGAAAACAGAAGTTTCCTGCTCTTTTCCCCTTTGGCTAAACCCAAGAGCAAGTTAACCAAGGCCCGGTTACTGCCTGTAAATGGGGCCCTTTTACATCATATGCAATATTAATGAAGGAGACGTCAACAACCGATTGCCTGTTTCACTTCAAACGCTGTCAAGGGGATCTGTATCAGGTGTTACAGTGATTAATTCAATAGGTATATATACTCCAAATATTTGTGTCTCTGAGGTGTGGTTTTGGCACGACAATATCTTCCATTCGCTTGGTATTGCCCCCCCCCCCCCCCCCCCCCCCCCCCCCCCACAGTTGTGTATACGTCTGATGACGGATGCAGCATTCCTGTCACTGAATGAGAATATAATAAAGGCCTGTGTTTCAAGTTGACTGTATAATGTGAACAGTGGTACTCGGTAACATTGCCCTCTTCTCTTCCCAGACACACTGGCCTGTGGCTACAGATCACCAGAGGCTCACAAGTCACTGGGAATGTGTGCAGTAGATCATGCACTGTAGATGTGGGTCGGTTGTCATGCAGAGTAATGACAATAGGGGTGCACAGATGATGGTACTGGTATGGGATATTATTGGGCTAAACACCAGGTTAAAACACGGTATCGGTGTCCTCGCTCCTAAAAGGCAGTAGCAGGACTTTCTCATGTCAGTAATGAAAACAAAGCAACCTGAATTTCAGTTGTTTTGGACAGTAGATCTCTCTAATGGAGAAACATTGATTATTTCCCCATCATTTCTTTGCCCAGTGACCCAAAACAAAAAGTCTTAGAAGAAGATACTTTAGACCATTAGTATCTCTTATCTGCAGTGGAAAAGGGTATCAGTGATTCCCTACATAATAGTAAGTCATATTTCACCTATGCAGTGTTATTCTGTAGCTTTTAAATTATTATTATAATTTCTTTTGTACATGTAACTCGTTCTGAGTTTGTAAACCCAAGTAATATTTCACTTGTTTGGTCTCATGACGTCATTCTATTTCAGAACGTTCCTTTTTATTGACTGTAGGGCTCTTGTGGTGTATTTGTTGTCAAGGATCATAAGTTTGCCTGCATCTGTCATGAACAACTTTACCGTTATAAATCCATGGCTGGAGTGATGTCACGCAGTAGGCTATGCCAAGGTTCCTTGCCGTTAGGAATATAAACCTCCCCCAGCTCCCCCTCCTCTTTGCAAGCACGATATCGAGCCAATAGCAGGCTAAATGAGAATATCAGTATCAAGAGAATTTCCCCCAATTCTGAAACCCAATACCGGAAGAAATGTGTCTAGAGTTCAGTGTACCGTGTCAAGTAGTACAAGCAAAGAGCTTGAATTTCTGTATTTTGGATGTTAGAAATAATGGAGAAATGTCAATTTTTCTCCCATCCCAATTTCGTATATCGTCCAATTCTACCCTCCCCCGTCTCGAACGCTGTTAGGCCATGCCTCCCACAAGCCGGCTGCAATGTGGACGAAGCCTTACATCACGTGTCCCCTCCGGTACTCGAGGAAGCAGCCGTCGCATCTTTTCACCTGCACAGCGCGATCTCTCAGCGTCGGGGGTCTGCGTGGGAGGGACACGCCGCCCCCGTCGCTTCCTGATTCTGCTGCGCAGGCGCACCAACCGACCTGTAGGAGTCGCTGTCCACAACGTCCGATCCCCACCCATCAGCTTCCCACCCCCTAATACTGCCAATTGTATTAGTATGAACGACCAGCCAAGCTGATAGCAATGCAGAGAGCTGGGCTCGAACCCAGCGTCTCCTGCATTGGTGGCGAGCGCCTTGCCCACTACACCACCTAGCCGCCCGGTGATGTTAGTTTCTAATGGAGAAAGAAAAAGGATTATTTTCACCCAATGACCCCCAAATAATATCGTCTAATTCTAGAAGAATAGAATAGAATATATATATAAGTCTAGAATAATAGACTTAGAGATTTAGAATTGGTATCAGCAATGAAGAATCTGTGATGATTCCCTACTGGGATTGGTAGATTTTCTTTCTTCCATGCAGCTCATTCTGACCTTGTGAAGAACTCTTTGAAGTATCCTAATATTCCACACATTTTGTCTCATCTCATGACATCATTCCTTTTCCAAAGTTAAAAGAATCTCATTTATCTTATTATAATTATTCTTAAAGGATCATGCCAACATTATGGGAAATGAGCTTAATGTCTTCTGCAGAGTCGGACAAGAAGATCGGTACCAATCTCCTCTCTGTGCGTCGATGGGAAGCTATCCGGCTGCAAGGTAGCCTAGCTTAGCACAAATGAATGGAAGCGGATATGGACCACTCACCTAGCTGTTGGCCAAAAACACCTCTCCCGGAGTTTTAAGCTAGGCTAGTGGTCCGTATCTGCTTCCATTCATTTGTGCTAAGCTAGGCTAGCTTGGAGCCGGATAGCTGTCTACTGAACACACAGAGAGGAAATTGGTATCTATCTTCTCGTCTGACTCTGGAGAAGTGCATTTCCCATAACGTTGACATGTTCCTATTTATGTAGACCATTAGGTAGGGCGCTTGTGGTTTAGTTGTTGTCAAGGATCATACCTGCCTGCTTCAGTCGTGAACAACTTGCCGTTATAAACCCACGTGGGAGTGATGTCACGCAGTAGGCTATGCCAAGGTTCCTTGCCGTTAGGAATAGAAAAACCGCCAGCCTCTCCTTTGCGAGTCCTCAGTTACTCGTAAATGTCTTTGCTGCCAATAAAATACATCTTTATTTATTACCGTAACAATCAAAAATTTGATATCCTCCTTGTTTTCATAAAATGGGCTACATTCTAGAGGACACAGTGACATTATTCCGTTGTGTGGCCCGTTGAGTAATGAGGTATCGTGGTATTTACCTGAGAAATTCCACAGTGTTATGAGAGTCCGTCAAAGGAGTAGTAGTGTCCGGCAGGCTGTCCATTAAAGTGGGCGTGACTCCATCTTGTTTCTGTAACACTGTCCTGTGTGTGTGTGTGTGTGTGTGTGTGTGATTAGCTGCATGCTTTTGTCATGTTACTGTGGAAACTACCTTCTGAGCTAGAGACGAATGAAAAGCAACCATAAAAAGGGGCTAGGGGGATCTGTCAGTGGCCCGGCTAGATTCAATTCAGACGTTCTCTGCTGCTCCCTGTTCGGCCACTGTGTGTCAAGTGAGCTGATTTAAGGTTGAAGATTTGTCCAAGGGAACGGAGGGTATCTAGGCTCCCAACTCCCAGTAATAAGTCTTACAGTGCAAAGCCAAGGTGGCACAGAGCTGCTGTAATATCAAAGGAGAGCAATAATAACCCGTCTGCCTGCTATAGTCCGAAAGACACACACTCGTTTGACTCAACCCCAGGGAAGCGTCTTCGTCTCCGAGATGAGCTACTCGGAGGATGAAATGAGATGTGTCATGAAGTGCTTGTGATACAGTTTGTTCCCACCACACACACACACACACACACTGGTCTGCTAAATACTGTATTCCCATACTGTGGCCACTCTGACCTTGTAGCTTGTAGCGAGAACTGGTGAATTTCACATTGGTTAATTTTTATTTTTTTTATTATTTTTTCCCCTCCTTTTTTCCTCCGATTTTCTCCCATCCCAATGTTAGTCGTTATGCCAATTCCCAATCCCCTTCCTGGTCGCTGCGCACTTACCCCCCACAGTCGGTCTGGGAGAGTGGAGGCTATCACGTGCTTCCTCCGACACACGTCTAGCCAATCAACCGCTTCTTTTCACCTGGCAGCGCGGATTCTCACTGAGAGGGCGTAGCGTGTGGAAGGATCACACTATCCCACTTAGATCCTATCCGCGCTTAGCAGGCCCCCCGACCGAACTGTAGGAGTCGCTGTTTACAACGACCCGGACCCACCCCGCCAGCTTCTCCCACCCTCTAATACTGCCAATATTGTATTAGTGTGAACGGCCAGCCAAGCTGGTGACAACCCCCGGAGCTGTGAGCTGGATTCGAACAGGCGAATCCTAGCGTCTCCGGGGTTGGTGACGAACGCAATCTCCGCTACGCCACCTGACCGCCCCACATTGGTTACATTTCTGATATAATAGCCTGTATTGGAAACCCTGCAAATCGCGTCCGAAGTGGGGTTATCCAGTAGCCTACGGTCCGGAGTTGTACAGGGTGTGTGTACAAGATAATGACAACGTCTACAAATTGCCCCCCTCCGTGCAGGGAAGGGCTTTGGTGGCTTTGTATTGGCATGTGATGCAAATCTTTAGATTTTAGGTTAGAGGAACATTGGTACATTTTAATTCCCACTGACATGACGAATGCAAGTGAGGATCACTGTCATCTGGACCTGTGTAGCTGAGTGGGTAGAGTGCTTGACAGTGGGGAGGTGCCATTCATACTGGGGCCCACCCATATTGAAACGTGTATGCTGTCATTCCATTATAGTACCTTTTTGTGTCCTAGTAGTAACTCAGAAAGCCCTATAGAAATGCAGATATTCATTCACTGGATTCATCGAACACACAGTACCGTATGGTATGTTTCATTCCCGATGAGAGCACATGTGTCCCAGGATAATCTCACTGGCCGCACCCCTGGCTCCTGCCAATACTTAGAGGTCTGGGTAAACTGGGATAACGGTGCAGATGGGAGTACTTTGCAGACATTTGATTGGCTCTGAGTTCAGTGCTCCTCGCGCGAGGCCCCTTGAGGAGGAACTCTCTTTGTTTTTCCAGCTAGACTCCGCCCCTACAGACAAACTGTACTGCTTTTACTTTACAATGCTCCATAGTGTCACCACCCCTGTTCTGACTGACCTTGTGCTTAATAACAATAATAATATATCCGGTGTGTATTGTCATGACATCACTCTCAGGACGACAATGACTACATCTACAAAGCACGAGGGGTGTTGTTCCTTCCCCCTGATCATTTCAAAAGAGTGTGTGTGATGATGTCATGATGATGTCAGCCACATGCCACGGCCTTCTAATCAGGTATATGATCCCAATTGACCCATCTCAATCCCCAGCTCCCTCTTTTCTTGATCCTCCCATCACAGCTGTTGCTTCCCTCGGACAAAGAAGCAACAGCTGTGATTGGAGGATCAAGTAAAGAGGGGGCGGGGTTTGAGATGGGTCATGTAAAGTAACTGGGGGAGAAGAACGCTGTCATAAAAAAAATGGAGGGTGCAGAAGATGACTAGGAATCAGCATCTTCTCCCGTCTTGGACCAAAATCATAGCAGAAAAATAAAAGCCTTTCAGATGGTGTTTGTGTTTGTTAGCATTATTTAGTTCTTACTTTGATCATACACAGAATGTTGTACTTGCCCCCCCTTGGTACAAATGTGTCATAATAGCACAGAGGAGTGGTTTAATAGTTGTCCTGTTTCCAATGGTGCGGCATCTGCCCCATGTGTGTGAGTTAATTGTGTGTAAGTAGTGTATGGTTATGATATCATCACAGTATGAGAGTTAAGACTTGATTATGCTTGTTTTTAACTTTGGTAGTTTAATTTCACTGGTAGTTTACTTACATGGTCATTCTTGTATTTTTAAATCTGGACCCAGTGTTGAGTGGGATGGCTTCAGTCCCAAGCCGCTGTAATGTAATCCTTGGGGACATTTGTGCATGATGTCAAAACACGTCCACTAAAAGTGCTGCCACTGACAGGCTCAGACTGTAATTGTGTCTGACTGCATTATGTAAAGATCCCTACAGAGACCATGTGTTTACGTTTCACTTCTTCCGGTCTCTGTTCTAACATCCCAGGTCGACACAATAACTTTAGCTAATAACATTACCTCCACTCTGTCTGCAGCAGGTCTCTCCACTCTTAGAAAAACATTGGTGCTGGTCCACATGTCCAGGACAAACGGGAGAAATTCTGATAAAATATTATCTGTGTTTATTGATCTTATTGCAATAACATTATATCCGACGCTTAATAATTATTGTCAATCAAAAAAGTCACAATTACCATTTGTAATACTTAATGTTACATTACCTCCACTCTGTCTGCACTGCAGCAGCTCTCTCCACTCATGGAATAGCAGATTTCTTGTTTCGGTGCAGCCAGGGTGTCTCAACTGTTTGGGTCCATGTAGCACAAGCTAGCCACAACTTAAGCGTGTTCCTCCGTATCAATATGAACTAGGGATGCTCGACATTGGCTTTTTTACCGATATACCGATATTGTCCAACTCTTAATTTCCGATACCGATATCAACCGATATCAACCGATACCGATATGTGCAGGGTCCCCCCCCCCCCCAAAAAATGGAATCATTTCAGGTAACTAACATTACATATCTCTTGTTGTGGAATTAACACAACATTATGCATACTTTTGACAATAAATAAAATCAGAATTTGTTCTTACTTGCTTGCCTGGGTAAATAAAGGTTATAGAAATGTAAAAAAAAAAAAAAAAAATGATATTTTCCGATATCACATTTTAATGCCGATATCGGCCGATAATATCGGACATCCCTAATATGAACCCTATACGAAGTGGGCGACATGTTGTTTGGGAATGCACAAACATGAACCATTGTTTTTATCTTTTAGATACCACTATGGTAGCTGTATTCCAATGCAACAAAGTTTCCGTGGTAACACTCCTCTCCAGTACCACGCTTCCAGCTTCCACTGTTTTGTTTTCATTCCTGCTCACACACTCACTCACACACACACACACACACACACACACACACACACACACACACACACACGCGCGCGCGCGCGCGCGTTACGCAATATCAGAGTGAGACTTTTGTTTGAACAAGATTTCTTTTTCAGTGACAAGCACTTTGAGTGGATTTACGTTACTGGTAACCAAATAGAAATAAGAAGGTATTATTTTCACTGGACTTAATGCCCGGAGAGATTTAAAATAAATATGTTGGGACTTGAACAGATGTTCCCAGTAAAAAAAGAAAAAGAGAAATTCTTCTCCTCTGGTCAAAATGGTCTCCAAGGCGCAGTGTATGGACAGGAGTGTTGTCATCCATTTGTAGCACAACAACTTCAGTGTGTCCCGATGCAACAAAGGTAGTCTATGAAAACTGTGCGAAGTGTGGTGCAACATACTGTTGGTACAATTTGGATATTTTAATATCTTTATAATGTATAGCTCTTTATGTCAGGCTATACTAGCCACAGGTGAAAAATGGACCTCATAGGTGATGATTGGCTACATATCACTCACTCACTCACTCACTCACTCACTCACTCACTCACCCACTCACTCACTCACTCACTCACTCACCCCCTCACTCACTCACTCACTCACTCACTCACTCACTCACTCACTCACTCACTCAACTCACTCACTCACTCACTCACTCACTCACTCACTCACTCACTCACTCACTCACTCACTCACTCACTCACTCACTCACTCACTCACTCACTCACTCACTCACTCACCCCCTCACTCACTCACTCACTCACTCACTCACTCACTCACTCACTCACTCACTCACTCACTCACTCAACTCACTCACTCACTCACTCACTCACTCACTTACTCAATTTATAGCATGTACTGCATGTGTTGTATGAGTTTCTAACCAGCCCGTACTCTTACAGTAATCATCAAATTCTTCTTCTGAAGTTCTAGCCATTTTCTAGACGTTCTAGCCATGCGACTGCGTGCTGCCGTGTGGTAGTTGAGGCAGATGAATTGAGCTTGGGTTCCCCTGATATTCTATTAGGCTATAGAATTATTTGGCTCCCCCCACGGCCTGGTAGAATGGAGGCCCCCTGATAGCTCTTGTACTGGGCCTGCTGGGAGGCCCTCCTCTGGGACTCTTCTTTAGAGAGAGCTGTGCCACAGATATAAGGCCTCACGTTTAGAGTGCTGACTAACTTTGACTAGGGCTGTGTACTGGCAAGAACCTGTTGATACAATTCATATCACGACACAGTGGTCATGATTCAATATATTGTGATATACTGCAATATATTGAATCGTGACCCCTGTGTTGTGATACATCATAGCGGAGACATTTGAGAAAGAAATGTTATAACGTTAGTAAATGGGAAACACCTCAATACACACAGTAAAAAGTTTCCTTTCTTTAGTTTTCATGGAATGTATTAATCAATAGGAAATGCAAAGGATTCTTGCAGGATTCTTTAAGTAAACAAGGCCTGGAAAAAGTCTAATGTAAAATATCATGATACTGGAAAATCACACGTCGATACAATATCCTGGGGGAAAGTATCACAATATCATGCTGTATCGATATTTTTCCAGCTAGGACTACAATGAACCTCTAGGTTTTTGTAGATGGTTTGGCAGGAATCCGTTGCTCCTATAAATGTGTGACTCTTCAATCAATCAAATGATTTATTTAACCAGATAAGCATCATTGAGATTAAAATCTCTTTTTCAAGAGCGATCTGGCGATTAAGGGCATGAACGGAATGCTTTGTTTTTGTAATTGGAAACGGTAGGGGTGTAACAAATGCATCGATCCTAAGGTCGAATCGAATCGTGGTCAAATGAATATTGAATCGTTGCTTGAAGAATCGTAATCTAATCGAATCGTTGTGGGGTCAAATATTTACACCCCTATTATTGACCTATAGTCCATTCATGCTGAGTGAATCAGTTCCCCCAGCCACATTTGTGTATACATTTTTTTTGGGGAATTAACTGATCGAAAATGTATCGAATCGAATCGTGGTCAAATTAAGAGATTTCATGATGCATTGAATTGTTGCCTGAAGAATTGTAATCGAATCGAATCGTTGTGGGGTCGAATTGTTACACACTACACACCCCTAGGAAACGGGCATCTTTTTGTTACCTTTTTGGGGGCAAATGAAAATGATTCTAGGAATGATGCTAGGATGTAGCCGAGTACACCCTGGCTCTGACTTGTCTCTCATGTGGTGGGGCTAATTAATTTAACAAACCTCTTGGGCTTGTGAATCTGTATGATGTAGAAAGTGTTTTAGAGACAGCCATCGACCTTGTTGCTCAGCGCTTTCCCTACGAGAGGAAAATAGATCTAACAGGCAGACTGGCCCTGTGGCTAAAAGGCTTTTGAACACTAGAATATATAGATTGGATATAATGACTTGGTGGATTGCCTCATCAAGGAATAGATCAGAGGTTGACACAATGGCTTATTGAGCGTGTGACAATGTGTTTGATACATTTTTCTTTGATATTTGGCATCACTGTAGGGGGGCGTATGCAAATCTATTTAGTTTTTAAAGGGCTTTTCCCCCCGATGTTGGACTGTGGGACCTGATATTCTTTACTCTGTTTCTTCAGTTGTCACCCCCCTCCCCACACACACACCAATGTTAATCCTCACCTTTCAAACATCTGAAAAGTTTTGGTTTAACTTCATAGAGTGTCTATGAAGTTAAACCAAAACCTTTCAGATGTTTGAAAGGTGAGGATTAACATTTAGCTTAATATAAGACAAGATCAGATAAGATAAGATAAACTTGTATTAATCCCCGTAGGGAAATTCGGGTATCAAAGCAGCAACAGCAAATAGAACGAGGTACAGGTGAGAATAAGAAACACAAGTTGGGCTACATTTTCTTTTAGTTGCCAATCAAACTGGTGTTTCTCACCATTGACCTCTTACGCAATTTAATTCAAATGTCCATATAGCTGTTCTGTAGTCAACAGGTACTGTAGTCTGGGCTGCTGTCGTGTGTGAGTGTGACTACAGTGAGATTGTTTGTGTACTGAGTACTGACTACTGATTTCACCTCCTGTCAACAACCCGCTTTGTAACGGTTCCAGACCCCGAGGGGCAGTGTGTGCTCTGGGCTATGCAGCGTGCCATACAGTATAGGAATGGGTGGTGCTTGTCGGTGATGTCATTCTCTTTTAGCTGCTGCTTTAACCCTCGAATCACTTCCTTACCCCTGAATTAGTGACTTCCTGGAGGAGGTCAAAGTTCACTCTGGACTAGGATGGGAATTTCCCTGGTTCCCGTGTCTGAATAAGCCCAGTGCCTTTGTATTTATGTTGGTTGGCGTGAGTCAGCTCAACTGAGACTGCTACAGTGTAACTGTGCTTTAACTGAGCATAGTAAAGAATGGTTGCGCCTTTCACTGAGCATCATAAGAAGGATTTAATTGAGGTTATTATATGGTAATGTCGATATTTCAAAATTTTTTATAGGTGTGAATACTATTCTTAAAACTAGAAAGGTGTGCTCAGCCTCAGTAGAGTGCAAATCTCCACCAGGCGTTATGCCAGACACACAGGCAGACAAATACACAGACAAACACAAAAACACTGACAGCTCTCCTTATTAGCAATGCTAACAAACACACTGACCGACCGCATGCAAATGCTAGAATATAATAGGTAGCTAGCATAGGAAGGGTGATGGGAAGCATATTAAGAAGCATAGGAAGAGGGGAGCTCCAGTAGCTCACCGCGTATCTCGGCGCTATTTCGGCGTCGGGGACAACCGTGCGCGTCACGGATCTGGGGTACACGAGTTCGACTCCCGGACTCGCCGTATTTTCTCAGAGTGTCTTCCCCCGATCTATACCCCATTCAACCTGTTTCTGTCGGTCATGCTTGACCAGAAAAAGCGATAAACGCTAAAAGAACCAGCTGTCTGGTCAAAGTAAAAAAAAAAAAAAAATAAGCATAGGAAGCTTAGGAAGGGTGATAGGAAGCATAGGGAGGATGTTAGGAAGCATAGGAAGGGTGATAGGAAGTACTATGTTAGAAACAGGTTCCAAGCACGAGGAGGCGGGCCTTATTTCAATGGACAATAGGGTCTAGAAATGACAATAGGCACTTTAGCACTTTGAGATTTTCACAAATATAAAGTGCGGTACAAATAGAATTTATTATTATTATTATTATTATTATTATTATTATTATTATTATTATTATTATTATTATTATTATTATTATTATTATTATTATTATTATTATAGGGTTTGTAAATAGGGGCCAGAGAGCCGATTCGCAGAGGCTCTGAGCAGCAAACTGTAGTATTTTACACCTACTGTATGTTCAAACGGTGTAACTTTTCCTGAATATGTATTTCAATGGACAATGATGGAAATGAATTCAAATAAAATACTTGTCGTTGACTGATGTGAAATATATTACAGCATGCACTTCCCTGCTGTCAGCCTATGTGGTCAGTTCATCCACTGCGGCCTTATAAGTTGGTGAGATGAGCTCCAGAGTCCAGACAGACAGACATACAGTCACACAGACGCAACCAAGCGCATAATCTCCTCCCAAGCTATAATAATTCATCTATTAGGCTACTTACAGCCAAACTAGGGCTGGGCGATTCTTGCTCAAATGTGAATCACGATTTTTCTCTCTAAGAATTGAGATCACGATTCTCTCACACGATTCTTATTTTTTTAATAAAATCATTTATTGCACTCTTTCTTAAACAGACAACATAACATATCAAAGTGCTTGATTTAAACTTAAACATAACATATATGAAAGTGCTTGACTTAAACTTAAAAGTCTCTTGTAACATACAAAATAACTCAAGTCAGAATCGTCATCATTTTAAAAAGTTAAGTAAAAAAAAAAAAAAATAATAATAAATAAAACATCTTTTAAATAAAAGAAATCGTCATAATTTTCAAATGAGATTGCATAGGTCTATGAATCGAGATCACGTTTTTTCCCCCGATTAATCGTGCAGCCCTAAGCTAAACCATTGTCTAATAATAACAGTACTGGCAAACACCTTGCAATGTAATAAATTACAAAGCAACCTCTTACACCTACTCCTCTGTCTTTGAGACTGATTTATTCGCTATAAATACCACCTACCATAACAAGCCTTTCCTCCTTCAAAATATAGTGGTTTTTATTTGATTTGATCAATATCATTATCAACATTGAGGTGAAATATTTATCAATCCAAAAGCTCTACAACTAAAGCCCCACAAATTCTTCTCCATCCCTTAACAAGAGAGCTCATGTGTGTATAAGATGAACTCTTTTGACAGTTCAGCTGACAGGTCATAATGCAAGGCCTGGACAGTGTGAGCGTTTCACTCGCATTTGCGACTAAAATAGATTTGTGTGCGAACTGGAAAAAATGATTTAGGAACACATGAGCGAGTTAAGATTATATCCTACAAATTGACAGTTCAATGATCCCCCCCCCCACTGCATATGTGTTCCCATACATAGGCTCTACTTGGGCGGCATGTCCAGGTAGATTAAGATCCACCCAGGATCTTCATAATCCACACAGACCAGTGTGTGGACCTTCAATTTTAGAAACTATGGGCATGAGCAATGGGTCAAATGCATCTAACATATTTTGCATCCTCCGCCATCCCTGCATGGCCAAGCCACAGTAAAAACCTAAACTCAGCTAATGTTGTTAACTAAGCTGGTGCCAAAACAGTTCAACTAACACTGGAGCCGCTCATACCTGAACAGTGACGAATGGGAGGGGCTGATCCTGAGACCCCTCTCTCTCTCTCTCTCTCTCTCTCTCTCTCTCTCCTCTCTCTCTCTCTCTCTCTCTCTCTCTCTTTCTCTCTCTTTCTCTCTCTCTCTCTCTCTCTCTCTCTCTCTCTCTCTCTCTCTCTCTCTCTCTCTCTCTCTCTCTCTCTCTCTCTCTCTCTCTCTCTCTCTCTCTCTCTCTCTCTCTGTATGTTTAATGATGTATGTTTAATACATACAGATGTTTAATGATTTTAAGTAGCCAAATGTTACACTATAAAAACTAACTGGATAGTTGATGATGATAATGCAGAGAAAAATGACTACTGAAATTACTATTACCTAAATATGAACATAAATTCATCATTAGTTAAGAATAAGATATTTAGAATAGCATGATAGAATAGAACATTCAGGGCGCCCCAGTGGCGAACCACATAGCGCGCTCAGCCGCGACACGGCCGACCCGGGTTCGACTCCCGAACCCGTCGTTATTTGCCGAATGTCTTCCCCCCACTCTGTCTCCCGTTCCGCCTCTGACTCTGTCTCTCCCTACTGGACTGCCCAGTAGTAATAAAGCGATAAAACGCCAAAAAATAAATCTTTAAGAATAGAACATTCAACGCAAACTTGTTTGGTTCAAATATAATCCAGTTAATGTCTCCCTTTTTATCAGTCTGGCTCCGCTCAAAACATATCTCCCCCGATGCAACCCACATAGCTTTATGTGCTATTATTTAAGGTATTTGTATGACCGTCCGTCCGTCTCTACCTATAGAATGGTTTATGATGAGCGCCATGTGGATATTGAGCAGAATAGTGGCCTTTTGTATGCAAGATAAATAATGGAGTGTCTAATGTATTGCACTGAAAGTGCACTTAGTGTTCATGGGAGATTTAATCATCTGAGTGCAACTGTTTGCCGTGGTGTAATTCCGCTGGTGTACGCTAAGGACAGATGTTTGACTGAGCAAAGGAGATGAAGGGGTTAATATTAAAGCTGGGCTAGCCTGTTACAGGTGAACACTGTGTTCCGCCTGGATGTGGACCATGATCTTCCACTGCCTGCCTGAGACCAGGCTGATCTGATCCCAGACTCCCAGGGGCCAGGGGCCGGCTGGGGCTCGGGAGTGCGGCCTGCGCCTGCCTGAGAAATGTACTATAGTGGGAAACAGGGAAAAGTGCAGTCAACCCTCTGAAGTAACACGTATGACCTTTCTGTGTTTCTTACGGAAACAGTATGACCTGATGAGAGTTGTGTGTTGTGTGCTGTGTGATGTCAGCAGGGGTTGCTGACGTGTTTTGGTCTCTGCTCTCAGCGTACTCTCTGTAAAACCACAAGACTTCTCTGGGGAACCTGATGAGACTCTCGTCGGCTGGTCCTCATAGTAGAAATAGAAAGGTCTCCTCAGCACCCAGGGGGGCAGTAACAATAAACATAACTAGAACTACTAAAAGATTCAAATCATTTCAAGTAGGCCTATGCTGTCCCGGCGCAAACCTTGTATCTCCGATTTGGTGATGTTCCTGTTTTTGACTTGAAGTTGAATTGAAAGTTTACATCTCTTATGTTTTTAGAAACAAGCTTCAGGACCCTGAGGATCGTGAGATCCGTTCAAAACCCAGTGTAGAGCTTCAACAAACGTGGATTCGCAATAGCTGCGCAACCTTTACCTTTCTTTTGTTTTTTTTGCGATAGGCCACTCCTATTACCACGCCCCCTTTTAGCCAAATGGCATGAACACACACAAACACCTAACTTCCGTGGCCAATGTGGCAAAACCTGTGGCCGCTAGAGGGTGGGGATTTTTTTGTGGACCAAGTTACCGACCGACCGACCAACTAACCAACCGGCGGAGTGACCTATAGAGCTGCTGGTCACAGAAAAAAATATCTGGGTGTCCGGAAATTAGGTTGTTTCCTTTTCAGGTTCATTCCTGAAAAGTTGACCCTTTTGGAGATATACTTATTTTTTTCTTTTCGTTTAGCAAGCAATTGTGATTTTAATAGTTGTACTGATCATTATAATTATTGTTCTTGGTATGACTTATTAACAACCGTTGTGTGTAGGGACTGGAGTACAATCTCTGACATATTGATTTGTTTGATCATTATTAGAAATATAAAAGCAAGCTTTGGGTTCATTAAATATGGGCTCTGGAGCCTGGTTCTGTTTCCTAGCCCTCTTCTAATGATTTTCTCTTTATGTATGTATGTATGTATTGTCTTATTGATGTCTCTAGCATTGACAACGATCTCAACATTTCTTTTACCAGACAGCTAGACATTGTGTTCTGAGTCATAATAGATTGTTCAAAGGATTGCTGTTGCTCCTGCATATTTGATATTCACACAAGCATAGTGGGTTTTGCATTATGCTCAAAAACTATAATTGCATTGGGGTTTGCTTTGCTTTTGAAGCAGTTCTTGAAGACTGTAAGACCAGCTCAACCATAGACCAACTGGTATATACAGTTAGCTTTAGGCTGAACCGACAAGGCCATATATTGCATTGTGTTTTTGATGCAGTCAGTGAGTGTGATGCAACCGCTAGGACAAGACGAGACGGGTGATTGTAAAACATGTCCTCATCCTCCCTCCTTACTTTGGGGAGGCTTGTCTCCTAGCAACAAGCATCTCAAGGATCTCTTCCATCATAGGGCCAATGAGCTTTTAATTACTTCCTCGTGGAGGGTGTGTTCTGTCCTCTTCTCCCGTTCCTTTAGTTTCAAGGCTGTGTTATATCACACAATCGGGACCTTGAGAGACGGCTTGGGTCTGTGATGAAGACGAGGGTCCGGTGCTCTCAGAATAGGACCACAGCATCAAAGAGGAGAGGGCTGGAGCACACGGATCATCTTATAATTATACTTTAATTGGTGCAAGTGATGACGAAATTAGGGAAATTAGTAGGCTACTGTTGAATCGAAACATAGATGCAAAGATCAGAGGAAGGATATATGAAGCATGTGTGAGATCAGTTCTCCTGTATGGTTCAGAAACGTGGGCAATGACAAAAAGGGTGATGGTGGTGTTAAGAAGCTGTGATCGGAAGATGTTGAGGTACGTGGCGGGAGTCAGATGGCAGGATGGGAGGACCAGTGCCGAGGTGGATGAGATCTGTGGTGTCAGGGAAATAGCTTTGGACAGTGAGAAGATCGGAGGAGGGGGGGATGTTGAGAGGGGTGGAGGAGATGATTGTGGATGGGCGGAGGCCGTGAAGGAGACCGAAGCAGATGTGGAGGGGATGTGTGACTGTGGAGAATGATACGAGGGATTTGGAGATAAATGTAGACATGGCACAAAACCGTGCCCAGTGGCGTGGAGTCATTGCCCGTCCAACCTCACTGTAGTGGGAAAATAGGGACGTAAAATGATGATGATGATGATGATGATGATGATGATGACAGACTTTTTTTTTTATACAGTAGCATCTTCTTCAGAGTGCCGACACTCTTCTCCTGGCTGTGATTCCCTGTGTTTTAGATTTGAGGCACATGTACAGTATGTATTGTATAAGTCATATATTCACGTATTGATCTGCAAAAGTCTTATGTACAAAATTCCACGGCCAGGGGCCAAGCCAGTAGTCATTGCGGTAGTAGGCAAGTGCTTTCACCACTACACTACACTACACTACCCACACACACCCATGCTATGGTTATGGTTAGGGTTAAGGTTAGTTTTAAGGTTCGCTTAATGGTTGTGATTAGGGTATAAAGTTAGGTTATTTTTAAAAACGATTTATTTGACACATAATCTCACACACGTCCAAAAACACACATTAATTTGTTTAACCGTTATTGCGGGTCAATTCGTTCGAATATGGCCACCAGTGATGTCATCGGGGACATTGAATCCTTGTGTTGTTAATTACAGCTCCATGAAATGATAGCATGAAAAGGTAGCGGTCCCTATAAGACAAGGTGTTGCTATTCTTTCATCTACATCCAGTCAAACTCAATGAACAAGGGCAAAACGGTTTAGAGTTTTTGGATGTGTGTGAGATTATGTGAAGAGTAAATCAACATTGTTTTTTGGTGAAGTGCCCTTTAACGGTTGTGGTTAGTTTAAGGTAACAGTGTGGTTAAGGTTAGGGTTGCGGTGTGTCTCTGTGTCTTGGTAGTGTCGAGGTAAAAGCACCAACGTAGTTCAACCCCGGCAGGCGAAAATCAAATCTTTTGACAACGTAAAAGTAATACATCATGTACTAATTCGTAATACGTCCACATTGTACATTTCCAATACAATACGTAAATATTACTTGAGATAACATAACATACATTATGTAAATTGTTCGTGTGTCTTGTGGTCGATTAGAACTTTATTTACATATTTTAAGCAAGAACCGGCTGGCAGGTCATACTGTTTCCGTAAGAAGGTCATGAGAAGACCACTCACTGTGGTGAACATGTTTCTTTTCCCCGTGGGAAGCTGGTGTGAGGAAGGGTGAATGGAGAGGGGCCCCTGGACAACCGTGGTGTTGACGTATGTGTCCCCCGGGGGGATTCTCCCCATTCTGTCATCCTTCCCCGGCGCTGCCTCAACTACAACCATATGCTGACTGTACTTTTCCACACCTCTTGATATACAGTAATATTGTGAATGTGAACTCATCCTTTATTTTTATTTCCTTGGTAGAAAGAGGCCCCAGAAAGAGGCCTCAAAATGCCCCAATTAGTATTTCAGTAGCTAAACCAGTAACAACTCTATATTACATAAGATCAAAAAAAAATAAAAGAAATAATGTAATATAGAAATGTCAGCCTTCTGAAAAAAAATGTTCACTCAGTACTTGGTTGGGGCTCCTTTTGCACAAATTACTGCATCAATACAGCGAAATATATTGACTTTTCCACGATATTCGAATTGATTGAGCTGCACCAGTACTGTAGTGTAGACGCTGTACTGGTTGGATGGGAGCTTTCAAGAATTCAAACAGTGTTGTGTCGTAGTGCCTCCTCCTAACCTGTCCAATCCATGCAACCTTGTTCATCTGTAAAGCTCTTAACAGCTGTCAGATAGATTCCAGTCCAGCACCTCACTCCCCTGCTTGTGTCTGTGCTTGATCTCTCTCTCTCTCTCTCTCTCTCTCTCTCTCTCTCTCTCTCTCTCTCTCTCTCTCTCTCTCTCTCCTGAAAATCGGATTAATCATCTCCGATTAATCACAGTGCAGTCATTGTGTATATCCAGCATGGTTTCAGGTTCCAGTCCAGCACCAAACTCTAACTCCTCTGTTTATGTCTGTGTTTGATTCTCTCTCTCTCTCTCTCTCTCTCTCTCTCTCTCTCTCTCTCTCTCTCTCTCTCTCTCTCTCTCTCTCTCTCTCTCTCTCTCTCTCTCTCTCTCTCTCTCTCTCTCTATCTCTCTCTCTCTCTACCCCCCCCCCATAAAAAATCGGATTAATCAGCTCTCTGATGAATCCCAGTGCAGTCATTGTGTATACAGCATGGTGTCAGGTTCCGTTCATGGTTGTAGTACTATACTATACTATACTATACTATACTATACTATACTATACTATACTAATACTATACTATACTATACTATACTATACTATACTATACTATACTATACTATACTATACTATACTATACTATACTATACTATACTATACAGGTGACCCGGCCCGCTTGGGAGTCAGTGACACACCGCTCTGGTTCCCATGGCCCGGGTGTGACTGGAGCAGGAACACCATATAGCCCAGTCAGAGACGGTAACGGGAAACACCGGGGAGCATGGATTAAAGAGGACAAGGTGTCTGGACGCTAGCCGTTCCAGGCGAGGAGGCCTGGGCGCTGCGGAGAGCAGTGGGCCACGCGGTTAGATATTAATGAGAGGTGGATGGATGAAGTCAGGGCCAGGACTTCTAAGTAGGTCTGCTCATCCCTCACAACTTTTACAGTCACAGGCTCTTTCCACTGCTAATCTGAAAACTCATCAATCTTTCACAGCGTACTTGGAAGCGAGTGATTATGGCTGGGCGGTATGCCGTCTTTCTAAGGTATGGAGCCATGCAAAGGAATGCATTTTACAATACCGTCATCTGCTATATATATACAAATATACATTAAAATATACTTATTTTATATAAAGTGCACATTGCGGCACTATTATAAAGAATTTGCGATGGAAATTGGATGGGAAAATATGTAAAATATTACGTCATATCGCATTGTAATTTATAGTGGAAGACTAAACTACTATTGAATACCATTATACGCAGGAACGTCGACAACCACCGATATCACATTAACAAGCACCACCGATATCACATTAACAAGCACCACCGATATCACACCACCGATATCACATTAACAAGCACCACCGATATCACATTAACAAGCACCACCGATATCACATTAACAAGCACCACCGATATCACATTAACAAGCACCACCGATATCACATTAACAAGCACCACCGATATCACATTAACAAGCACCACCGATATCACATTAACAAGCACCACCGGTATCACATTAACAAGCACCACCGATATCACATTAACAAGCACCACCGGTATCACATTAACAAGCACCACCGGTATCACATTAACAAGCACCACCGATATCACATTAACAAGCACCACCGGTATCACATTAACAAGCACCACCGGTATCACATTAACAAGCACCACCGATATCACATTAACAAGCACCACCGGTATAACATTAACAAGCACCACCGGTATAACATTAACAAGCACCACCGATATCACATTAACAAGCACCACCGGTATAACATTAACAAGCACCACCGGTATAACATTAACAAGCACCACCGATATCACATTAACAAGCACCACCGATATCACATTAACAAGCACCACCGGTATAACATTAACAAGCACCACCGGTATCACATTAACAAGCACCACCGATAAAACGTCCCTGCTAGATAATATAATAATGCAGGACCTGTTGCAGAGGTCTTTATTCGGCATGCAACGACACTCAATGTTTTAGTGGTACACACAGTGGTTAGTATAGCACACACACCGGAACACACACGCATGCATTGTCTCTTTAGGATCGCCGATGCGATTTGTCTCTGCGATCAACCCATCCCGTCGTCCTTCCCCCCCAAGGGCAGCCGGGAGCAGACAGGCGTCAACGTGAGCCGCGCCAGGGGACCAATCCAAGTGCTCCTGTCCGTCTTCGTCAAGGACGCCACAGCGTTAGCGATCTGTTGTTGTGCATGTTTTTCCATTGGGTTTATCTTATCGGGGGGGAAACCCTTGCGAGCACGGGGAGAACATGCAAACTCCACACAGAAAGGCCTGGGAGATACCCCACCTGGGTACCTGGCATCATGGAAACCTGGTCCCCAAGCGGGAATCGAACCCTGGACCTTCTTGCTGTGAGGCGACAGTGTTAACCACTACACCACCGTGCCGCCACTATACCGTGCCGGGCCATAGTAGATCGTGAGTGAGTGAGTGCGTCTGACAAAATGTCCCTGCTAGATCGTCCGTGAGTGAGTGAGTGAGTGAGTGAGTGAGTGAGTGAGTGAGTGAGTGAGTGAGTGAGTGAGTGAGTGAGTGAGTGAGTGAGTGAGTGAGTGAGTGAGTGATCCCACTTGTCATGCATGGCCCACGGCAGCAGTCCTGCACCCGGTGGGGAAAAGGTGGAACTACATCCCTGTTAAAAGTAATGACTGAGGAAACTTTCCACAGGTAGTACAGTATGTTATGTTAGGGGTGGAATCTGAACAGGGCACCTAGAGACCGTTCAGTTTATTTTGGTACTGTGGAACCCTTTGCTGTAGCCTAATACATCACTGGGGTGTGTATGGAGTGCTTTTGTAACTGGCCTTTGACTATTTCCATTTACTGTCATACAACACTAAGAATAAGGAATGCTAAGTTCAGTAATTAGGAAACATTAGTAATTCAGGTCCGTTACATTTAAGTCCAAAACGGAGCAGAACTTTTCACTTTTCCTCGGAAATGGCTATTAGGCTACTGGTAATGTTGTTATCTTTAGCAAACTGCAGCCCAGTGCAGTCGCGTTTGTTATTTCAGTGCATACCGTCGAGCCACAACATTAATATTTCTTCTCAAAGTCACTTCAGCAACAGGTAATTTCCAAACTTCAGCAACAGGTAATTTCCAAACTTGGAAAAGACACAAGGCAGAATTGTCAAGGGATTATCCAACATGTCCATTATAAGCCTAATGGCCGTCCAGAGCAAAGTTACCAGACTGCCCACAATGAAAGCCACCTATAATTGATAATAGCCAAGTATGTGTTCCTTTATACTTTCAGCTAATGCATTGAAGGCAAAACCTTATTATTATAAAAATTATTTAACAAATACTATTTGAATTAGCAATGGGATTTTTTCTCCCCGCTGAACCGTACCGAACCAAAAACCATGACCCCAAATCATGATATGAACCGAACTGTGATTTCTGGGAGTCGTTCTACCCCTAATATATATATATATATATATATATATATATATATATATATATATATATATATATATATATATATATATATATATATATATATATATATATATATATATATATATATATATATATATATATATATATATATATATATATATATATATATATATATATATATATTAGTTGAATTGATTTATAAATGTTCATGTCATACAAAAAATTGTGTTGCAGTGGTGAACTATTTCATTACATTTAATTTAGTTACAGTACAGAATTACAGTTACAGCTCCGTCTTGAACCTTCTCTCCCAAGCTTGGCAAATAAAATCTGCGGCAAAAAAAAGTTCCCTTCCTGAATTAAAGTGTTTCATAAGCATGCAGCTCAAAGAAATCAACATGAATGAAGGACATTTTACTAAAAAAGACATACCTTGTGTCCTCTAGACAGGACAGTAAAACCTAGCTCACACACCAAACAAAGTCTGTCCTCCTCTGGGGTGGCATTAAACCTGCCAGGCTCCAGGGCTAATGGTAATGTTCTTCAACGTATCTGTGCACATCAGGGATCTTTGTCTTATAAATTATACTTCACATACACTGTATTCTTTTGGTTGATACCATATCAACAGACCATTGTCTTTATACATGAGAAACATTTGACTCCCAATCTTATTTAAATTTAATTTAATTTAACCAGCTAAGTTATTAGGAACAAATTCTTATTTACAATGGTGACCTGGCAAAAGGTACCGCCTTTTGAGGGATAGGGGGCAAGGGGTAAAATAAATAGAAGTTAAAACAGAACAAGATTAAAACAAGTTAAAACATGGTAAGACAAACAAAACAGCCACAGCAGGCAGGCATATACAGATCTAATCTCCTGAATATCACACAATAACCTGTTCTGGAAAATGAAAGACAAATCGTTCAAATAAAATAAGGATTTCAACTCATTAGCCCATGCAAAATGTCCCAATTAAATATATATTTGAGTGGGTTTCTGGTCAGAAATCTTCACAAGTCTATTCCAAAGCCGAAGCATTTTACATTTATATCTGATGTTTGGAGGTTCCCCATCCTGTATCTACACTAATGGCCAAAACAAGTACATTTATGGACTCTCAAAAAGGATTGCATAGCTCTGTGATGCACAGTTTTGCAAATTGTATGTTCACAGAAACCCCAGAAACATAATCAGACACAGGACACACACTTGAATCATTGAGTTGTGTAGAAGTATGGAATCCCAGGTGACCACATTGTTTAACTGTGTTTAGTACAGATCCCGCTGACTGAGCTAGAACACTGACAGTTTCTTTACAAGTCATGTGCTCATCAACCGTCAAACCAAGATATTATATATTTGCCTGGAGGAGATTATGTGTTTGTTTGTGTGTGTGTGTGTGTTTGTGTCTGTCTGTGTATCCACATCTAATCTCAAAAACTACAGGGCCAATGTGGATGAAATAAGATAAAATAAGATATTCCTTTATTGATCCCCTTGGGGAAATCCCTGAATATTTTTCAAATAGGGCAACGACAAGTATTTTATTTCCATTGTCCATTGAAATATTATAGTCAGTATAAAGCTACAGCTTGAATCTCTTAGTTACATCAATATTGTTCTGTCAGAGTCTTATGTTTGCAGGCTAAGTATTTAATGTTCGCTATTGCCTATTACTTGGTTACTGTCATCTTATCACCCAGGAAATGCTCACATCAAATCTAGTTCTATGCCACCCCTCTTGTAATTCTCTCTTCCGCTGTGCTCCGCACCAGTCATCTGGACTGCGGTTTGTTGCTCAGTGCAAGGACCAATATGACAAAGATTATGCAGAAACATTGATATGTTCATTTGACTGTGATTGTGAAGATCTCATGTTCTAGTATCGTTAACTTATTGAGACACTGGAATGCCTCATTGTGGCCTCAGCTTGCATTTCTGACAGCAGTCCGGCATTTTTAACAGCAAGCCTGGTGGAGATTTGTACTCTACTGAGCGCATCTTTCTAGTATTTTAGCTGAAATGATGTGGGCTACTGTATTCATTCCTGTTGTTTTGGGCCCATTCTAATCATTGCTGCACTGTAGGGCTGAACAATATATTGAATTCATATTCATATCCAAAGACTTCAGTCGGGGCATTTTTGTTTTAGAAATACAACAATAAATTAAAAACAAGTGCAGCAGAGTCTGTGAGGCGTGCCTCACTCACACCCGACATTTAGTCCCTAAATTACAGAGATGGGACATCATATTACAAGTAGATTGGTCATCATATTATATAATATTACAAGTAGATTGGTCATCATATTATATCATATTACAAGTAGATTGGTCATCATATTATATTATCTTACAAGTAGATTGGTCATCATATTATATTATATTACAAGGAGATTGGTCATCATATTGTATTATATTACAAGGAGATTGGTCATCATATTGTATTATATTACAAGGAGATTGGTCATCATATTACATTACAAGGAGATTGGTCATCATATTATATTACAAGGAGATTGGTCATCATATTACATTACAAGGAGATTGGTCATCATATTATATTATATTATATTACAAGGAGATTGGTCATCATATTGTATTATATTACAAGGAGATTGGTCATCATATTACATTACAAGGAGATTGGTCATCATATTATATTACAAGGAGATTGGTCATCATATTACATTACAAGGAGATTGGTCATCATATTATATTACAAGGAGATTGGTCATCATATTATATTACAAGGAGATTGGTCATCATATTACATTACAAGGAGATTGGTCATCATATTATATTACAAGGAGATTGGTCATCATATTACATTACAAGGAGATTGGTCATCATATTATATTACAAGGAGATTGGTCATCATATTACATTACAGGGAGATTGGTCATCATATTATATTACAAGGAGATTGGTCATCATATTACATTACAGGGAGATTGGTCATCATATTATATTACAAGGAGATTGGTCATCATATTACATTACAAGGAGATTGGTCATCATATTATATTACAAGGAGATTGGTCATCATATTACATTACAGGGAGATTGGTCATCATTCATATTATACATTACAAGGAGATTGGTAATCATATTGTATTATATTACAAGGAGATTGGTCATCATATTGTATTATATTACAAGGAGATTGGTCATCATATTACATTACAAGGAGATTGGTCATCATATTAATATATTACAAGGAGATTGGTCATCATATTATATTACAGGGAGATTGGTCATCATTCATATTATACATTACAAGGAGATTGGTCATCATATTATATTATATTACAAGGAGACGGGTCATCATTTTATATTACAAGGAGATTGGTCATCAACAGGAAACCCAATAGGAGATGGCGTCATGCCATATACAGTATCACATAGTAGGTATTGCTAAATGTATTCCCACAATATACGGTTCTACTGAAAGAGTTTAAACCACATGAAAAGGAAGTGTAGACCCCCCCCCCCCCCCCCCCCCATTGGAACTAGCCTGATCCTCAGGGCCTTGTAGAATGGTTGATTAATGCCCTCTTTCTTGAGAGAGAGAGAGAGAGAGAGAGAGAGAGAGAGAGAGAGAGAGAGAGAGAGAGAGAGAGAGAGAGAGAGAGAGAGAGAAAAAAAAAAAAAAAAAAGGGAAGGCCATCAGCCCCAGTCCCAACAATACCGGCAGCCCCGGCGAGGCTCAATATTTAGGGCTGAGACCTATCAAGGCCTCCGCAGATCGGCCGCTCGTCAGGGAGCTCGGGCAGCCCAGACTGCAGCCCCGTGGACGGCAGGCCGATGCCTCGCTGGAGCAGGAGCCCCAGAGGAGCCGGGTCTCTGCCACTGACCCCACTTGCTATTCAGCCTCATTGTCCGGCGAGCAACAATGGATCACATTGATTGGATTTTTTTTTCTTTCTTCATTTTATTTTGGGGCTGACATTTCTCCACAAACAGCCCCATCCAACTGTGCCCTTGCATATTGCCGCAGAGGAATAGATGCCTACTGTATAAGGGCAAATATGTAATTAAGCCCCCCCCCTCCTTCAGAAATTTGAAATTATGCGTCTTGCATTTCTTGTTTGCTCATGCTATGGAGTGCTCCTCAGCATCAAAGGGCTCTTTTATTTCCTCCACACTCTGAGCCTTCTCGTCTTAACCTCTGGTTGAGGGGAAACGGCTCGATCAAACACTGCTGAGAAATATGATTATGGACTTAATCTGACACTGAAGTGATGATATACTGTACTGTAAATCATCTGGTTCCATTTGGGTTTTTTCATTCAAATGTCAATGTTTTTTTGTGTCTCCATGTAACAGCCCAACATACTTCTTCTCCCCCCTTAATTGGCTGATATCAATCCCTGTCTCCTGAGCCGTTCAGCCATTGTGTAGTGTGATGTGTGCCTGGTGCCAGTGTATGGCAGCCCAAGGTTGGGTGCTACCAGTGGTGGTGAAGGAGGCCATTTCCACCCTACATTGTGGGGAGCGCTTGGAGTGTCTAGAAAAGCGCTATATAAATGTAATGATCATTCATTCATTAATTCTAGCTAAGGTTCTGCTCAGCACATTTGAGATATATGTTAGAATAATCCCTGTTGGCATGGAGGGTGTGTGTGTGTGTGTGTGTGTGTGTGTGTGTGTGTGTGTGTGTGTGTGTGTGTGTGTGTGTGTGTGTGTGCGTGTGCGTGTGCGCGTGCGTGCGTGTGTACATGTGCTTTAGCTGGAAGAGGGATTGTGTATAGGTCCTTTTAAGTGCTGTCTCTACACTGATGGACTTTATCACTGTGGAGAAACGTAACCACCAAAGGGTCCAGCCCAGACATTATGCAGTATGATAACGCAGTATAGTGCTCCCAGAAAACAAATGTGGAGAGTCTTACTATGCCTGAACAATTAATCTTTATTGCAATATGGGCTCCTGCAATATTCAAATCGCAGGAGGCTGCAATATTTGATAAATGCACACAATGTGTGTAGAATACATGTTGTGTAGTTGAAATGATAATATTGTGCGGCGCTAGAGAAACAGCAGTCCACCGAACACGTCATCTTTCTTTGGTACCGCCGCCAAAATCACATACTTTTAGCGCTTTTTCAATGAAAATTGGAATAACGTGTGCAAAAATCATCACTCCCTCCGATATCGCGAATCACATCACAATTACAATATCTGTCAAAATAATAGCAATTACACCCCCCCCCCCCCCCTCCCCCATATCGTTCAGCCCTAGTGAGGAAGACCATGAATATCATACACATAGCAGATACATGTTCTTTTATGTTCTTAAGAACCTACAGTACACGGACTCTACATGCTATTGCCCCTCCCTGGCCTCAGTCCGCCGCTGTCGCTTGTGTATTGTTCTGTATGCCTGTGGTGGTAAACACAAGCTGTCCAAACAGTGCGGTGGGGATATGGCTTTGAAGCCACTCTTCTGTGTGTGTGTGTGTGTGTGTGTGTGTGTGTGTGTGTGTGTGTGTGTGTGTGTGTGTGTGTGTGTGTGTGTGTGTGTGTGTGTGTGTGTGTGTGTGTGTGTGTGTGTGTGTGTGTGTGTGTGTGTGTGTGTGTGTGTGTGTGTGTGTGTGTGTGTGTGTGTGTGTGTGTGTGTGTGTGTGTGTGTGTGTGTGTGTGTGTGTGTGTGTGTGTGTGTGTGTGTGTGTGTGTGTGTGTGTGTGTGTGTGTGTGTGTGTGTGTGTGTGTGTGTGTGTGTGTGTGTGTGTGTGTGTGTGTGTGTGTGTGTGTGTGTGTGTGTGTGTGTGTGTGTGTGTGTGTGTGTGTGTGTGTGTGTGTGTGTGTGTGTGTGTGTGTGTGTGTGTGTGTGTGTGTGTGTGTGTGTGTGTGTGTGTGTGTGTGTGTGTGTGTGTGTGTGTGTGTGTGTGTGTGTGTGTGTGTGTGTGTGTGTGTGTGTGTGTGTGTGTGTGTGTGTGTGTGTGTGTGTGTGTGTGTGTGTGTGTGTGTGTGTGTGTGTGTGTGTGTGTGTGTGTGTGTGTGTGTGTGTGTGTGTGTGTGTGTGTGTGTGTGTGTGTGTGTGTGTGTGTGTGTGTGTGTGTGTGTGTGTGTGTGTGTGTGTGTGTGTGTGTGTGTGTGTGTGTGTGTGTGTGTGTGTGTGTGTGTGTGTGTGTGTGTGTGTGGGTGGGTGGGTGGAGTGGGCAGGGGGGGGGGGGGGCGGGGGGGGGGGGGGGGGGGGGGGGAGAACACTGTTGCTGTATGATGTGCAGCAGACCTCTCCAGGAGAAGAGGGTGAAGTAGGAGAATTGACATCTTTGCTAACTCACCCCCGGCCTGGTCATTGTTTAGTCATTGTTTACTGGGACCAGATGGCAGCTAATGTGAAGAGGGAATGTCAGCAGTGAATTCAGGCCATTATGGGCGACTAGAAAGATGGCAAAAATGGTCGCTGTTTTGTATGTGTTTGATTAACCTGCTTGCAGTCTTGTTGTTAGTCATGTTTGCTCACCTATCTTAGGCTGTTTTAGTGCACAGCGTGGCAGCAGATGGCTGATTACATCAAATGCCCGGAGTATCAAAAGACTGGGCCTGTTGAAAATGGCAATTTCCTCCCCAGACTACCTCATCCTGACCCTGTTATTTAGCCTCTCGGTGCCTCTGCTAGTCTAATGGGCTGCTCCAAGGGTGGATAAAGCGGGAGGGGTCAACAACAACACAGCATGTAACTCCCTTAACATTGATTGATTGAATTGATTGAAAACTTTAACAGATTGAAGAATGGGTACAGTACAGCTCAATACAAACAACTGCTAAGAGGATGAAGACCAGAAAAAATACTTTCGTCTTGTTTACACAAGGGTCCTCCATTTTCAATTAAATTCATCAAGACATGACAACAACATCTCTTAATAGCAAAGCGTTTGAGCACACGCTAGCTATTTACGCGTGCATGCCTGCTGGTGAAAAGACGTAGCCTCTCTCAAGGTAGAGTGTACTTGGTTTGCCCCGTGGGCTAGACAGCCTATTGTTGTTGCAGAGGGAGAAGAGCCGTTGTTCTGATGTTGAGTCATGCATGTTTGAGTGTTTATGTAATGTTCCCCCGGGTCCGCTGCTGAGCCGGCAGTTTGCCGCCGTGGCTTCGACAGTGGGGTGTAGCACCGGAGAGAGGCGGGCTTTACACCTTATCATTATTATACAAATATTTGAGACTAATTATAAAAAATCTAATAGTTAGTCTCAAAAGAAAATATTTCCCCTTGTTTTTTACTGGCACCTACACTGTGTAGTGTATTGAGATGGGACCCTATTAACTGTTACACTGCTGAATGGCATGCTGAGTACAGCTCGCTAGCTAGCCAGGTAGCATAACGGTCTGTTAACAGCTGGGAGAACAGAAAAGAAAGACTGGAGATGTTACATGGTAGCAAGTTAGCAACGTTTTGTACGTTTGCCATGTTGTTTCACTAAGTTCACACATTTCAAGAACTCTGATCTAACTTTCGGAATGAATGCTTTGGTTTCTAAACTTTCTGGAAGTAACGTTAGCCTGCTGCGGCTCCTAAATATCCAGCTGTTAGTAATGACAGCAGCCAGCTAGCTCGCCTGTTTGATTATCTCATGTTCGCTATTAAGTTAAATCAATATCATATGTTAATGTGTGGGGGGTCTTTTCTTATTTTTTTGACCAATTCCTCCTATTCATTGTGTGCTACGCTTACAGCCATTTCTCCATAGATGGAGGGCGAGGCCGGGCCTGGGGAGGAGGACTAACATTGTAGATGGAGGCTGGGGAGGAGGACTAACATTGTAGATGGAGGCTGGGGAGGAGGACTAACATTGTAGATGGAGGCTGGGGAGGAGGACTAACATTGTAGATGGAGGCTGGGGAGGAGGACTAACATTGTAGATGGAGGCTGGGGAGGAGGACTAACATTGTAGATGGAGGCTGGGAGGAGGACTAACATTGTAGATGGAGGGGGAGGCTGGGGAGGAGGACTAACATTGTAGATGGAGGGGGAGGCTGGGGAGGAGGACTAACATTGTAGATGGAGGCTGGGGAGGAGGACTAACATTGTAGATGGAGGCTGGGGAGGAGGACTAACATTGTAGATCGAGGGGGAGGCTGGGGAGGAGGACTAACGTTGTAGATGGAGGGGAGGCTGGGGAGGAGGACTAACGTTGTAGATGGAGGGGGAGGCTGAGGAGGAGGACTAACATTGTAGATGGAGGGGGAGGCTGGGAGGAGGACTAACGTTGTAGATGGAGGCTGGGGAGGAGGACTAACATTGTAGATGGAGGGGGAGGCTGGGGAGGAGGACTAACATTGTAGATGGAGGGGGAGGCTGGGGAGGAGGACTAACATTGTAGATGGAGGGGGAGGCTGGGGAGGAGGACTAACATTGTAGATGGAGGCTGGGGAGGAGGACTAACATTGTAGATGGAGGGGGAGGCTGGGGAGGAGGACTAACGTTGTAGATGGAGGCTGGGGAGGAGGACTAACATTGTAGATGGAGGCTGGGGAGGAGGACTAACATTGTAGATGGAGGGGGAGGCTGGGAGGAGGACTAACATTGTAGATGGAGGCTGGGGAGGAGGACTAACATTGTAGATGGAGGCTGGGGAGGAGGACTAACGTTGTAGATGGAGGGGGAGGATGGGGAGGAGGACTAACGTTGTAGATGGAGGGGGAGGATGGGGAGGAGGACTAACGTTGTAGATGGAGGGGGAGGATGGGGAGGAGGACTAACATTGTAGATGGAGGGGGAGGATGGGGAGGAGGACTAACGTTGTAGATGGAGGGGGAGACTGGGAGGAGGACTAACGTTGTCTCTCTCTGAATATTATATCACAATATATTTTTTGGTTTTGACGGTTCATCAGTATTAGAAGGTATTTCGTTTCTCAGTAAAAAAAACTACAGTGTGATATGACATCTTTCTGGTGTCTTTATCTTGTAATCAATTGTCATGGTGGTGCTTAATTTAAACTGTCTTTTGTCATCCAATTATTTTACAGTACTGTCGTAATGTGAAATTTCTATATACTGTATTTTAGATTAGATAAAAGAAAAACTAGACCCGACATATGTCGGATTACATAGTTGCAGAGCCATGAGATTTCTCCCGCACTCGCACTAGTGCCACCAAGTCATGAACATGTACTTCCCCAAATAATTCCCCCCAAAATTGCATTATGCAATGATTGTTCTTACAGTGTAAAGCCCTGAATTAGGTCCTGAATAGTCTAGATCGCTAAGTATAATTTTAATTTATTTCAATTCATTTAATTTTCATTATATAATATATTATTATATAATATATAATATCGGACATCCCTAGTGAGGGTGTATAGGTAGAGAGACCATTGACCGGAGGTAGGAGGGAGCCGTTCCCTTTGTTGCACGGAATGCCAGGTCAAGAACCTTGAAGCGGATTCATGCTGCAATCAGAAGCCATTGCAGCTTTTTGAGGAGTGGAGTAATGTGGGCTGGATTTGGTAGGTTGGAGACCAGGCCGGGCCGCTGCGTTCTGTATGAGTTGTAGCACCTTGGTCACGCCGGCTGGTAAACCAGCTAGCAGAGCATTGCAATAGTACAATAGGTTGTGCTCGTTGAGGCAGTGTGAGCAGAGAAGTCCAGCCGGTTGTCAAGGACCACACCAATTCATAACATCAACAACATGTTTGGACATCAAACTCCTGCACACCTGGTACAATGTTACATGTTCACACTGTGATAATGTGTGTTTGACATCAAAGTCACTTAGCCCTTCTACTTATCCAGCTTAGTTGACATTTGCAGCTAACGTTAGTTCAGGTCATTGACCATGGAATTTGTGATGGCCTTTCATCGCTTGCTCTTTTTGTCACACGGACACCGGCAAGCAATGTCTGCGTTGTGGTGTTTCATCTAGCAGCAGCTGTGGAGGGACTGCTTGTCGACTCTCGCTCGACATTGCTTGCAGATAATAGATTTCTGCTCAATGACCGACTTTTTAAACCCAAACCACATCCAGATGATGTTTCTTTCAAACAAATTATTTGTCATTATTTGCATCGGGAACGGGAGCGCTCAATGCCCTCCATTTCACCTTGCATCTCTTAGTAGCCAATAATGGGCCAACTTCTTGACGTGTCTTTTTGCACAAACTAGTTTATTATCTTTTAATGGCCGTGCACAGTTCGCTAACTTTGTGTGTTACATTTGTAAATGTGAAAAAGTGTTTTTACATTCAAAGAGCCTAAAGGTAGCCTTCTACCGGTACATCCGGCAGAGTCAAATCTCTACCTCGGCACAGATTTCTACCGGTATACCGGTTCTACCGTTCTGCCCACCCATAGTACAACATGCCTTCCAATCCGAAAGAAGCTTTCGTACTCAAACATTACTCCAGTAAGGACGCTGCTCACCTCATAATTAGCTTATCAACTTGACGTGGACTTGACTGATCGCTCCCAAGTCAGGCCACGTCCCGGCGGGGTGGAGTCGGAAGTAGGGGTGGGAATCACCAGAGGCCTCACGATACGAACGATACTATCACGATACTTGAGTCACGATACGATATATACTAAATATATTGCGATACGCTGAGTATTGCGATATTAATATTGCGATTTATTACCTTTTTTCAACTGCAAAGTAAAACTTTGTCAACATGTGTTATCTAATAAAATAAAGTTCAGTCTGTTCATCTCACTTCAATCATTTTTTTTGCAGAACATGGTATTTTCTCAAGCAGACAGATGTAATCTACACTGTAATCTGTGTTGCATGTACCTGACAAACTGAACTGTTTGTATTACAGTCATATTCCAACTTAACTGAATGCACACGTGTGCGTGCGTGTGGACTACTGTACTATTACAGGTATTGAAATGAACAATGCAACTTCCTTATAAAAATAAAAATTATTTTTTTTATAAATAAATAAATATTTAAATATCGATACTTGGCGTCCCTGTATGGATACAGTATCGCCACGCAAAGTATCGCGATACTACTATGTATCGATAGATATTTCCCCCCACCGCTAGTCGGAAGGCCGTTCTCCCATCAAGGGCCGGGTCAAACTGGATTGGAGAGCCGGTAGATAGAGTGATGTACAGGCCAGTCTTGCCTGTTAGCTACAACAGCTAGCCACCTGCTGTAAAGGTGACACCGACTGTACATCTTAATGTTTGTGTGTGTTTCTATGTGTGTGTTTCTACAAGTGTGTTTCTGTGTGTGTGTTTCTGTGTCCGATAGCGATGAGTGAGAGTCAGGGAGAGCCTCAAGACTGAGAGGAAGAGGAGGGAGACACCCTGTGGTTTGAGGGAGAGAGAGAGAGAGAGAGAGAGAGAGAGAGAGAGAGAGAGAGAGAGAGAGAGAGACAGAGAGAGAGAGAGAGAGAGAGAGAGGAGGAGGGAGAGAGAGACGGAGAGAAAGAGAGGAGGAGGGAGAGAGAGACGGAGAGAAATAGAGGAGGGAGAGAGAGAAAGAGAGGAAGAGGAGGGAGACACCCTGTGGTTTGAGGGAGAGAGAGAGGGAGAGAGAGAAAGAAAGAGGAGGAAAGAGAGAGAGAGAGAGACAGACAGACAGACAGACAGACAGACAGACAGACAGACAGACAGACAGACAGACAGACAGACAGACAGACAGACAGACAGTCGGGTAGAGAGAGAGAACCCTCGAATCGGTGATGTCACTAGGTTTTAAGTCTGGGGCTGCTCCATAGACAATGAATGGGGCTCTGACTTTACGAGGCCATAACATTTTTGTGTGAGCTCCTCATCCGGCGAATGAGGTTTTAATTCTGGTGCGGACCTTGTAGCAATGCTAGAATATAGACACCGGCAGAAGAACACGAGTACAATGGGTGACATTCCTCTTTTACGTGGACGTTTAGGTTGTATCCTCACTCACAGATGATCAGGTATACATGATAGATGTCTGAGGGGTTTACTTCCAAAATGCTATAATGTCCATTTTTGGGTAAAACAGTGTTACTTCATGTTCACTGCGGTGATGATCACATCCTCTCACGTGTAACTATTTTAATAAACGGTCTGGAGGGAACCAACCACTTCTATAATGTTTAATAGTGAGTTCTACTTTCATGCCAGTGATCATTTTGTTAGAGTAGGTGTGAAGTTGAACATTTATTTAACACCCACATAACTGTTGCAAATACATGAGCAATAGTGTAAGAAAGACATAAAAAAAAGATCTTAATTTATTTTAATACATTTAAAAATATATATATATATTTTTTACAAAGATGTAAACTGTACCATAATGTGCTATAAGAAATTATGCTACCAATCCTATATGTACATGTCACAAAGTCATTTTAGTCATCTACGCAGTACGCACAGGTGGATCTGAATCCCAAGACGGGAATTCAAAACGGGGCATGTCGAGCACCGCCCCATCAAAGGTGACTAGATGGACGACCTTGTGGTCAAAACATATTGTGTGACGCTAGTAACGTCGGCCGTGTTAAATGTCCTCTGCGGTCTGGCTGGCATGGATTATGCATGGGGCTGTCTGGAAATCAGAAAGAGAGAGGGGGCTGCCCCGAGTTTATTGTCATTTGTAGACAATCTGTCTAATGGATGGCAGCCTGTAAAAGGGCTAGGGCCATGATAGCTATAAATAGTTGTTTTGGTCTCGTTTTGGACGGCAGTCGGGCTCACTGAATGGTTGCACATCCAGCGGGAGCTTGGGGGGAACACGCAAGTGTATTCGCAATACATCACACCGGCAAATCTGGCTACTTTTACTTTTTTCGCGGCCACACCTACCTAAATGGTATATGGTAAATGCCAATGGTGCTTTTATCAAAAGCGCTTTACAAATGGTGTTCCTCACATTCACCCATTCACTCACCGGCGGCAGAGGCAACCATTCAAAGGTTCCAACCTGCACATCGGGAGCAATTAGGAGTTAAGTGTCTTTCTCAAGGACACTTCGACACGCTACCCGGGAGTATTGGGAATCGAACCCGGGATCCTTCCGGCTACCTCCTGACTGAGCCACTGTCGCGGGTCGCGCCTACCTTTTGGGGGGGGAAACACAGACACTGTCCTTATGGACCGCCATCGTGTTTGGCCTGTCGGCAGAATGCTTACATTGTTTGAAACGTTTGTTTTGTCAGTGCATTGTGTTAAGTTAAGCAATTACTGGCTGTTGTTGAGCATTCGCGCCGTTGTGAAAAGTTTAATTTGGTCTGTTTTCAGGCTCCTTCAGTCTTCCCCCATGGTAGTTCCCCATTCAGCTGCAGGATATTTTCTCATTTCCCTACCTGGACATTTAATATCATGCCCTATGGATCTCCAAGTAACTTATGTCTAAGAGGTAATTACTATTTCTGGGCCTTGATAGTCTTTTGCGTGATTTATATGTTCCTAAAGTTTGTAGTTTATAAACAAATCCTGTCTAATCCCTGTTTATTCCTTGAGTTGTTTTCCCCAAAAATGAAGCATGGTGATCAATTCAAAACTCAGTGCGGATGACGTTTCGCCAGTCTGATGTATAGCTGCAACCTTTTGGCGATAGGCCACTCCACCTGTCACGCCCCCCTTTTAGCCAATTAGCACGCATACCTACACACACACACACACACACACACACACACACACACACACACACACACACACACACACTTGACCTCCCAGCCAAATGTCAGCCTCCTAGGGCGAAAACTGTGGCCGCTAGAGGGTGGGGACATTTTTGTGGACCGACCGACTGGCCGACTGAGAAGATTTTTGCAAAGGCATGCACTTATCTTGGGTTCTGGGTTTGTAAGATTACATTTAAAATGTAACTCATTAACACATTACCGATTACCTGTGGATAATCAGTGCAGGTTATACCAACTCAGCAGTGCAATCCGATTACTTTCAATTGTTTTTGAATTACTTTCACAGTTACCGATTACAGTTACCCATTATTGGTAATCAGATTACTCTTAATCCATTACTTGACAATCGTGGACGTGAAGTCATGGATCTGAACCTGTTTGTTGGTCTTTGTGTCTGCTGCGTCATACATGATTTAACACATGTTCAATAACAATGCATGGGGTTGTAATGAAACACAACACTGATGTCACTCTCACCGCTCTCTGTGACAGGACCTCCCAACCACCTCCACACCATTGAGCTGAAGTTGTTGCTTGATGATTGATGGCCGTTTAGAGCAGTCACAGACTCTCGATTGTTAGAAACGGTTGGTTAGTTACCACTGCTTTGGGGGTAGGGGTAGGGGGGGGGGGGGGGGTGTTCAAACTAAAAGATGTGAATTCCCTTTTAATCTGAATAATTGTCTAATGTCTAATGTCCCCTTTTCATACCACCTGTTTAATGTCACATTGCTGGAGTTTAACTTGTGCTGGCTAAGAGAGGAGGAGGGGAGGGACACTATGAGGACTCTGCTGACCTGTGAATGCATTTCAAGAGACACTATAGGGACACTGCTGACTAGGGTTGGGTACCGTTCACATTTGAACCGATACCAGTACCGGTACCGGTACCTGTGAATCGATACCGGTACCCAGCGGTACCTTTTTTCGGTACTTTAGTCTCTAAACATTTTAATATACCTACCTCAGTTGTAAAAAAAAAAATCCAAACTTCAAATGATTTATTATCATTATTATTTATTTAGAACAATTTGTTAATATTTATAGAATATATAATATTGCAGCAAGCGTTGTCTGCATCTAGTTTTTTAAAGTGTAACCACACTTGCGACCGTTTTCGGCTTGCCATTGCCCCGACTGCTTTGTTGTTGAATCAAGTCAAATCCTAGGTAAGCTTGTATTGTGGCGTGAGCGTGCAGCACACTTCATTTGGTTTCGTTTCGCGGTATGACGTCCTCGGACTTAAAAAATAAATAAAAATAAAGGTACATTTTCTTTTTTGCATTACCGAAATGTGGCACCGGTGGATCTCACGTGAATCGGTACTCAGTAGTACTGACGTGATTCGGTCGATACCCTTAAAAGTACCGGATTCGGTACCCATCCCTACTGCTGACCTATGAATGGTGAATAAGTATTGTGCACTCTTCCTAGAAGAGCCTGGTTGTGCAACAAGCCTTCGCCTCCTGTCCCAGAGTCCGTTGCAGATGATTTATAGAGTGTAACACATAAGTCCTACGAATAGTGTAACAAAGTACTTTTTCCCAGGGAGTAATGTAATTTGTTGTATGTGGTAACGCTCCTATGTCTGATTTGTCACACAAACTTGGGGGGTAATTTCAATCCACGACTGGGATTTTCTTTAGACGACTGGGAGTAGACATTTTTAACATTTGTTAGCAACACAGAAGAAAGTCAATTAACCATATGCACACAGCCATACAACCATGTTTCTCTCATGTCAGGGCCAGGCTCAAGTTGGGTTCCTTTCCAATTCCCACTTTCAGTGCTTTGTGGATGGTTTGAGATGACTCAGTGAACTTAAGTGAACTGTTCCTTTTAAGAAAAGTAATGAGTAATGCGTTACTATTTTGAGTAACAACAACACTGTTAGGGAAGGACCACTTCTACCTCTCTGATGGTTTAACAGTGACATCCCAGTAAGGGCATTTTGAGTGACAGCCTCTGTTTCCCAGGTTGACAGTGCCCAGAGGCCATAATGTAATCTGTAATTGAAAATTATTGGTCTCTTACCAGAAAAACGTGTGTCTGTTAACTCCGGCTCTTGGTTGACTGGACGCCATTCAGTGTTGTAGTTGAGTCACTAAATCTCGAGGTCGAGTCTCGAGTCCCCAGTGTTCGAGTCCAAGTCCGAGTCACCAAAAGAAGAGCCCAAGTCGAGTCCGAGTCGAATCCCCATTACCCTAGTCCGAGTCCAAGTCATCAAGGTCGAGTCCACTCCACTCTGGCAGTCAAAGAGCTGACCTACAAATAAAAAAAGATCTAAATATAATAAATCATAAATGACACAGCGGTCACCATTTCAAAGGGAGTTTATTTACTTTGTGACACAATAGCCAAACAAATGCACTAGCCATCAATATCTTATGCCAAATGATTAGGGTTTATTACAAAACAAATCATAAATAAATAACTGTAATTTATCAATTAACAAGTCAGAGTCTGCACGTTCCGAGTCCGAATGCAGTCAATGCTCGAGTCCAAGTCCAAGTCCGAGTCATCAGTGCTCAAGTCCAAGTCGAGTCACGACTCACGAGTCCTGAAAATCAGTCCAAGGACTCGAGTACTACAAACAACACTGACGTCATTCATATGAAAATGACTCTCCTCGTCCCCCGTTCAGTGTTTTCCCCCCACGTGCATAGATTTATTTGTGGTGTGTGTGGGGCCCGACTACACTATCAGACAGACCCACCGCAAATAGATTTCCGGAGGTGACACACATGGACATGGCTGCCAGGCGCTGTGTGTGGTATTTACACAGTTCTTTCTGCTGTTCAATTAAGCGTGTCTCACCCTCCCCCAGCCTCAGAGCACCTGCGGGAGACACTGCTGTTTCAGGCAGGGTCAGCGGGGTCAGACGATGAGCGCTGGCCAGTGAACAGCAATGCGAGCATGAGTGAGGAGCGGCGGAATAGATTTGTTTTTTTAAGTGTTTTTTTTTTTTTTTAAAGGAACACATACGTTTTTTTCGGAAAAACTTGCTTATTTGTCATCTACCCTGGAGCAGTGATTTCATCACCTCAAAAGCACAGTTTTTCAAAAAACAACAGGGCTTTTGAGGTGATGAAATCACTGCGCCCAGGCAGCAGTGGTTCGGCAAAAAGAATTTCAGAGTATATATCTGCTTAGAAAACGAAAATGTGGGCGGTCAGGTGGCGTAGCGGAGATTGCGTTCGTCACCAACACCGGAGACGCTGGATTCGCCTGTTCGAATCCAGCTCACAGCTCCGGCGTTGTCACCAGCTTGGCTGGCCGTTCACACTAATACAATTGGCTGTATTAGAGGGTGGGGAAAGCTGGCAGGGTGGGTCCGGGTTGTTGTAAACAGTGACTCCTACAGTTCGGTCGGGGCGCCTGCTCAGCGCGGATAGGATCTAAGGGGGGTAGTGTGATCCTTCCACACGTTACACCCTCTCAGTGAGAGTCCGCGCTGCCAGGTGAAAAGAAGCGGTTGATTGGCTAGACGTGTGTCGGAGGAAGCACGTGATAGCCTCCACTCTCCCAGACCGACTGTGGGGGGTAAGTGCGCAGCGACCAGGAAGGGGATTGGGAATTGGCATAACGACTAACATTGGGATGGGAGAAAATCGGAGGAAAAAGGACGGGGAAAAAAATCAATAAAAAAAAAAGAAAACGAAAATGTGGGGCACCACCAGTGCCGTCTGGGAGAAATGCGAAGCCCATTGTGAGATTTTAAATAAAATAAATTGAATTAGCGAGAGAGAGAGAGAGAGAGAGAGAGAGAGAGAGAGAGAGAGAGAGAGAGAGAGAGAGAGAGAGAGCAAGAGAGTGAGAGCGAGAGAGAGAGCGCCCGTGAGAGAGAGATCCACGGCGGGAACAGAATAGATTGCATTAAAAACTCACCCTAACGCAGAATCAATGGCAAAGTTGAGGTCCAAGAGGAAGGAGACGACGTGACGTCGACGCATTTTCCTACTGTGGAGATGACAAAGTTCACCAGTCCCATGATATTGTCCCCCCATTGGGATGAACTTGGGAGTCTGTTCCTAGTTTATCTGCCACACGTTAGCACTCGATAACGTAGCTAACGCTAGCTAGCTAGGTTAGCTAACGCTAGTTAGCTGTCCCTGTCTTTAGCTAAGCTACTAGCCGACATGGCTAACCCAACTGAACCACATGTTAGCACTCGATAACGTAGCTGAAGTTAACTAGCTAGCTAGGTTAGCTAACGCTAGTTAGCTGTCCCTGCCTTTAGCTAAGCTACTAGCCGACATGGCTAGCCCGACTGAACGTTCTAACACGCAACAACTTTCATCTTCAGTCCATCTGCCGAACGTCCTCTTCGTCTTGGCATAACCTAATCACTATACTTGGTATTGATAAGCTTACGGCACGCAGCGTTATTTCTTCTGCTCCGATGCTGCACATTTGGTTTTCAAAAGTAGGATGCTCTTGGCCAAGACATATCGATACCGGTACCCAGCGGTACCTTTTTTCGGTACTTTAGTCTCTAAACATTTTATATACCTACCTCAGTTGTAAAAAAAAAATCCAAACTTCAAATGATTTATTATCATTATTATTTATTTAGAACAATTTGTTAATATATAGAATATATAATATTGCAGCAAGCGTTGTCTGCATCTAGTTTTTTAAAGTGTAACCACACTTGCGACCGTTTTCGGCTTGCCATTGCCCCGACTGCTTTGTTGTTGAATCAAGTCAAATCCTAGGTAAGCTTGTATTGTGGCGTGAGCGTGCAGCACACTTCATTTGGTTTCGTTTCGCGGTATGACGTCCTCGGACTTAAAAAATAAATAAAAATAAAAGTACATTTTCTTTTTTGCATTACCGAAATGTGGCACCGGTGGATCTCACGTGAATCGGTACTCAGTAGTACTGACGTGATTCGGTCGATACCCTTAAAAGTACCGGATTCGGTACCCATCCCTACTGCTGACCTATGAATGGTGAATAAGTATCGTGCGCTCTTCCTAGAAGAGCCTGGTTGTGCAACAAGCCTACACTATTCTACAAACGTGTCTAATGTGAAATATATAAGCATGTAAGCAAAACTAGATTTTAGGTCTGTGATGGAAAGTGATTATATATATATATATATTTTTTTGGAAAGTGATTGTTAACATTCTATTTATTTGTATTTTTATAAAAAAAAATATATATATATATATGTATATATTTTTTTTTCTCGCGAGGCCCCCCTTATCGTGAGGCCCAGTGCGACCGCACTGCTCGCACACCCCTAGCGCCGGCCCTGGGCACCACCCACGGTGGCCCCACACTGCGCTCGCAGTGTAATCGCAGTGTCCAGGGTTCGGATCCGGCCTGGGGACCTATGCTGCATGTTCTCCCGATATCTTCTTTCGACTTTCCTCTCTGCCTGTTCTATCTGAAATAAAGCTGTAAAATGCTGAAAAAAAATAATAAATTAAAAAAATAAACGACAATGTCAAAAAAATACACAGGTCACAACATGTTTACAGGAAAGTTTTGGAGCGTATTGGGGGTGACTGTTGGGAACTAGGCTACACTGGCACACCTACTTCCAGTGAATGACGCTAAGCTAGGCTAACGGTGCGGCTGTTCCCTAAGCCTAATGCATGCACAGAGAAGAAATGGTATGTATCTGCTTGTCTAACTCCAGGGTACATGGCAAATAAGCTAATTTCCCAAAAAGTTGGCGTGTTCCTTTAAGTGTTGTTGTTTTTTAAGGGGTAGATAACCTAATCTAAACCAAAACCGTGTGTTTCTTTGTATGTTAGAAAGCTGTTAGTATGCCGGACATACCGGCTCTGCCAGGCAGCAGATCAAATCAACCAATGCCGGAGGCTACCGCTGCATGCTGCCAAGAATGTCCCTTAGAACTAGGAATGTCCCTTAGAGGGAAATTACTTATCTCAAACTCGCCCCGTCTTTTCTCGATCCTCCTAATCACAACTGTCGCTGCCGCTTGTCAGAGGGGAGCAATGGTTACGATTGGAGGATGGAGGAAAGAGGGCAGGGGATGTCATCGGGGACATTGAATCCTTGTGTTGTGTTAATTACAGCTCAATGAAATGATAAGGTAGCGGTCCCTGTGAGACAAGGTGTTGCTATTTTCTCATCGACAATTTCATGGAGCTGTAATTAACACAACACAAGGATTCAATGTCACCGATGACGATGACATCGTTGGTTTTTGGATGTGTGTGAGATTATGCACGAAATAAATCAGCATTGTTGTTTTTTTTTGTGGTGAAGTGCCCCTTTGTTGGATAACATTGGAGGTGAGGTACAGGTATGGGCAAGGTAATAGTAGAAAGACATAAATATAGGCAATAAAATGATTGAATATAAAAAAAATAATATATATAAGGAAATATATATAATAAACAGTGTAAACAATATAATTAGCTCTGGATATAAGAGTATGAGAATGTAAACGTTGTAGGTGCAGATGAGGGTCTGTATCACTTATATTGTGAATTCTTAAAGTGGACTGCATTCTCTCTGAATGTTTAACTGATGCCGTCTTCTCCAGCAGCAGTCTGACAGATGTAGCGATGAGTGTCCGCCTCACTGCACCCCACTTCCCACGCGTCTCTATGTTGGTCAGGACCCGCGGGCAGCGCATGAGAGATGCACAGGGGGAACGGTCACCCATGACGAACGATCTGGCCCCGGCGGTCAGCGGACGGGCATCCAGACCCTGCTCAGGGCTCGTTCCCAGTAGGACCACCTGCTGCTGACCAGTGCAGTGGAACCGGAGAGGTTAATCATGCGCATGGTCAAATCTTCATGGTTGATACAAATTGATTGTTAAAACATTATTAATCAAATACAATTTAGCGGCTGGGTGGCGCAGCGGACATTGTGCTCGTCACCAACGCAAGAGACACCGGGTTCGAATCCGGCTGTCGGCGTTGCCTTGGCAGAGTTAGCGGGTGGGAAGTCGAAGGGTGGTAGTCTGGTCGTTGTGAACAGCGACTCCTACAGGTCGGTTGGGGGACGCCTGCACAGCAAAGTCAGGAAAATGGCGGGGGCAGTGTGAGCCTCCCACACGTTACTCCTCGCCAAATGAGAGTCCGCGCAGGTGAAAAGAGGTGACAGGCTGCCTCCACATGTATCGGAGGGGACATGCGATGCAAGGCTTCTATCCTCCCTACAACCTGCCAGTGGGGGGCATATGCGAGCAACGATCAGGACAGGTTGAGGGAGAATTGGCACGAGAGATAAATTGGGATGGGGAGAAAAATCACAGAAAAAAAGGAGGAGAAAAAGTAGATAAAAAAATCAAATCAAATACAATTTAGATCAGAGGTTCAGTCAAGGACTTGACTTCCTCTGGCGAGGAGAAAGGATCAATCATTCTGTGAGCTCGCCTCCTAAGCTATTGCATGCACTTATTTGTGTTTCATTACACATTATGTGTGCATGCTTACCAACTGTTTCGCCTATTTTATTGCAAGACTAATATCACCGACATCTAAGAAGGAAGATTCCCCCTTCGGCCCTTCTAAAGTTTCTCTCCTCCACATTGCCTGTGGTGCATTTTTTCCTATTGCTAGGTTTTAGTCCGTTTTTCCTTACCTTCGCGTGGGGTATGTCTGGGAGTGTTGCATTCATTTATTTTATTTATTCAAAAATGTTTGGACTTCATGGTGTTTTTGTTTTGTTCTTGATTCATTGTGATGTTTCTTCTTGTGTCCGGCCCATAGGGACATTAACGTGTGTTGTCGGGCCTTACAAATACATTTTATTTGATTTCTGGGAGAAAAGGGGGCGGGGGAGGGACGACCAGGTGAGGGGAGAGGAAGGGGAGGACACAGGGGGGAGGGGGAGGTGTGAACAAAGGCCTCAAAGGAAACGTCCACACCAGACACACAAAAGAAGAGGGTCTCCTTTTGAGGTCATCATCGTCATCCTCTGTATGTGTGTACATGTACAGTACTTGTGGGCCTGTGTGTGTGTGTGTGTGTGTGTGTGTGATGATGAAGAGTACGTGTGTCCCTTCTTCTCAGACCTAATTTGGGCACCGCTGTGGCAGAGTGCTGGGCTTTTGATTAGCCCGGCCGTTTTTGGCATCTGCTGAAGAGAATATGATTAATCTGGGTCAAAGAGCATTCCTTCCTGTGTCACATCTCATCGAGCCTCCTGGCCACACTGTCCGTATTGTGTTCTTCACATGCTGTGTGAGGACGATAAGGGGAAGAGGTTTTGTTGCAGAACACTGTATAGGAATAGTACTTGGAACTTTCTTTGGTATGGAAACTGATTTCTCACTGAGAGTTGTTCACGTGGAGCCGCTTATCATTCATCACACATCTCTGGGAAGCTATTAATATCCCCTCCTTTCCTATTGAACCAGAGAGGTGTCTGATCGTATCGGTCCTTTTAAATGAGCTTCTAGCTGGTATTACATCTACAGTGCCCACCATCTCTGCCTAAGTGCCCTTGAGCAAGGCACTGTACCCCCAGAACCGCTCCTGGGTTGTGGAATGTGTGTATGTGTGTATGTTGGAGGGATATGCAAAAGAGACACGTTTCAGTTGCCGTGTGTAAATGATAATATCCTCCTAAAAGATCACTGTGACAGAGGTCTATTGTAACATCGCTCCCAGAGCTCTCTGGGATTATATTACTGAGCTGTGTGTTAGTACAATATAATAAGCCTACAATATAATAAGCCTACTGTATAAAGTAACATCTAAATCCCTCCCTCTCTCTGTCCCTCCATCTCTCTTTCTCTCTCTCTTCCTCTATCCCTCCCTCTCTCCATCTCTGTCCCACCCTCTCTCTCTCTTTCTCTCTCTCTCTCTTCCTCTATCCCTCCCTCTCTCTCTTTCTCTCTCTCTCTTCCTCTATCCCTCCCTATCTCTGTCCCACCCTCTCTCTTTCTCTCTCTTCCTCTTTCTCTCTCTCTCTTCCTCTACCCCCCTCTCTCGCTCGCTCTCGCTCTCTCTCTTCCTCTACCTCCCCCTCTCTCTCTCTCTCTCTTGCTCTCTCCCTCTCTTCTTATCTCTCTCCCCCTTCCATCTCTCTCTTCAGGTGAACTTTGTGGTGTGCCAGCTGTTTGCCCTGCTGACAGCGTTCTGGTTCCGTCTCTATCTCCACCCCAGTAAGACCAGTCCCTTCATCCGGCATGTGGTGGCCACTCTGCTGGGCTTCTACTTTGCCCTCTTCTGCTTCGGCTGGTAAGTCAGTCAGTCAGTCAGTCAGTCAGTCAGTCAGTCAGTCAGTCAGTCAGTCAGTCCCCTCTGCTGCCATTGCTGCGAGTGTCGGGTTCCACGCTCTGCACTGTGATGGCTAAATGGGTCGATTAGGGAGAAACGGATATCTCCACTTACAGCCATTGTGTGTAGCTCATAAACGGCTCAGTGTTGTTTCCGTATCAGAATCGTAGTATTCCAGGGCGTCGGGAGATCCGTGGGACCTGTTGGAGACACCGGCGCGCCCTAAACGTGATTCATGGATAACTGTATGACTGTACGCGAGCACATGCCAATATCTGCCAGCGGACGCATCTATCATCCGGCTGATATGAAGGTCTCATTACCAGTACTGTCCGGGCAAGATCAATGTTTATCGGGACTAAAAAGATTGTGCTCATTAACAGATCTGCTTTCACGAGACAAATAGGTCGATGGGCTGAGCTGATCCAAATTAAGACTGCCAGGACCTTTAGTTGCTCCTCTAACTTGGGCCGTAATTAGAGCCTACATATTTACAGGCTCATTTGCTGTCGGGTTGCTTGCTTGGGTTGTATTGTGTCGTGTTCACACTGTGCCGTGGCCCGGTGTCTTTCTTTTGTCTGTGTACGCAGAAAATGTGTGTTGAATGAAGCTAATAAGGTGATCTCTAGCTCAGCTGCACAGAACCACCACACATTCATACATACCACACGTCCTTCCCACCCGCTCCATGCATGCATGCATGTACACACACACACATACAGACACATACACACACACACACCCACCCACCCACACACACACCCACCCACACACACACAGACACACCCACCCACACACACATGTGCGCGCACACCCACCCACACACACACAGGTCTATCCTGAGAAGGGACTGACACTAAAAGACCTCTATTTATAGTACGGTTAAGGGGCCTGTTGTTGTAGGTGAACCTTGATGCTGTCATCACCTCTCTTGTCTTCTCTGATGCAGGTATGCTCTGCACTTCCTGGTTCAGAGTGGACTCACCTACGGCATCATGATCTTGACGGGAGTGGAACACATGCACAAGTAAGCCCTTGTATATATGAACTGGAGCGACACGGCCAAGATGTCATTAGCATTACCATGTTTTTCTTAATTTGATGGAACTGTATTTGATGGCATTTAGCTTCCAGTACAAATTACAATATTTTGTTATGTCTTTATCCTGTAATACTATTGTCATGGTGCTATTTCTTTCAAAGGGGTATATTTTCTTGATTAACTATAAATACTGTATCTTTTTTCGAATAAAAAAAAAATTAAACCTTTTTATGTGTATATATCGTGGATGGCGCTAGTAAAAATGCCATACCATTGCAGGGATCCATGATATCTTCATTTGGTATACCTCCCACTCCTACTCAGTATACTGAACCCAGCTGGAGTCTATGGGTAAACACCAACCAGACGGACGGCAATAGCAAAAAGCTACATTGACTGCAAGCCATAAACAGTGTGGAGCCTATCTTAAAGTCACTCTTTGCCTTTGTCAATGGTGAACTCCAGCCTTGGAACGCCGCCACCGAGGACCTGCCCGAGGGAGGTCGCATTCACTTTTAACACTTTGGTTGCCACTGGTTAAGATGGTAAAACATGGTTGAATGCCACCACCCACTTCAATGATAGCGCTCTAAACGCATAATCTATGTCTTAAATTATGGCTATGTGTCTAATCTGCCCGTCGCTTATCAATGACTTGTTTGCAGTCAACATTGTCGAAACGGATTGTTTTTTAATCGGTTCATTTCCGTTTTATAGCATTTTGAAAAGCCCTCGTTTTCTTGAAAGTTTCAGGAAAATATATAGATTCCGTGATAAACGGCATTTACTGGAATATTCTGGAATACACAAAAACGTTGTCATTTTTCGGCCTATTTATGAATCGTTTTCAAATAAACGCTAGATTATCGATAGTATATGTGTACTTATGCACGCTAGAGAAGCGGGCTGAAGAATATATTCTCTCATTTCCTGATCAGCACACACACACACACACACACACACACACACACACACACACACACACACACACACACACACACACACACACACACACACACACACACACACACACACACACACGGGGGGCAAACGCTGATATATAGGTGAAAACAGATCCGATTACCCCAAGACTGGTAAAATAAATTGCTTACCTCAGATCAGATGTTCTCCAAAAAGATTATTCCAATTCCTGATCGCCATGTAAATATGTATTCCATGTTGTTTTCCGGCTCGCCAATCACTTCGGTCTCTTCAGATGGCTCGCCGGATAAGTAAAATGAGGAAACTGGACCCCCCCCCCATCAGTCTAATCCAATGGGGTGCAGTTACACAGGGAGAGACGATAGGGGGGCGGTATTCTCCCAATGGAGCTCAGAGAGAGTCTGCAGCACTAGCGTGAGGCTCGATTGATGAAATATGAATTCAAATCGCTAATAATGAAAAAAACGGCATTCAACTGGCGGCATGAACTAACGACTGGCGTCCGTGGCACTCAAAGTGTTAATAGCAAAACACGTGATGACACAAAGTAGTGTTAAATAAAATAAATAAAAAATAAACATCAAATAGTCTCTGGGGTGGATCAGTGTCTTTAAAACAATTCTTTTTTACCTTTATTTAACAGGGAAGGTTCTCTGAGCATGAATGCTCTTTTTCAGCAACGCCCATTAACACTGTTGACCACTGAGCAACTCCACTGGAACAGTTGGAGGTCAAGTGCCTTGCTCAAGGGTACTTCAGTGGTTGGTATTGAGGTGACGGGAGAGAGTTATTCATCTACTTCCCAGCCCAGATTCTTCCTGCCTGTCTGGGGGATCGAACCCGGCGACCTTCCGGTCACCAACCTGCGACCTGGCCGGCGTTTTCGCTGCCACGTTTCCCAGTCGTCCCAGTTCACATTTGCCAAAATTCCCTTCCCAGGTGTGGGAGGCAGAGCTTTATCGCCTTCCTGTGCCTGAACACCGTGACCTGTAGTCAGAAGCCCCTAGCTTAGTGGCTGGAGTGTAACAGTGCTCTATATACAGTACTCACTGCTTACCTGAGTGTTATGAAACATATTCTTTGTCATGGATGTCTCAATCAGGTTTTTCTATTGAGTATCTGCCAATACTGAATCCTGATCCGCTATTTGTATTTTCCTAGATAATACAGCAGCACAGTGCACACCTCAAATATATTAAAGTTAGTAAAAAAAAACAATTCAATGTATGTGGATATATTTGGCAATTGAATAGCTGTGCATTAAGAAAAAACTAGCATGTATTTTTTATTGATTTTTTTTTTACAAAAATGGTTTGATCAGACTTAATTTAGCTGATACCAATCTATTAAAATGATGCCGTGATCGGTTCCGATACCAATCTTTTTTCCGATCCGACCGGGACATCCCTATTCTGTGTCCGGGTGGACGTGTGCAGGTTATAGCTGCAGATCTCAAGTTGGCCCGTCTCCAGTGGCCACTGCAGGGCCAATATCATTACAGTTCTCCCCGGGGAGGGGGCGTGGCATAAATCAAGCCTGAAATAAAGTGATGCTTGGCTGTCTGGGCAGCGTCCATTAGTCTCCTGACAGCTATTGGTTTAGAGAGACGGGCAGAAATGGGAGAGAGACCATTGTAGTCTGCCTTCTGTCTTCCGAGTGCTGGAACACTGCATTTCCCAGCAGGCCTATATCTAATGAAATCACTCCGAGAGACCTGAGGTCACATCCTGCCCGCACGCCTCCGCTTTTATATTTATACTCTGTTGTGTATGCACCTAGGTCATCCCAACAAATTGCTTCCATTACGCACCGGACGTAATGAAGTAATTGCGACAGTAAAAGAGGGATTAATCATAGGTCCCCTAGTACCCAGGAACAATTACAGGGGCTGCTTTTCCCGTAAGTTAGCTTTTATCTGCACCACGCAGTGGCTCATGCCGCTATCCGATCCTATACTATCCCCGGAACGGTGACGGGGCACCGAGTCTTGATACTAAATGGATCTTTTATTTTATTTATTATTATTTATCTGATCAGTCCTGGCTGTCTGAGCGGCTGTAGCCAGGCTCCAGTGGAGAGAGAGGTCTGACATAGTAATGATGGGGCCCGGTACAGACCGGCCTGTTGGCCTACCAGCTGCTTACCGCATTCCCATGGCGTCATGACCGCCGTGATGAAACAGTCCATGACCCGCCTCCATCCTTCCATAGGTCATCACACTGCAGGCTGCTTCAGCTGACGGTGGGTCTGTTCAGAACACTGGGACACTCACTCCCAGCCCTACTCCCCTGTTAGCCCACATGGTTCACTCCCAGCTCTACTCCCCTGTTAGCCCACATGGTTCACTCCCAGCCCTACTCCCCTGTTAGCCCACATGGTTCACTCCCAGCCCGACTCCCCTGTTAGCCCACATGGTTCACTCCCAGCCCTACTCCCCTGTTAGCCCACATGGTTCACTCCCAGCCCTACTCCCCTGTTAGCCCACATGGTTCACTCCCAGCCCTACTCCCCTGTTAGCCCACATGGTTCACTCCCAGCCCTACTCCCCTGTTAGCCCACATGGTTCACTCACTCCCAGCCCGACTCCCCTGTTAGCCCACATGGTTCACTCCCAGCCCTACTCCCCTGTTAGCCCACATGGTTCACTCCCAGCCCTACTCCCCTGTTAGCCCACATGGTTCACTCACTCCCAGCCCGACTCCCCTGTTAGCCCACATGGTTCACTCCCAGCCCGACTCCCCTGTTAGCCCACATGGTTCACTCCCAGCCCGACTCCCCTGTTAGCCCACATGGTTCACTCACTTCCAGCCCTACTCCCCTGTTAGCCCACATGGTTCACTCACTCCCAGCCCGACTCCCCTGTTAGCCCACATGGTTCACTCACTCCCAGCCCGACTCCCCTGTTAGCCCACATGGTTCACTCACTCCCAGCCCGACTCCCCTGTTAGCCCACATGGTTCACTCCCAGCCCGACTCCCCTGTTAGCCCACATGGTTCACTCACTCCCAGTCCTACTCCCCTGTTAGCCCACATGGTTCACTCCCAGCCCTACTCCCCTGTTAGCCCACATGGTTCACTCCCAGCCCTACTCCCCTGTTAGCCCACATGGTTCACTCCCAGCCCTACTCCCCTGTTAGCCCACATGGTTCACTCCCAGCCCTACTCCCCTGTTAGCCCACATGGGGTCATCTCTTGTGAGGGTTAACCGACTACGCGGAGGAGACTGGACTACGTTCCTCCACAGGTTCGATGCTACAGTACAATTATCTGAACAAGACACACGGAACAAGACACCGGCTTCTCTCCTTCCTCTCTTCATTTGAAATCTAGAAAGGGACGGCAATCTTAGTTTATTTGCCTGGACGCGTGCCTCCAACAGTGGGCCATTTGTTAGATCCTTCCCTTGAGCATCTCTGCACAGTCAGCAGCCGAGGAGGAGGAGGAGGAGGGGTTGGTAGCACAACCCAAACATCTTCGGTCCCTCCTGAGCATAGTACAGTACACACACACACACACACACACACACACACACGCACACACGCACACACACACACACACACACACACACACACACACGCACGCACACACACACGCACACACACACACACACACACGCACACACACACACACACACACACACACACACGCACACACACACACACACACACACACACACACACACACACACAACTGAGGGGCAGGCGGGCTTCCCTCTGATGGGATGCTATCTAGAAGAAGCAGGGTCACAGGTTTTCTACCACTGAGTCTCCACTGTGAGTGCAGCTGCTCTCTCAGCACCGGTGGGTGGAGAGAGGGAGAGAGAGAGCAGGGACAAAGGGAAGATGCCTTGGACATGTCTAGAAGAATAAGGCCAGGATAAGTCACCGGGAGACAAACCGCGATGTCAGGAGGAGCGTCGTCGTCTCCCGGCACCGAACTCCTTCTATGAGAACATTGGGGCTGTGACCCGCGCGCTCTTCGCAGCGCTCTCTGAGGAGCCGCCAGGCCGCCGTGCCATAGGTCCCACGCTTGGTTTTTGCCAGTAATGAGCCAGGCAGCAGGTGTGTGTGCCCACCAAGAGGCAACGCTAGCCGCTCCAGGTCCCGCTGTGAGACCACTCCGCGTTCCACAGCATCGTCTCCATGGATACCCCCCTCTGCCTTTTGTTATTGGACACATATATGCCAATAAACTCTCTCTTTATTTCGTTCATTTATTTTTGGACGGCCCGATGATGACTCGTTCTAACGAGATTAATCCACTCGCTTTGAAAAGGTGATTCACTTCAGGCAATCGGAAACGTAAAGTGTTATGATTCGGGAAACAAAGAAGCTTTTCCTTTTGGTCTTTAAGCCTCTTCCATGTGAGTGCTGTTGTGTATCAGAGTAGAATTCCACTCATGAGACTGAGTTCTACTGCAAGAAGCCGTCCTTCATGTTTATGGGCCGGGGGGGGGGTACGGCACCAACCCACAGCACCTCTTGTTCTATTTAGATTTATTTTAACTCTGGGGAGACGGAGACGGAAGGGGAGGGAGGGGGGGGGGTACAATAATGTAGGGTCTGTGAACCTGGCCTTGTGAATGTGCAATGTGTACTAATGTACTTTTAGTTTTGTTTGTGCTAAGTTCGTGTGAGCTTGTTTGTCTTGTGTCCTCCCCGGTATGATTGCGCTTATGGAGTGTGTAAGGTTGTTTGTCTTTCTGCTGTTCTCGAGCGCTGATGCATCAAAGCAAATCCCTGTCACCCTTTTTTGATAGAATTGAATTATAGATCGTCAAGGTAGAATAATCTCAGCTCTATATCTTCAAAGTTTTTCGTCACTGAAGGCTTTGATTATATAGGAAATTGAATGTGCACACACACGCACACACACGCACACACACACACACGCACACGCACACACACACACACACACACACACACACACACACACACACACACAGCTGTTTGAGGGATCGGTGAGAAAATACTGTACAGAACTGAGTGTTTCTTTTCTTTGTGTCTTTTCCTGCAGATACTGTCTGGTGGTGGCCCTCGGGTATCTCAGTTTCTGCCAGATCACACGTGTTTATGTGTTTGATTATAGCATGTACTCTGCTGACTTCACAGGGTAAGACATCTCTTCCTCTTTCTGTGTTTAGACTGCAGCCTTTATCAGTGTTGCTTCTAGATGGGATTCTCTAGCAGGGAGAGGGTTAGGATCAGGGACATTCTGGATTAAACATATCAACATTGGGACCTCCTATTTCTCTTACCTTAAAGAAACACACAGATATTATGGGAAATGCACATTTACCGTCTTCTCCAGAGCCAGACGAGAAGATGGATACCAATTTCCTCCCTGTGCGTTCAGTATAAAGTTATCCGGCTGCAAGCTAGCCTAGCTTAGCACAATGAATGGAAGCGGATATGGACCAGCTAGGCTATCTGTTGGCCAAAAACACCTCTCCCGTCCCGTAGTTTTATGCTAGGCTAGCGGTCCGTATCCGCTTCCATTCATTTGTTAGGCTAGCTTGTAGCTGGATAGCTTTCTTCTGAACGCACAGAGAGGAAATTGGAAATGTCCCATAATGTTGGCGTGTTCCTTTAACCATACCGTTAACCTTACTGGAGACCTCACGCCCCACCATAACCTCAACCAGAGATGAAAGTTTCATCCAGAATATCTCTGGCGACTCTCCCTCTCCGCAACTAGGGGGCGGTAAGACGATGTGGACGTTACACAAACAGGTGAGAAGACTTGTGTTCAACAATCTTTGATTTGGCAGTGACTGAAAAGGTACAGGCTGAAGTATAATGCTTATACATGCCTGTCCTATGCTAATATGTCTTTACTACTATGCATTCAAGACTGTTTTTTGTTTTCAACACTGGTTGACGAACATTGTTACTCAGCTGAAAGTGTGCTGACCTGTTGTACAGAACTTGTAAGTTGCTTTGGATAAAAGCGTCAGCTAAATGACAAAATGTAAATGTAATATAAACATGTGCTTCAACAAGCCTTTCAGATTTGCCTCTACGTCATACGTCAGTCGGGGGTTAATAGACAATGCGTGGTCCTTGACTCACGTGAAAAACGAGCGGGTGTACTAAAATGGCAGCTTGTTAATTCCCCCCCCCACCAACTGGTTATCTTTTATGCGAGAAGTAAAGCATGCAATTGAATGGATCTTAACCTCATGTTTGATCTGCAACGCCTAGTTTGACAGTTTGATCTGAATTTTGTGATCCAGGAACGCTGGAGTTCATACGCAGTTCCGGAGCACCGAGTTGGGGAGCTGTAGCTCATTTTAAATAAAAAAATCATTAAAAGCTAGAGACACAGAAACAGCATGTCAAGAACAGGACTGAAACAGAATGCATAATCTGAGTGGTATTTTCAGCAAATGAAGCTACAAAGACAGGTTTTGTGGACCTCAGACCTATATTAACTTGTTGTTTCCTTGAGTCAACCGCACACACAATTTCTTGGAATAAGCCCAGAGCCGGCCGTGTTTTCCTTTTTACCCCCTTGAATGCCCATCAACCACTTCAATGTTAGCGTTAATATCGCCTAATCTATGTTTTAAATTATGGCTATGTGTCTAATCTGCCCGTCGCTTATCAATGACTCATTTTCCAGTCAACATTGTCGAAGCGGATTGTTTTTTTATCGGTTCATTGCCATTTTATAGCATTTTGAAAAGCCCTCATTTTCACGAAAAATAAAAAGATTCTGTGATAAACGCCCTGTACTGGAATATTCTAGAACGTTGTAATTTTTCGGCCTATTTATATTATTTCAAATAAACGCTAGATTATCGATAGTATATGTGTACGTATGCACGCTGGTGCCGCGAGCTGAAAATCGATTCTCTTAGTTCCTGATCGCTCGCACAGCCAAACAGCCATATCACACATAGGGGAAAAGCTTATATCTCCGTGAAAACAGGTCTGATTATCCTAAGACTGGTAAAATAGATTCCTTACCTGAGATCAGATGGTATCCAAAAAGATTATTCCAATTCCTGATCGCCATTCCAAAAATCGATCCTTTTATTGATCCAATGCTACGTACTGTAAAGACATATTACACGCTGTTCTGATGGTCCACAATGACTCCGAGCGGCTCGGGGTACATGCGTGAGAAGTAAAATGTGGATTCCGGACTTTTTTTCTCTCATCCATTTTCATGATGGTGCATTACCATCTGGGAGACGATAGGGGGCGCTTTTTTCACATCTGACGCCTGGTGGGGCTGGTTTCCCAACGGTAGACTCGGTTGATGAAATATGAATTCAGATCGCTAATAAATAAAGATTCACGCTAATTATCGTGCTGGGCATTCAGGGGGCGGGCTGCTAACACGTGTTACGTCGTGGCTGGCATTCAAAGTGTTAATATAGTGGTTGAGTCTACAAGGTCCTCATTGCCGGAATGTGTCGAATGAGGACAAATGACAACATTGCGCGCTCGTGTGTGTGTGTGTGTGTGTGTGTGTGTGTGTGTGTGTGTGGTTGAGTCTACACAGTGCTCACTTCAAATGATTGAACTCTTAGTGCACCTTTAAGTATTATCAAGATTTACATAGGCAATACTGTTCACACTGATCACAATCCTGTATTATTATCAGTGACCTACCAACATTGATAATAGAGTTCTATTCCTTCCAACAGGACTGCCTGTAACCATTAGTAACCAGTAAGAAAATGCCTAACTTTTGCATTTGAAAAGCACAATATTACTGTTCCTCTCTGATGTGTTTATAAGATCCAGTAATAATAGATTATTATATTTATTATTATATTTCTCATATATATTTCTCATATATCAACACAATAATAATAATAATAATAATAATAATAATAATAATAATTATAATAATAATAATAATAATAATAATAATAATAATAATAATAATAATAATAATAATAATAATAATAATAATAATAATAATAATAATAATAATAATAGATTCAATTTGTACCGCACTTTATATTTGTGAGAATCTCAAAGTGCTACAGGAGATAAAGATAAAAAGTTAAATGAATAAAACAATTAAAATGAATAAAACAACCAATGAAACAACTGTTGTTTTGCACATACTGTGGCGGCCATTGTTTCTTCCACCATGGAGGACAAGTGGACATTCCATGAAAGGCCTCTATTTCTGATGACCCTCATTGTTCTCACTCTCTTTCTCTCAGGCCCATGATGGTCATAACACAGAAAATTACCAGCTTGGCATTTGAAATACACGATGGTAAGTGTGTTCCCTCTTGGTATGTGATTACACGACCCCTCCCCCCCCCCCCCCCCCCCCCCCCGACTTCACAAACACTGTAGAACGCTTCTCGTTATTAATAACCAATCTTTGTCCTCGAGAATCAGATTAAAACGGGGGACCTGAAGAGAAGAGTTGTTTATATTTCTGAAACTTCTCGCTTCGCCATCAAAACCGTGTCATAGTGAACGCTCACCCAACTGGTGCGTACCAACTCTTCAGTCTCCCCGGAGAGGAGCGGACAGATAAGGGAATTGCATTCTCGCAAAGTTTCCACTGTGAAAATAATTCTTGTTGTGTGGTTATTACAGTCTTTATGGATGTTCCGCAAGCACTTGTCAGCTGCTTTTAGCTCCTGCCACTGAGATTAAACCACAAAGTTGTTTCACAGTCTCTCCTAATGTCTTTTTTACACACACACACACACACGCACGCGCGCGCACGCGTGCACAAACACATGCACACACCACACACACACACACACACACACACACACACACACACACACACACACACACACACACACACACACACACACACACACACACACACACACACACACATGTACATACACACAAGTGCACACGGAGCGTCCGCCAACTGTTAAAAGGCCAGTGAAACTAATTAAAGGAATGGAAGATGGATGATTAGGGGGCAAGTCACAGAGAGCAGCCTGTCATCATAACACGGCTCCTGTCTGCAGACCTTCAATGTCTCCCTTCCTCTTCATCCTCTTCCGAGTCTTAAGATAAGATGTTCCTTCATTAATCCCCCCGGGTGGAAATAACTCCCGACGTTCGATTGGCAAGGTGTAGGCTACGGGCCCTGCCGCAACGTAGACGCTTTGATTGGCTACGGTTCCCTACGGCCCGTTGTGAGTGACACTACGCGGCGAATGAGCTGACATCATCTGTTTGGAGACGAATCTGTTCTCCGATGATCAGCATAAACACTGTCTCGATTACAGTTTCACGAAGGGAAGACATTATAGCGTGAACGCAATATAAACACCGTATACCGCGGTGCAGTGTGTCTCTGGTGTTGAATTATGCCACTCCAGTGATGCAGAACCCTGCTGCGTCTGGTACGGTTTAGCCTTCTGAGGCACCTATAGCGAGGCGTGTCTCAGGTCAGGCACCCTATCTACAACTATCTATGGACTGTGAGGTGTGTTGTTAGTAATGCAGCCTGTCTCACAGACATGAGTGCCACCCAGTGTTGCCACCCTCACCGCCCACCAGGCATTAACCCTTTCACTACCACACTACCAAAGGGTTAACCCTTTCACTGCGACAATACATAGGGTTAACCCCTTCACTGTCACACGACAAAGGGTTAACCCTTTCACAACCACACTGCAGAAGGTTAACCCTTTCACTACCACACTACAGACGGTAGTGTGGTAGTGAAAGGTTAACCCTCTGTAGTGTGGTAGTGAAAGGGTTCACGGTAGAATCTGTAATGTTGTCAAACAGTGACCTCTAGGCGAAAGAGCCCCTCCCTCCCAGGGGTCACTACTGCTGGCCACACCTCAGGCTCTACCGAGAGGAGGTCCGAAGATGTTCAACATATGATAAGTCACGGCGGCTGGGTGGGTGGCGCAGCGGACTAAGCGCTCGTCACCAACGCCAGAGACACTGGTATCGAATCCGTCTGTCAGCGTTGCCTCCGGCTTGGCCGGCCGTCATACTGGCTCAATTGGCAGAGTCAGCGGGAGGGAAGCCGGTGGGGTGGTAATCTGGTCGTTGTAAACAGCGACTCCTACAGGTCTGTCAGGGGGCGCCTGCACAGCGAGGAAGGGAGATGGTGAGGGTAGTGTGAGCCTCCCACACGTTACACCTCACCAATGAGAGTCCGCGCTGGCAGGTGAAAAGAAGTGGCTGGCTGACTCCGCATGTATCGGAGGGGACATGCGATAGTATCTATCAACCCTCCCTAGACCGACCAGTGGGGGGCACATGCGGGCAACGACCAGGAAGGGGAGGGGGGAATTGGCATGACTAAATTGGGATGGGAGAAAAACACAGAAAAACAGGAGGAGAAAAAAGTATAAAAAAATAAAATAAAACATATGATAAGTCACTAAAACTCCGACCCAAAACACAGAAAGTAAACAAAGTGCAATACCAAGCACGGGGCTCTGTTTGTTTGTCTGTTTGATGGCATTACAGATTTAACCTCTCATTGTAATGTCAGCTGATTAGCCAGCTAATCTTGTTATCAGCATAATGTCTGAGAATAACCGGAGCTCTCCGCCTCTCGTCTACAGCACCATGAACTGCATGGGGGGGGGGGGGGGGGTCCTGCGAAACAACAGGCCACAAACTTTCTTGGGAGTCGATTAACTGGCCCTTAATGATCCCATACATCAGCCGGGTCCTGTATAGCAGCGCAGGGTATAATGGAGTCGTTCCCTGTGTAGGGGCCTTCTTCACACACCACTGCACTCCTCTATAAGACAGAGTATACAGGCCGGGCAGGGCAGCCTCTCACGCCAGGCATGCTGGAATAATGAAATGGTGTTTTTATTATGATGCACAATAATAATTACGATGTAATAACTCATGTGGTCAGCTGTGGCGGGGCCTCCTGCGGGGAAATGTAGCAACGCTCGCGAGACTCACCGACCACGGAGTCTCTCCTACCCCTCTCTTCGATCTGGGGGTCCGTGGGTCTCCGCCTTCGGTGTGACTGTTGGCACGGTGTGTCTCTGCCTCGACTGAGACCAGACCCATTTCATGTATACGTTTCTCTCTTTCCCTCCTCCAAACAGGAATGGCAAGAAAAGAGGAACATTTAACGCCTGGTCAGAAATTTCTCGCTATAAGGTACAGTATGTTTCAAAAGCATGTCATAATTATATGCTTGGAGGAGCGCCTCTATAATTGAGTAACTCAGGCGAAGAACCATATAACGCTGTTTTAAGTTGAAGGAGCCATGTTTTCAAACTTTATTATCTAAAGATGGTAAGTTAGAGTGTTGTGTTCACTCATACTGTAGTTAAAGACAGTAGAGGTTGAGTATTTTATCATCTAAAGATGGTAAGTTAGTGTTGTGTTCACTCATAGTTAAAGACGGTAGAGGTTGAGTGAATGAATGAATGAATGAATGAAAACTTTATTTAACAGATTGCAGAATGGGTACAATACAGTACGGCTCAATACACACAATTGTTAAGGGGATGCAGACCTGAGAAAGACGTTTGTCTTGTTTCCATCAGGGTCCCCCATTTTCAATTCATATAGACATTTATGACATACACAACATACATGACATTTATGGCATAGGGACATATAGGTATTTAGTACTGATACATTTGTGACATAAACGGTATTCAAATATACAGTACTGTTACCCCTAGATCCTGACAGAGTATATACATATGATGGGGAGGGGACTGTACATTAGGAGGGGGTGGGTGGGTGGGAGAGAGATATACATACGGCGGGGAGGGAATATATACATGCGGTGGGGAGGAGACTGTCTATTAGGAGGTGGTGGGGGTTTTGGGCATTTACGGTGGCCAGTTTCGAATTGCAGCCTCCCGTACTTTATTATCTGAAGATGGTACGTTAGAGTGTGGTGTTATGTCTTGTGATATATCACATTCACACTCCCAGTGATTTAGATTAACCTCACAACTGCAAATACATGGGCTGTCCAGAAAACGTCAGAACTGTATTGCATTCTGTGGGTGGGTGGGTTTCTTGCTTCCTCAGTCTGTGTGTGTCATCCACAAACTCAACTGCACGCCCTTCTTAGCGCCTGTAAAGCGCAAGTGCACTTGTTTATAAGATAAGAGAACTAATATTATCTCCAGGGGAAGATTACAGTTGTCAACACAGCGCTACATAGTTGGAAGAGAATGTACAAAAGATAAATAACATCATAAAAGAAAAAAGAAAAAGATTAAAAAAAAAACAATAGAATAGAATACAGAGATAAAATAGATACTGTTAGAAGCACCAGATTAAGCACATAATTCCTATTTCTTGGATGTGGTTCATTTCATCAGACGACACAGTGTTATCAACCAGAGAGCGTTTGCACACCTAAAAAAAATGGGATCTTGACAAAAGTCACAATTTTAGCGATGCAACAATTCAGTCGAGCTTTGCGTGGTTCAAACTATTAGGGCTGACCTTCGAAAGAAATTTGGCATTCGAAGCTTCGGAGCCGAGATTCAATTTTAATTCGACGCTTTGAGATAAAAAAAAAAATAATAATAATACTTTTAAAATTTAAAAAAAATAATTTTAATAATATTTTTTTTATGTTGTGGGACTTGTACAGCACTTTGTTCAACTTTGTCAGTGCTGTAAAGTTTAAACCTTTTTAAATCTTAGACAAACGAAACACTTACTTTCATGAAATATTGTAAGCCGTCTGAGGCTTTATAGAAGCAGCACAATGAACACAAATCTGTCAGTGCCGAGTCCGACCTCGTCTTAAATAACAAACGGCATTGCTTGTTGTAAGAGAGGCAGAGTTGATTTAGCAAGAAAATATTTTATTTTCCCATTCGAATCCCATGCCCATCGAACGAAGCTTCGAAGTATTTAAGACAGCCCTACAAACTATACTCTTGTCCTAACCGCGGCCTGTCTCTGTGTCTCCCTGCTCTGACCTCTGACCTGCAGGAGAATGCCCAGTCTGTTGGAGTACTTCAGCTACAACTGCAACTTCATGGGCATTCTGGCGGGGCCCACCTGCTCCTACAATGACTATATCGGCTTCATCGAGGGCACGCCCTGTCGCCATAGATACCTGGAGACCAATGGGAAAGCCAGCGGGAAGCTCCGCCAGAGTGAGCCCTCTCCAAATGTAAGCCATGTTTAAAAAGCTTGGACTTTGAATTGCGTGTGAAATCGTATATTATGAAGGGGGGATCACTGGGACTCCTTTGTAGTTTTTTCTTCATTTCTTTCTTAAACTTTTATAGTTCTGTTTTGTAGTTATAGTTGACATATATAGAATTATAGTATTCCGAGTTTGAATTTTGAGATAACATTCCAAAAGAAAACATCCTCGAGAGTCTGGGTTAACGAGTCCTGTACAGTAAAACCTGGAATGTGTTTACTAGTCCCAGCGGGCGATTGATCTGGCCTCCGTCGTTCTCTCTCTCTGTCTCCAGACTGTCGTCGTGGGTAAGCTGGCCACCTGCTTCTTCTCCCTAATGGTCTTCCTGTCCGTCTGCAAAGTGTGCCCCGTGGAGCGCAACGTCGATGACGACTTCATCGCCAGCACGCCCTTTTACATCCGGGTGGTCTATCTGTACCTCTCGATGCTGACCACCAGGCCCAAGTACTACTTTGTATGGACGCTGGGTGAGTTCTCTCTCTCTCTCTCTCTCTCTCTCTCTCTCTCTCTCTCTCTCTCTCTCTCTCTCTCTCTCTCTCTCTCTCTCTCTCTCTCTCCTCTCGCTCTCTCTCTCTCTCTCGCTCTCTTGCTCTCTGTGTCGAAGCTATGTATTGAGCGTCACATTAACTGATGCCTCTCGCAAACACATTCGCACCTCAGCAGTCAGTCTGAAGTCACCTTCCTGTGCGCGGAATTAGTTTTAATGAGCTATGTTTTCTAAAGCACACAACCAAGACAGTCCTGTCTAGGCTCCTAAAAGGTTGAGTTCATATCCGTAAAGATATGTTGTTATTCTCACATTAGAATAGTGAAACTGGATGGGTTAATCGCTTGCAGACTTGTTTGTGCACACAGAGGCTGTATGGTGATAATCACTGTGTACAAGTGTGATTCAGACTAGAGCTGTATGTTCTATACAGCCCATGGCACTGCCTACAGAGGGACATGATCATAGGACAACGTGTTGGAGTGTAATGAGTCCTTATTTTCCTTCAGTAGTATCGTGAGCTCAACGTGTGGCATGTTGTCATGTATTTTGTTGTTATTAGTGTCACGGCTAGACATATTGAACCCAATATGCAGACAAGAGAAAGGCAGACGGGTCTCGTTAAAACCCAGCACGGGTATATTTAATAAGAAGGAGTAGTCCGGTATCCAGCCAGGAATCGAGCAACACGGAGGGGGACCTCGTACAGTCCAGGGAGCATGTGTGGGGGCAGGGTAGTCAGATGGGCAGGGGTAAATAATATAACGGGTACTCGGGTAATAAGAGGGAGTAGGCAGGGGCAAGGCAGTCCAACAGGCAAGGGGTCATACACAGGTTCAGGTCAGAGAAAGAGAGAGTAGTCAGGCAGCGACTGTGACTATTAGAGTGACTTTGGTTGCTCTATGCAGTTTCAGGGGAGGGGGGTTATTTACATTGGCGGAGCCTTCGATTACTTTATACAACATATTTACTGTACATGCAATTTGTAGAATTGTTCTATCTTATGTCATCGTAAAATCAAAACAAAATATTTTGAGGCGTTGAACCAGACATGAGCCTAGAATATGTTAGTAAACATTTGCCTTTTGTTAACATCAACAACAACAACAACAACAACAACAACAACAACAACAGTGAAACAGTCATTTCTTCCCAGGGACCCAATTTTCCTCTGCTGACAGCTTTGTTTATTCACTTCTGAAAATACCCTTTAGATAGGAATGCGTACGTACTGTATTGTAGACGAGTGTCTCCACTCACAAGTGTTTTGATTTAAACGCAGCCGACGCCATCAACAACGCAGCAGGGTTCGGCTTCAACGGGTACAACGGTGACGGCTCTCCGCGCTGGGACCTCATCTCCAACCTGAGGATCATGAATATAGAGGTGAGACGAAGGAATGAATGAATGAATGAATGAAAACTTTATTTAACAGATTGCAGATTGGGTACAATACAGTACGGCTCAATACACACAATTGTTAAGGGGATGCAGACCAGAGAAAGACGTTTGTCTTGTTTACATCAGGGTCCCCCATTTTCAATTCATAGTGACATTTATGGCATAGGGACATACATGACATACAGGTATATAGTACTGTTACATTTGTGACATATACGATATGCAAATATACAGTACTGTTACCCATAGATCCTGACAGAGAATATATACATATGATGGGGAGGAGACTGTACATTAGGAGGGGGTGGGTGTATACAAAAATATCCATACGGTGGGGAGAAAAAATATACATACGGTGGGAGGAGACTATTAGGACAGCGTGCTGCAGCGGCAGCATCTCCGTGGCTCGAGAATACACCGTTGTGATGGCTTATTATTATTCTGAGACCTCTGCTTGGTTTTCCATTTCAGTTCGCCACCAGCTTCAAGGTGTTCCTCGACAACTGGAATATACAAACAGCACATTGGCTGAAACGGTGAGCAGACTTGTTAGCTCTGTCGTCCTCGGTTCTTGCTTCTATATTATGTTATCCCTCAATGTAAAATAAACTAATGGTATGGGCTCTGTCTGTCGTGCTAAATCAGTTCAGGAATAATCTTAAGAATGCAGTGCATCTCGTCAACAAACTGGGTGGTGCTGGCCTGCTGCTCACCAGGTGTAAAAGTATGCCATCTACTGGTAGACATTTAAAAGTCCAACAAACAGGCCCAACCTGATTGATTGATTGATTGAAAAGTTTATTAACAGATTGCAGAATGGGTACAGTACAGTACAGCTCAATACATACAATTGTTAAGGGGATGCAGACCAGAGAAAGACTTTCGACTTGTTTACATCAGGGTCCCCCATTTTCAATTCATCATAACATATATGACATACATGACATACAGATAGACAGTACTGCTACATCTATACATTTATGACATATCAGATTTGCAAATACAGTACTGTTTGTGATACAAAAGTGTCCAGAAAAGGAGTGTATATACATTTGGCATAGAAACTGTACATTGGAGGAGGTTGGTTGGGTGGGGTGGGGTTGGGTGGGTTGGGTGAGGGCTGTACATTGGAGGTGGGGGGGGGGGGGGGGGGGGGTTGGGAAGGGGACACACACACATTTTACACTGTACATTGGAATATTGACAAAGCCTTCCTTGGTCATTTACTGTACAACTAGGTTAGGACATTTGTAGGGGCCAGTTTCGAATTGCAGTCTCACGTAGGTGTTTTTTGAGAGTGTTTTTGAAGGTGGGTAGTGATTCACATTCCTTTACAGCTTTAGGCAGGGCGTTCCACATTGATGTGGCATAATTGCGAAACGTGTTTAGTCCCTTGTTTGATCCGAATCTGGGTTTTACATGATTTGTGGAGCTCCCTCTGGTGTTGTGATCGTGGTATTCACTGACCTTTGGGAAGTATTTTGACATGTACATGGGTACCTTGGTCGCGTAGTGTATCTTGTAGACCAGGCCCATTGCAAGTTGCTGTACTCTGTCGTCTACTCTAAGCCATCCTAGGTTGTCAAAGTGGGCAGGGGTGAGGTGGGTTCTAGGAGTCAGGTCAAGTAGTAGTCTGACTAGCTTGTTTTGAGATGTTTGTAATTTGTTTTTTAGTGCCTTTGAGGTGCTTTGGTACCATGAGGTGCAAGCATAGTCGTAGTACCCTTGAATGAGTGCTCCTGCTAGAGTCCTCAGGGTATTCTTGTTTACCAGAGCGGAGATCCGGTACAAGAATCGCGTTCGTTGGTTGACTTTTTTTATTACATTGGATGCCATTTTGTCACAGGAAAGATTAGCCTCTAGGATGGAACCCAGGTAGGTAATTTCATCTTTCCTTGTGATAATATTGTCACCCACTGTAACCGAGAAGCCGTCGGTCTTGCTGAGTTTGTTATTTGAACCGAAGAGAATGGACTCTGTTTTGCCCATGTGTAATGATAGTTTGTTGTCGGCGAGCCATATGCAGATTTTGCCTAGTTCCGAGCTGAGGGCTTTTTCAACCTGTAACCTGTTCTTGTCAGAGACCAGCAGGGCTGAGTCGTCCGCAAACAGGAACAAGTTGCAGTCACAAGCTGACGACATGTCATTTGCATAAATTAGGAATAGTAGCGGTCCTAGTATGCTTCCTTGTGGAACACCACAGCTCACTGTGAGGGGGGGGGATAGTGTACCGTTTACTTCCACAAGTAAACAAGTAGACTGTAGCAGGTCTATAGCATTGATTGATTGATTGATTGATTGAAACGTTTATTAACAGATTGCAGAATGGGTACAGTACAGTACAGCTCAATACACACAATTGTTAAGGGGATGCAGACCAGAGAAAGACTTTCGTCTTGTTTACATCAGGGTCCCCCATTTTCAATTCATCATAACATATATGACACACACGACATACAGATAGACAGTACTGCTACATCTATACATTTATGACATATCAGATTTGCAAATACAGTACTGTTTGTGATACAAAAAGTGTCCAGAAAAGAGTGTATATACATTTGAAACTGTACATTGGTAGTATTGCCACGTAGTGGCACACGTAGTATTGCCTCAAAAAGAGTGGCGCGACCTGTGTATGAATTTATGAAGTCATCGTGAAGCACTATCATACTTTTTTGTTTCTCTCTCTCTCTCTCTCTCTCTCTCTCTCTCTCTCTCTCTCTCTCTCTCTCTCTCTCTCGTTGCAGGGTTTGTTACGAGCGCTGTCCCTACAACCCCACAGCAGCCACATTCATCCTGTCGGCCATGTGGCACGGGGCCTACCCAGGGTACTATCTCACCTTCCTCACTGGCATCGTGGTCACGCTGGCCGCGCGAGCAGTGAGTTACTCCTCTCTCTCTCTCTCTCTCTCTCTCTCACACTGTCATCATTACATACCCTTGTCCTCCGCTCATCTCAGGATGCAAATCTGGAATCTGGCATTGCACCACTAAGCCGAGAAATGGAAGTTGAAAGTCAGTGTCTGGGAGAACGTATTGACATTCCCACAGCTGAGCTCTCTACCCTCGCTCCCTTTTTAACAGATGAAACAAAACATCTGCTGTGCGTTTCCTGGAGAGAAAAGGTCCTCTCCATCTGTCGTAGTTAGGGCTTTTTGCCACAGAGGCAGTGTGGTAGGAGCGAGACTGAAAGGGGGCCAAGCTGAACAAAGCCTATTTATTAGAGGGCGGTACGGCTGCTGATAACAGGCGGGTCAGATCAAATGAAGACGAGACTAGATGTGGGCTATCGGAGCGTCACCTGAGTCACTTTGTAACTCACTGAGGCCAAGCCGTCGCTTCCACGGTCCAGTAGCACAGTGTGATTAACTTGACCTCTTGGCGCCTCTTTACACTGCTGAGCTGACCCGGGTTAAAATGCCACAGATAAAATAAATCATGATAAATTTCCACAGGCATATTGTGCACAGGTGATGGAAAGCCACACTACCAAAGGGTTAACCCTTTCACTGCGACAATACAGAAGGTTAACCCCTTTCACAACCACACTACAGAAGGTTAACCCTTTCACTACCACACTACAGACGGTTAACTGTCTGTAGTGTGGTAGTGAAAGGTTAACCTTCTGTAGTGTGGTAGTGAAAGGGTAGTGAAGTGTGGTTTTACCATTTCTGATTACTTTGGTAATTATTTTCCGGCCTCCAGTATATCCGGAAATGTATCTTAAACGCCACATACACTGAAGAAAGTCATCACATTTGACTAAATTAACCTTTTTAATACCTATAAACCTTTTTTAGACACAATAGAGTAACTTTGCAGGGGTAAAGCTCATATTTTAGCATGGCATTTTAGATGTGGTGACTGACTGCGGTCAGGTGGCGTAGCGGAGATTGTGCTCGTCACCAATGCAAGAGGCTGTGGTCTCGACTCCCGGAGAGTCAGCATTGCCTTGGCTTGGGCTGATCGCTATACTAACTCGTTTGGCTGAGTTAGGGGGAGGGAAGCCGTGGGTGGGTCCTGGGCGTTGTGGACAGCGACCCCTACAGTTCGGTCAGGGCACCTGCACAGCGAGGGTAGGATCTGGACAGAGGTAGTGCGACCTTCCACACGTTACACTCTCCCAGTGAGAATCTGCGCTGCCAGGCTGGCTGCCGGCTGGCTGCACGTGTGTCGGAGGAAAGCATGTGACAGTCTCCGGCCTCTCGGACCAACAGTAGGGGGGGGGGGGGGGGGTGCGCAACAACCAGGAAGGGGGTTGGGAATTGGCATAACGACTAACAGTGGGATGGGAGAAAAATCGGAAAAAGGAGGGGGGAAAAGATAATAAAAAATATATATATACCGGTATATGTGGTGACTGTCATGGGTTTAGGTGGTGTTTAAGACACATTTTCAGATACAGATGGAAGCCTATGGTGGTAAATATGCAGAGAATAATGGTAGAAGTAAGTATGCCTTGGTTTTTGTATCAAGGCAAGAATGAATTGGAACCCGCGTGTCAAAAAGACTGGCATGGTCCTTTAACCATTTCCTTTTCTCTGGCTTGGAAAGTCTGGGTCAGCTTCACCAATTACCCAGTATGTATAGAAGGCTTTAGATACAACATGTGCACTTTCAGGGAATTAAAAGCAATGGAAATGTCAAAATGCAGTTTGCTGTGTGTTTCATTGCCTTCTGACATAACTCTGGCCTTCATAAGAGAAATGCTTTCTCCTGCTTCCTTTTTAGGTGAGACACAATGTGAGGCCATATTTCCTGGCTTCTCCCTCCCACAAACTACTGTATGACATCATCACGTGGGCGGCCACCCAGATAGCCATTTGCTACACAGTGGTGCCTTTTGTGCTGCTTTCTGTGGGACCATCTATGAAGTTCTACAGGTCAGTGAATAGGGACCAACAACCTGTTGCACCCGCTGTTTGTACGTTCAAACTTAGCCTAGTCATAGCGTAAATTATTATAAAGTTGTCATTTCTGCATTATTAAAGTAAAAGCAGTTGCACCACAGAGATAAGTCGCAACATGACTCTTAAGTAACAACTAAATGGTTACACATGCCCTAGGGTAGGTGTAAATCATAAAATGTCACATAATTATACTCACTAACTGTAAAACGGCTGTTTTTGCCACACAGCATAATTTTTTCATTAATTGCAGGCCATTATGCAACACAGTAATCCAGTAGAGACCAAATGTATTGATATGATATTTTAATATCGATCTAGCTTACTACATGCGCTACGATGCCAAGTGGCTCATGCCGGCCTAGTAACCACAATAATAGGGCTCTATCTTTGATCATTGATTGGCCACTTGCCTTAGTTATGACTGTAGGTACAAACTAGTTAGCTTATGCCCTAAGTAATCGTGGTGCAACCAACTTTAGTAGCTGATTTAGTTACAAACTAACCAGTTACTAAGTGTCTAGTGTCGACTGTACACCCTCACTTAGGAGAGAACGTACACATAGCCGGTGCAACCCAGTGCTGAAGCTCTTGTCATTCTACCCAAACATATTCACTGTTTGAGACACATTCTGATGTGTGTTTTGTGCATAGGACAATGTCTTTTTTGAATTTTGGAAAGTTTGTAAAATTATATTGACTATACTATTTTAGTGCAATATTGTGGTTATTGGCACCGGTGTGTGTTGTTGTTGTGGGAACGATGCTGTAGGCCGAGTCTCCAGTAGATGAGCTCAATATGTGCCAATAACCACAATATGTCCCCATGGGGATAATAAAGGCAGACTTGACTTGACTTGATATGGCATGACCTCAAGTATGTTATTGCTTTTATATACCATTTGTATTGTTTAAAGACATTTTGGGTTTGTTTTGATACATTTATTTTGGTCCTTCGTCAAGAAGAAATTGTTCCCTGTTGCTAAGCAACTGAGTACCTCACATAAAGAACCATATAACTTTGTTTTAAGTTTTCAGAGGAGCAGTGTTTTCAAACGTTATTATCTAAAGGTGGCAAGTTAGAGTGTTGTGTTTGCTCACCGTTAAAGACAGTAGAGGCTGAGTACTTTCTGGTGATATATCACATTCACACTCCATGACTTTACAACTGCAAATACATGGGCTGTCCAAAGAATTTCAAAACGGGACTTATACGGTATGGTTCTTCAGTGCGAGGGTTCAATTAATATCCTGACTTAGCTTAGTTTCCGCTGCTGTGTTCAAGTTGATCCAACTCCCAAGATACCATTTTGTGTGCGTCTACTCTTCCTCTGCCTTCGGCTCATCCTCCTCTTCATTCTTCATCATATCGTCACCAAATGAATCAAAAGTCACACAAATCCATGTTGTCCGCAGCCACTAACGTTAACTAAGCTGTCACGGTTAGTTAGCAACAGAAAATGTGTAACTGACTGTGTGGATCAGGATTAGGCTAAATGTAAACAAGGCCGGGTGATATACTGGTGAAGTTGTCCGGTACCAGTGCTATAAATGGTAAATGTTGTATTTTATATAGCAGCTTTTATCCAAAGTGCTTTACAATTTTGTTCCTCACATTCACCCATTCAATCACACATTCACATGGCGGTGGCAACCATGCAAGGTGCCGACCTGCTCATCGGGAGCCATTAGGGGTTAAGTGTCGGGGAGGAGCGTGTTAGATTTGGATCAATCAGCCAGTATCACCTCTTCATCTGTTGGCTTGTGTAGTTCTGCGTTGTGGTTATTTTCTCCAACGTCTTCTCATACTGGCTGTACATCGTGGTCATTCCCCTTTAATGCAATCCGTAATCATAATAAGTCACACCGTCAGACATGTTACCTTTCTTGGAACCCGGTGTTCTCCCTCTACACTAAATCACTGGGTAACATTATCACGTCTCATGGCTTCTCCTACCATTGTTATGCCGACGATACTCAACTCTTCCTCTCCTTCCCTCCCTCAGATATCCACGTCTCTGTGCGGATCTCGGCCTGTCTGTCCGACATCTCAGCCTGGATGACGTCCAACCACCTCAAACTGAACCTAAGCAAAACAGAATTGCTCCACCTGCCGGCCAAATCCTCCCCCCTAACCGACCTTTCAATCACAGTCGAGAATGCAGCTGTGACTGCGTCCCCGACCGCCAAGAACCTTGGTGTTGTCCTCGACGACCAGTTGAACTTCTCTGCTCACATCGCAGCGACGACCAGAACCTGCCGATTCCTCCTGAGCAACGTCAGAAGGATACGCCCCTTCCTGACAAAAGAAGCCACCCAACTCCTCGTCCAATCAACAGTCATCTCCCGCCTCGACTACTGCAATGCACTGCTCGCTGGCCTCCCGGCCACTGCCACTAAGCCTCTTCAACTCATTCAGAACGCAGCGGCCCGCCTGATCTCAAACCTACCGAAGTCGGCCCATGTCACCCCACTTCTTAGGGACCTGCACTGGCTCCCCATTGCTGCACGAATCCGCTTCAAGGCCCTCGACCTAGCATACCGTGCGGCAAAGGGAACCGCTCCCGCCTACCTCCGGTCAATGGTCTCTAACTACACACCCTCAAGACCCCTACGCTCTGCATCTTCTGGCCGCCTCAGACCTACTCCTATCCAAGCTCCGGGAGGGTCATCAAAGAGAAGTCGCCTATTCTCAGTCCTTGCCCCACAATGGTGGAATGAACTACTCACCCCAGTTAGGACAGCCGAATCACGTCCAATCTTTCGCCGTCGACTAAAGACGCACTTCTTCAACCATTATCTGAATTAAAAAAAAAAAAAAAAAAAAAAAAAAAAAATCTAACCCTAACTAACCGTACTGTCATGCACTTGTCCTAATAAACTAACCTACACTGTAGCACTCAACACTTTGATGAACATTGTTGCTCAGCTGATAGAGTTGTGCCCTTCCTGATGGCTTGTCGTACAGAACTTGTAAGTCGCTTTGGATAAAAGCGTCAGCTAAATGACTAAATGTAAAATGTAAATGTATTACATAAACAAAAGCCTCAGATGTTACCCATCTCGTATTGTCCTTGGAAAGTCTTTGATGGAACACTAAATTCATTATTCGAATGATCTCCTGTTACCCCGCTCGGTGGTCGTTGCGGCCTTGTCGTAGCCAACAACCATATCTGCTAGCCGAAAGCTAGTGATGAGGTGTCACTCCCCTCCCCCACCCAGCGAGGGTGGAGAGGGATGAAAGTCTCTGATCAACGCGTGCGCTCTTCGGTGTGGTTCGTTTCTCATTCTAACTGTACCCGGAAGAAAACTCCATTATATTATCTTCACCATAGCAACGACAGGCCCCGCCCCTCTTCTTGTTACTATGTGACGCTGCCATGGCAACTGCTTAACCTTTAGTTTTGAAAATGGTATGGTTCGATGTCAAACTCTGCATAGTTCTCTCTGACCAAATCTGCACTGTTCTCAGTCCTTATCAGTGTTTATGTTTAACAAGCTGAACGACCTCGAAGCCCTGGGCTCTATCTTAGTCTGCTGCTAAACACATTGACTCTCTCTCTGACCGCCTCCACCACCACATCTACCTCTCTGACCTGGCACCTTTAGATGCTGTCATCTCCCCCAATATATACATTATATACATTGAAAAAACCTTGACATCCTTCACGGGAATCAAACCAGGAACCTTCCGATTACCAGACTAATGCCTCTCATCCAATCACAACACGTCTACTATAATGCCTATCGTCCAATCACTACGTGTCTACTATACTGCGATTAATGCTTCTCATCCAATCACAACGCGTCTACTATACTGCGATTAATGCCTCTCATCCAATCACAACGTGTCTACTATATTGCGATTAATACCTCTCGTCCAATCACAACGCGTCCATGTTGGAACTAAATGTCACATGATACTATTTAAGCCCGTGCCGTGGTCCTGAGTGCCTCTCTCTCTCCTCCCCAGGTCTTGGTACTTCAGCTTCCACCTGGGCTGCATGCTGCTGGCCGTGGCCCTGCCGGTGAAGCCCAGGCACCTGCGTATGAAGGACCACCAGGCCTCGGCCCTCAGCCACCTGGACTCCACAGACAGCAACTACAACCAGAAGACCAAGACGTCATGAGCCAGACAACAAGAGACTGGCATCTGAGCGGGGACATTATCCGACACTGTATAACATCCACTTTAAAAAAAGAAAAAAGAAAACACAAAAAAAAAGAAAGGAAAGAAAACTGCAGATAGAGGAGCGTTCGTGAGAAACAAACAATATCAATGTCTGGGTTTTTTTTCTTTTTCTTTTTTTTTAATAAGCAGTGGGTTCCCATACAGTAACATGTCACTGACAACGAGCAGTACTACGGATGGAGAGAAGGGGCCGAGGTTAACCTACTGTATCATCGTGACTCGTGCATTTGGGCAGGTAGGGTATAGGTCCCCCAAGTGAAAAGCCAGTATTATTCTACTGTATATGGAAGTATGCAAACTTGCCTTATACTCCACTGTCTACCCTGTATTTCAGTTTTGTGTAGATATCCGTACGTGGATATTGCTGGGGCTGTATCGGGTGGAGTAGGGAGAGAGAGGGTGTCCCTTCAAGCTGACAGTGGCCAATTATTTCAGTCATGGTTAGTCATCAGTTAACCGCCCCACACTAGGGCCGGAACTACTCCGAAGCGAAAGAATTAACAGAGAAGGAAAGCGAGATTCCAATGTCCGTGAAGAAAGAGGTCTTGTCACAGGTCTTGTCAATATGATTTATCACTGTAGTACCGACAAAAGGGGACTACAGAAAGATTGCTTTTCCTCTGTGATGTTATCGACACATTTCAATGCCACATTGTGTATGTATTCTTTGACGGTCATTGTATTCTCATATTCTCAACGGGTTTTGACACAATCACACTCTCAAGTATTGTCCAAAAATCAATTATGGTTTTGGGGAAAGTGCCAATTACTATTCTACTCAAGTCGCCTTAGCTATTTTGGGAAGAATTAAGAAAAGAAAAAAAATGCAGGCTACTTTGCAGGACTTTAGTTTTACTGTTTCTTGAGACAAGTCGTGTTTCCATTCGTAGAGGTCAATTTTCTGTCATTTCATGTAGTTGTTATTTATGTAATTCCAGTGGACTTGTGGTTTGGTGGATAAAATATGGAATCTGAATCTATTTCAGTCTGAGTTCTGTTGAGCTGGGGAAAAAGCTTCACGGTAAATTTCCGGTATGAACAATAAAACTATTCTGATTAGAGTTTTGTCATGGGGAGCAATGGAAGAAAAAACTACAATCCTGGAGTCTGATGTGAGCTACTCTAGCGACTACAGTATGAGAAGTTTTCTTGAAATGGTTTAAGTAAAGAGGCTGGTTTAAGTAAAGAGGCTGGTTTAAGTAAAGAGAGGCTGGTTTAAGTAAAGAGGCTGGTTCAAGTAAAGAGAGGCTGGTTTAAGTAAAGAGAGGATGGTTCAAGTAAAGAGAGGCTGGTTTAAGTAGAGTAAGATGCTCAGACGGTCAACTTTGAGAACAGTTTTCTTGGAAGTGCTGAAGAAAAGGTGATACATGAGAGATGACACTCACAGACTCTAATCCAACTACTTGTTCATTTTTATCATGTGGATGATATGTTTTTGTAAATTATGTGATTAAAAGATGGATCTTTTTGCAACTTGACATCGCAAGTGTGTTCCTTCTGTGTAGAATAATGTTTTTCAATGACGCCCCGCCCCCTGCCTTCACAATCTTTATTCTGACAGATCTTTGATCATTTTGATTATACAGGTTTTTAACAAACTACAAACAGAGTTTCTTTTTGATCTCCATTTATTCAGAATTAGAAATCCCTCTTCACTGTGAGGATTTGATGTAACTCATGTTTAATTGCCAGCAGTGGGGTGGCAACCTCTGAAATCTGGTTGGTTCAGGACCCGTATGGAAATGTGGTATAAATGGAAAGATACATGTTCTATCCTTTTATTTAGTAAATGTACATATGTCAGATGAACAGGTCACCGTTCCCTTGCCTATATTCACACCTACACCATACGTTCTTTCTCGGCTCACTGGCACAGATTTAAAAACAAATACTTCTAGGATCCTAATCCTTCAAAGAAGAGTGCTATTGTGGGTGAATGTGAGTAAGGATTTACTCAGACAAAAGGTAGACTCAGTTGATGAGGTTTATTAGCTTGCAACCTACAACCCAGGAGAATTGGCTGGAGAGACCCCTGGCCAGGGGGGGGTCCCATAAACGGGCTCCCCAGACAAGGGAAACCGGTTGTCTATATAGAAGTGGGTGTGTCCAGGTGAGAGAGACAATATTGGATTGAATGGAGGGGGTGAGTGAGGATATGGGAAGGGGGGGGGTATCAGGTGAGAGGGATGAGGTAAGGAAGGGGGGAGGGTCAGTTTTAGGAGATGGGGGGTGAAAGATGGATGGGGGAGGGGGTTTACTATTCTGCCACTGTATAATTGCATATGTGTTTGGGTCATGAGGTTTATGAAGAAAATAAATCCATTTTTATTTGTACTTTATTCATAAATACCCCCTCTTCCGCCCGCTGTTAGTCACTCCATGAATAAGGATCTCGGACCACCGTTGTGTCAGTTCATACAGGTAGTGGGACTTGTTAGAGCAACAGGGCCTGACTGAAAGGGGCGTTTCACCTACATCTGAACTATTTGAGCCCAAGTCATTTTATAGTTCTAGTGATATGGTCTTATGTTCACTAGAAATTTGGATTAAATGCTTCGAATTCTTATAACACCCTATTCACAGTATCAGGTAGACCTGTGTACCTGTATAATGGATATTATACTAATGTTACCCATCCCTCCATAAGATTAGATTAGATTAGATTCAAATGTATTGTCATTATACAGCACAAGTACAGTACAAGGAAACAGTTTGGCATCCAACCAGAGTTCAAATGTAACAGTAAAGTGCAATAGTAATATACAATGTACAGGTGATTAAACTGGGTATAAAATACATAAATGAGTACTACTGGGTGTAATGCTAATCAGATGTATGTACAGAGTTGTAATATTAATATGTACAGTGATGCAGGTATAAAGACAGTAAGACACTGGTAGTCATACTGGCCAACAGCGTAGCTAGTAAGAGTATAGGGATATGCACAGATAATAGGTATAGTATCTACAGGTATGTAAAATAATTATGTGCAGGTATGTACAGACATATAAAGTAAGTAAGAATAAATAATATACATTATATACAGCATTATTGTACATGCTATAATACAGAGTTATAGGGGTTATATGCAGGTGTATAAGTATAGGTATATAGAAGGTTTATAGAAGGGGAGCTCCAGTAGCTCACCATGTACCTCGACGCGAAAGCGTTGGGGAATACCGTGCTGCGTCACGGATCTGGTTGACTCCGAGTTCAATTCCCGGACCCGCCGTCATTTGCCGAATGTCTTCCCCTGTTCTCCCTCCCGTTTCACCCTGCATCTGTCAGTCATGCTTGACCAGAAAAGCGATAAACGCAAAAAAATGAATACAAAAAAAAATAAAAAAATTTATAGACATATGTATATATATATTTATTAGGGGTGTAACGGTACACAAAAACCACGGTACGGTACGTACCTCGGTTTGGAAATCACGGTTCGGTACAGGTTTTCGGTACAGTGGGGGAAAGTTTGGCTTTCCATGTTCCACTCAGCGGTGATGTAGTGTGCAGTAACTAATTGTACTTGTAGGGCTGTCAACGAATATTCTATATTGAAATTAATAATTGACTTATAAAAAAGAAAAGAATAATTATATTAGATTGTGAAAAAAACTGCCCCCGGTGGGCGGTCGTTAGTGGTTAACATACCGTTGTATTCGTTCGGTACACAGCTGTTCGGTATGGTACGGTACACACTGAAACGGTTCGGTACGGATACGTGTACCTTTACACCCCTAATATTTATATATATATATATATATATATATATATATGTGCGGTAAATGTATGAATGTATATGCGGTATATACTATGAGGGGCCGATTAGGCCATATACCGTCACTTAAATCATACGTATGCTATTGAAAAACTTGGCCTCATAATATACAGCACTGTTGTATAAATCTATTTCATGTCCATCATTTCACTGAGCTGTAATTAACAGCACAAGGATTTAGTGTCCTCCGATGACATCACTAGAGGACACATTCAAACCTTATAAAAACAGTTTACAATTTGGGGATGTGTGATTGTGTGCAAAAACAATAAGCACTGTTTATTTTTTTCTTGTGAAGTTCCCCTTTAATATACTAGCTGGCATTCTGCTGTCCTTGCCTCTGCATATTATTAAGATATCTGTTATCAAGCCAGTGGCAGCAGAGAGCAGAACAGCTCGGCACAGCACTTGCTCAATTACTCTCATAAAATGTGCACATTGACCCCTCATAAAAGGATAATTAGCCAGACTGATGTTGATTAAATCCTCTGAGCTTGTTTCCCCCCATCCCAGTCCCTTCCTCAGACAACTCCTGTATAGCTTGAATAAATAACAAAAGAAGAAATACTAAATAAGTAAATACAAATTACGCGATCTGTCCAGGGTACCCTACTAAAATGCTAACATTAACAAGGCGATTAATCATTCACAACAACGCCATTATAATTTTGACAGGGCTTGCATGACTATTCTGGGGATTATTTGTAGACAATAGGCATTTGCACTATGGTACACTTTGCTTCCTTTAAAAAATTTTTTTACTGGAATTATTCCACACTGTATTCACTATTCAGTTATAATATCATACTGTCACAAGCATATAGCCTAAGATGAAATATTCCTTTATTGATCCCCTTGGGGAAATTCAAGCGTCATAGCAGCATGGGGGAGTGGGGAGAGGATATACAGGTATGGCCAGGGTAATAGAAGAAAGACATAAATATAGGCAATACAATTAGATCTGACTAATGAGAAAAATAAACAGTGTAAACAATATAATTAACTCTGAATATTAAGAATATGGAAAATAAACAGTGTAAACAAAGGTGCAGATGAGGGTCTGTATGGCCAATCGGTTATAATAAATATAGGCAATCAAACATTTGAATTGGAATAATATTATACTTATATACTAACTTATATCATAAGTTGTAGTCCGTGCAGGTTTTGGAGGTCAGACATTCTTAATAGTTCTCATAGTTCTCATATTAGACTTTTGTCTCTGGTCTCTTTTATTATTGTATTTTTTTGTACAATGTCTTTATGTCTACATCATGTAGATGGGTGATACTGATACCAAATGTGACTCCTCTAGTCTCATCCAGAGCTGGTCTCATCCTCCCATCTTCAAAGCGGCCGCGTCACAGTTTGTGGGCGGGGCGTAGGATTTGAGCGACAGGAAAGAAGCCACTCTAGTACACTGTTTTTCTGGTCCACTAAAATGGCTGTTGTCTAGGATGGGGAATCGCCATAGCCTTTCATCCGGAGACCGCTAAGCGCACAAAGAAGGCGACATTTGAGGGAAATTCGCCGTACTTTCGGACGATACGTTTTTTCCTCTGTGAAGGTACATATGGCTATTTTCTTATCAATCAGCATCCTCTATAATCGATGCTTCTTTGATTGACAGTTCTCACGTCGCGTTCATTAGCCAGCCGTTTATTCATTCCCATACATACGCTTCTGTAACCTGCTTCACAGTCGACTGCATTTAAACTGTTCAGGGAACGATATCACGTTACTTTGGTTTATAGAATACTCTAGAACAAATAGCTACTCGAATCAGTTGTGAGTCATTGATGGTACTGGACAGAGCTGATACCGGTGTAGATAGTAAACAACAACGGCGTCAAGGTTGTCAGGACAGGTTATTGTAGAGGCTAGTCATTAGAATAACGAGGGCATTATGCACGGACTACACAACCACACTCTGTTACATCGATATTATGACCTAATGGCTATTAGCTAGCTAGTTTTGATGTTAACCTTTCCAAACGCTACCTGCTGTAGGGTTTCATAGATTAGGAATATATTTTAGACTACATAAAACAATTAATTTCAAATAGCTAAAACGACTATGAATTGTCCTACTTAGTAGTAGGTGTATTATTTTAGGCTATTATCTATTGAAACCAGATGGCCTATCTTGTGAATTTACCTTTGTCTATAGTATTGATTTAAGGACATTTCATATTACTACACACATAGCCTACAATGTCCCACAGAATAATAAGGCTACTAGGGAAGACATCATTTGAACTTTAATTTGTAAGAAAAAACAAATACTAATCTAAAAGTGCAATTTTTCAGTAGCTAATTTGATTACTCTGTTATTATACTAGTATTGATCACTCAGAATTGATTTGGACCTACTACAGTATATCTGTTTTGTTTTCATGTCTTCTGAGCATGTGCCTGAGAGGCTGGGTGTGGGTGGTACCTGCCTTGCCTTGTATAATTCATACTATTCTATAATTTACTATAATATGGTAAATTAAACAGTTTTCATCGGACAATCCTGTTGCAGAGCAGAGGAGCAGGAGAAAAACAAAACATTAAGAGAAATGTTTTACTATGTTTTCTATGTAGGCTATGTATGCAATGGAGACAGACAAGCACACCACAACTAACTTTGATCTCTTGCTTTACCTCCATTTTCTCTTTGTCATTGTCAGCTGCTTTATTTTGCGTAACAGGCGGTGTCATGTTGTGGTATGCCTGAGGGCTTGTCCCTGGAGAGATGGAATGCCATTTCAGTCGGCATTTCACTGGTTATTGGTCTCTCTGTCTTTATTCATTGCACCCATGTATGTCACACACAGAGAGAGAGAGAGAGAGAGAGAGAGAGAGAGAGAGAGAGAGAGAGAGAGAAGGGTTTTGACGCCCCAAGGACCCACACCCGTATTAAGGCCATTGGTTGAATAATAGGCTATAGATAGCTTAGAGGCTGGTAGCCTATTGGTTGTCAGAAGGCCTACTCTTTGTCTTCCTCTCTGTTTTTCAAGGTGTTTCACATGTCAAACCTACAGAACATAATAACAACACCTTAATTACTAGGTCTACCGCGCCAGTCAACTGTTAATCTACAGTAATACCGCTGTTATAACCACTAAGCTAATAGAGCTGCAATAATTCAGCACCCCCTTTCCCTCTCTCGGTAAACCGTCTGGTTTCTCATTTACAGAAGCTATATCTGGTGGTTGAGTAAGCAGTCTGAAATGTGCTGTACTGTACTGTGTTGTGCCGACACACAGCACAGTACATACATGGTATGGAACACATTAGCTATCAAGCTCTGGCAAGCAGGTGGGTTGACTCACATGTCCTGTCTGTCGGGTCTTGTCGTTGACCCAGGCCGGTTTTACCAGGCAGGCCTCGATATCCACTCCCTGACATTAACGGAACACATCATGTGACGACAGACAGAATACCAAGTGGCTGGGATTCAGCGCCTGCTTTGATGGAAAGGATTTTCACATCATCAGAGACGCCTGACTGACGCCTGACTGGCTTTACAGATCTTGTCGAGGCATCTCTCCAGTCAGACGGGCTTCTTTCACTGCATGGCACGCACAGCCCACTGCCATTTGAGTCGTAACAAAATGGTGGCGAAGCTAATTATAGTTGCATTATATTACCGCTAATTTGTCAATTAACTAGTGTATCTCGTGTCAGACTGGGACTAACTGTAGATGTGTTCTGGCTTATAAGAGAAGCTCCACGATTTGCCCCCCAACTATCCGTCAAGTGAGCCCACTAGCGGTATTATTTTCAAGTTCCTCTAGTTTACCAAGTCATGAAACGACGCGTTTGACTAACAATAATGTGTTTTTCTAATCCTGCTTGTGTTGGCAGGTGTGGTGGTCGTTGAGTAACTGCAGCCATGGACACCACCACCTCCATCAAGATGACCACTCTGGCCATCCAGAACCTCTTCAGCTATGTGGAGGAGGAGAACCTGGCAGCGCTCAAGGTCCACCTGGACAAGTTCAAGGAGGTGGACGGCAGGAGTGACGTGAGTGTATTCACGTACACCACTTACATCCAGGGAGGAAGCTGAACCAACAAGAGATAGAGAGTCAATGCTTTTTTGGGATTGCTTAATGTTGATGTGCATATCTCTCCCCTGCAGAATGGTCAGACACCCCTGATGCTCGCCTCTGAGCAAGGCAGTCTGGAGATAGTGCAGGAGCTCATCAGGCAAGGGGC